>NC_057412.1:51411705-51725566 GCF_019320065.1 Cervus canadensis | reverse complement strand
GCAAATTTCTTCATCTCCAGACAGCTGACCTAGAATGTATATGGATGTTGCAATTTCTATTTGAGGACTTTTTTCACTCTGGCAGTCTGACTCTAAGGATTCAGAAAGAGTTAGAAAGAAGTGTTTCATCCTGGAGGTAGAACCAAACTTAGATTAAATAATTCTTGTTGAAGGTTTAGGATTTGTGAATGAGAAACCAAATTCTATCTAGATCTGTTTTTGCATTTTCTTCAAAACTGACTTCTATAGGGGTGGCTTTTTAAAGGATCTTGTTCTTTCATAAATACCTCTTTAAATGTGCTTTCAAAAAGTGTACTGTTCTTGCACAAATAGTTCTTTTTAATATCATCTAAAAATTATTATTGACTCAGTTACTTTAGTTCATTCAAGTTGCCAAATGTAAATAACGTTAAAAAATTAAAACATGCTTCTTGCCAAGACTTGCTGACCAGTATAAAATGTTCAGTTTTGCTTTTCTCATCATAATACTTGTTCTTCTTTCTTCATCTTCTGTAAGAGCAAATAATTTCCCAAATGTTATCAGATAAAACAAAAAGTAACACCATTAAAGTGACATCAGTAAAGCATCTCATTAGCTTCAAATAGATCTATGCCTTTTCAAAACACCACAATTTGTACCCATATGTTGTCAGATGGCAAGCAGTACTATGCTGAACATCAGCAATTGGGTCAGCCACGCAGAATAATCAAGCAGAACACAACTGAGAAATAGTTGGTTGGCTTGTAGTGTTTCATTTTTCAGTTATCAAGGCATTGTGAAGGAGGCCAGGAGTCCCTACAAGTTCTCCCAGTGGTCTGACACATGGAAATGTCCCAGTCTTTGTTTCTGGAGACCACTCCCCGCTGCTAAATAAACCAAGCTTAGAATTTGCCCCTGCTCACACTTTTCAAGAATGAAGTAGACCTTTCCACACTGTTCAGGTTATAGAGGCATCTTGGCATGAAATAGCCAAATAAGTTAGGCGGGTGTTTCTCAACCTTTCCTCCATCTCTGCACTGATGAGGAATGTGGTACACTCACATTAGCACCAACTAGTGCTTAGAATGGTACCAAGTGTGTGTGGTTTGAAAACTCCCTCTGATGAATCTGACAGATCATGCCAGCCATTCTTCATTTCCTAACTGAGATCATAAACCTATATAAAGCTGTGAAATAGTCTGGTGAACAACAAATTTCCTTAGAAATGGTCATAAATAAAAAGTACAATTCACCATGTACCTAGGTCACAGCATTACGAGGCAAAACAAACCTTGGTTTTAAGAACTGTCAGCCTAATTTGCTCTTCTCTGCAGTGGATTCAGTAGCTAAGTCCCCATTTGTGGATTAAGTGGTGACTTGGCCCTCTGAATTGCACTATGCCACAGCCAGATAATGAATCTGAAAAGATCTATTCAGAGGAGTATCATTAAAATGTTTTATCCTTTAGCTGAAGGAAATAGCCTTTTTGTAAATCAAAATATGTTTTGCAAACAGGAAAATATTCACTGTCTCAGAGAAATCATATTTAGAGTTCAACCTTACTATCTGATCCCAGTTATGACACCTTTTGCTCTCTATTCTTTTGCTGTTACATTAAGATTTTCTGATGTCTTATGAAAAGCAGTCCCACTGTTTTGAGCCCTACCAAAAAATAGCATTGCGATTACTTTTTTGACTTAGTCCCAAGGAAAAAAATAATATCACTCTTCTTTCTGCTGTTTTTATCTATTTGGTGATATTGTTAAGTCTGGCCTCTTTTAATGAAAAGTTTATTCTGAGATTAAGTGTGAAACACAGTAAATCAGGACAAAATAAATCAATAACTGTGATGTACTGAGCATGTACTATAGATTTACAACTATGTTAGATACTGTAAGGCTCTGAAAATAAAAGAAAATCTTGGCCATTTGGGTTTTATAAAAGGATCAGAAGTTAGATGATTTCTGAAAATTTTCCCTTTCAAAACAATCATCCAAAAACTCTTTGTCTTTCCAAAGGATTAATCTCAAAAATATACAAGCAACTCCTGAAGCTCAATTCCAGAAAAATAAATGACCCAATCAAAAAATGGGCCAAAGGAATAAACAGACATTTCTCCAAAGAAGACATACAGATGGCTAACAAACACATGAAAAGATGCTCAACATCACTCATTATCAGAGAAATGCAAATCAAAACCACAATGAGGTACCATTACACGCCAGTCAGGATGGCTGCTATCCAAAAGTCTACAAGCAATAAATGCTGGAGAAAAGGGAACCCTCTTACACTGTTGGTGGGAATGCAAACTAGTACAGCCGCTATGGAGAACAGTGTGGAGATTTCTTAAAAAACTGGAAATAGAACTGCCATATGACCCAGCAATCCCATTTCTGGGCATACACATCGAGGAAACCAGAACTGAAAGAGACACGTGCACCCCAATGTTTATCACAGCACTGTTTATAATAGCCAGGACATGGAAGCAACCTAGATGCCCATCAGCAGACGAATGGATAAAGAAGCTGTGGTATATATACACCATGGAATGTTACTCAGTCATTAAAAAGAATTCATTTGAATCAGTTCTAATGAGATGGATGAAACTGGAGCCCATTATACAGAGTGAAGTAAGCCAGAAAGATAAAGACCAATACAGTATACTAACGCATATATATGGAATTTAGAAAGATGGTAACGATAACCCTATATGCAAAACAGAAAAAGAGACACAGATGTACAGAACAGACTTTTGGACTCTGTGGGAGAAGGTGAGGTTAGGATGTTTCGAGAGAACAGCTTTGAAACAAGTATACTATAAAGGGTGAAACAGATCACCAGCCCAGGGTGGACGCATGAGACAAGCACTCAGGGCTGGTGCACTGGGAAGACCCAGAGGGATGGGATTGAGAGGGAGGTGGGAGGGGGGACCGGGATGGGGAACACATGTAAATCTGTGGCTGATTCATGTCGATGTATGGCAAAAACCACTACAATGTTGTAAACTAATTAGCCTCCAACTAAATAAAAATAAATGAAAACAAACAAACAAAAACAAAAACTCTTTTGTCTTTAAATTGTTGGCCAGCCTTACCACAATTCTTTTAAATCCCATGTAAATGTTTTCAATCCTCCTCCCACAATGCTGAATTCTATCATTTTAATGAAGAGTACTAATTGTTAGTTTTGTTAGCTGTTTAATGGTTTCTCTGTACACAATATTACCATGTTATTGCTGAAAAATGTCCCCATGATATGGTTAGACCAAATATTGGAAAATAACGATATAGGTATTTCCTCTGTTAGTAACAGAGTTTGCCTTTATTTGCATTTGTGAAGGAGTCATTTTTATGCATTCCATTAGAACACCAAAGATCAGGCATGGTTTTTTTTTATGGAATTTATTTCAATAAATCATATTTACCTAGATCTTTATAAATATCTGCCCTTGAATAAGAACATAAATTAAGGTGTGGATTCCTGAACATCTCACCCACTTATCTTATTTTAGAGGCTTGGTTCATGACATTACTTTAGTTTTCTTCCATTCCTGAATCAAGGGCCCTTTGACCCTTAAGAATGAATACAGCTGTATCCTAGATGCAATTTTTCATGGAATAAAATACATATTAATCTTTCAATAAACACCAAATGTATGCAATCTGAAATTTCCAGAAGAAAAAAATTATCTCATTTTATTGAAAATTACTGCATTCCTTTTAAAAGAATCTATCACATAAAACACAGTCAAAAATCAAACTTGCACAATTACAAAAGAGAAGGGACGTATTTATGAATCCAGGGAACAAAGTTTGACACCCTTGTGTAAACACCAGGAAAGTTTGGTCTTCCACATCCATGACCCCAGCTAACAATGCCAGTCAAAATCCATTTTCCATCACTCTTTCTTCGACAGGATAAAGGTCCACCTGAATCTCCCTACAGAAAAAGATAACGTAAGTAACAAGCACTTTTGTTCCATGGTCGTCAATTTTGTTATTAAAGTGCCTAATGAATTGTGTTCAAACTCCCAGTCTGACCGGGTTCTTAGCTAATTCCTATGCAGTTTGGGGAAGTATCAAGAAATAATGTGAAACTTCTAATGTTGTTTTAGAATTACTTTTCCTGTAATTAAAAAGTTTCATTCATCATAAGAAACTTGATTCTTTAGGCCAGGAGTAACATTTGAAGATTCTTGCAAAGGAATCAACATTCATATACCTACAAACAAATAGCAAACCTCGATAACAAAAATAGTAATAGTAGTAACAGTAATAATAATAGCTAACATTTATTTAGTGCTGGGATGTGCTAAGCACTATTTTGGGTCATTGAATCCTCATAATAACCTTTGCCTCTTCGTGGATCACAGCCTTGTCGTGGTGAAGGGGCTCATGTAACTCAGTGAAGCTATAAGCCATGCTGTTTGGGGCCACCCAAGACGGCCAGGTCACAGTGGAGAGTTCTGACAAAGCATGGTCCACTGGGGGAGGGAAGAGCAGACCACTCCAATATTCCTGCCGTGAAAACCCCATGAACAGTCTGAAAACATGGAAAGATATGACACAAGATGAGCCCCCCAGGTTGGAAAGTGTTCAATATACTACAAGGGAGGGGTCGAGAAGACTTGCCCACGACTGAGTGACTTTCACTTTCGTTTAGTGGTAGTATGTGCTAAACACTATTTTGGGTCATTTAATCTTCACAATAACCTCTTGCGGCATGGTTATCTTGGAGGATTGGTTGACTTCTACCTCTATGCCATGCAACTTCAGTGTTGGCTCATGGCCGTGAGGAAAAAAGGAAAGGAGATCCTCTGTAGTTTGCAGGGTCCAATGACACAGCCCCAAGGATCACTGGCTGATAGTTGTTACAGAGAAAGCACTCTCACTCGAGAGCCCTTTCTGGCATCTGAATTCCAAAAACAAAGGCTGAAATAATTCAATGTTTACATAGAATTTCTACGTTGTTCATTATTTAAAGTATAACGTCTGAACTTTTACTTTCGGCTAAAGATGTTTGTGGGTGCTTAGTCGTGTTTGGCTATTTGTGATCTCATGGACTGTAGTCCACCGACTCCTCTGTCCCTGGGATTCTCCAGACAAGAACACTGGAATGGGTAGCTTTCCCATCTGCAGGGAATCTTCCTGACCCAGGGATCAAACTCGGGTCTACCTGCATTGCAAGCGGATTCTTTACCATCTGAGCCACCAGGGAAGCCCTAAAGCTGCCTACTCAGAGGCAAAGATAAAAAAGGCATTCCAAAATTGTCCCTGGATGTCACTCCCAAAATTCTAAACCTGATTAGGTAAATTCTAACTAGTAGAGAGACTGAAATCTTTTTATTTTAACTGTTGGCACTCCAACTCTATGAAGCCTCATTTAACCTCTAAACCCTGGTAGCTATGGAGAACAGAACTATATAACCAGCTACCTGTAGGAAGCACCCAAAATATAGTAGCTTTCAGAGGTAAGAGTTCAAACTCCAACTCAACTAGCTCTGTGACCTTGAGTAATTTACTTGGGCTCCCTGTGCCCCAGTTTCCTCTTCTATAAAATGTGGATGAAAGAATAATTTGAATGAATTTCTGTAAAGATCCTAGCATAGTCCTTTCCACAAAATAGGAGTTCAGAAGATAGAAGTCATCTTTATAATGAGATGAGTTTCTGTAGCGCAGTGTCTAAGGTTACGGAAAGATGTGGGAACAGCTCCTCTGCCCTCTGCCTGCACATGCGGTCAGTCGTGTCTGACTCTTAGCAACCCCAGGAACTGTGGCCCACCAGACTCCTCTGTCCATGGGATTCTCCAGGCAACAATGCTGGAGTGGGTTGCCATGCCGCCCTCAAAGGGATGTTCCTGACCCAGGGATTGAACCCGAGTCTCCTGCACTGGCTCATCCTCTAAAACATCTGCTCACTTTTTGGTAATCATTTAGGTATCTGCATAGATTGGAATCTGAGACTCATAGCAACATCCCCCCAAAGGTAACCTTCAGCTTCACCACTGTCAGGAGGCCTCCAGTCACCTTTCCCACTCCTGTTTTCTCTCCCCCAGCCTGTGTGTCAAAGGAGTAAGTGAATACAATACTTGTTATTTTAGAAGGTACACAGCCACTGCTAGGGAAGTGGGTAGCAATCCTAAAACACTGCGTCCATCTTGCTATGTTTTTTAGTTTCTGGTTATAAGACAATCATGGCAGAATGATAAATGCTGACCCCATTCTCTAATTGTTGGAGAAAAATACATGGGAATTAGAAAATGAGTTTTACAGATCCAATTAGTATTTAATCACCTTTCCCTCATCTCAGACAATTGGATTATAATTAGTGTCTGAATTAAGGCAATCACCTGCCCGAGTTATTGCCAGTATGGTGTAGATTAAACATGAAAGCATTTATGGAAAGTACAACATGTTAGACAAAGAAAACATAAGATGGCTTACTCTGCAAGCATCTTTCTTGCCTGACATGACACCTGCACAGAGCATCCTCGAAGTGATGATGCCATAGGTGGAAACACAGAGGGTTTGGTCAATGAGCTCTACCTCTGCTTGCTGCAAAACGGGGGAGCCTTTATTGTCTGGAAAACACACAGAAGTAGAAATCAAGGCAATGATTACATTTACTTTATTAGACAATTTATTCATTTTCTCCTTTTACTCTATAACAATTGTTTTTAGGTAAATTCTATTACGATCCTCATTTTTTCAAATGAAGACATGGAGGCTTAGGAGGATAAAGGACTTATCCAATGGCACACAAATAGGAAAAATAGAGCAGGATTCAGACCCAAGGTCTGACTCGACCATCTGAGCCATGGTCCTTCTCCACATACCTCCTACCTTCAAGACTGTGAGTCAGTAACAGCCGTTACCAACACTCCCTGGTCAAGAGGGCCCCTTAAGTGGAACATGATAACTGACATCTGGGAGTATCCTAGGAACCATAAAAACGTAACAGTTTGGATACAGCCCTTTCACTTCCTTTTAAACCCATATGGCTAAGATAATTCATTGACGCACTCATGCTTGTAGAGAAAATACCCATCAGCAGTGCCAGGCCGCCCAGGCTCCTGGAAAGGCGTGGGAGTGCAGCAGTGAGTGCGGCAGCTGCAGGGGTGGCCACGTCCACCTCTGGGCTTGGGGAACACAGCAGCGTAGTGCAAAGTTTTGTACTTTACATGAATGTTTAAAATGTTCTTTGTGTGTAGTAACTATTTAATAATACAATCAGAAACATTAAAGTCAGCAGAATGATTTTTTTTTAAAAAGAAAAGAAAATGCCCCATGATAAAGTGGTTGAAGAAACTCTTTCCTCGTATGATAAACAACGATGTAATGAAAGCCCTGAGCACAGCCCTGATGGTTTATAGGTGTTCGAGCAGTGACCTGCCTTCTCCCAGAAGGCCCAGACAGGTGGTGAATTTCATGAGTTCAATAACTAAATGTGGGTAGTTAGCACTGGAGAAGCTGCCCATAGTGAATCTTTAGAGAGTGTCAAAGCAAGGCCAAGATACAGTTCAAGATTTAAAGATAATGTATCTGTTTTAAGCATTTAGAAATGACTATAAGGGAATCCAAGATAAAGACTAAGAGATCAAGGGAAAGCATCAGCTCTCACCTCTGGGGAGATGTTCACAAAGTTTTGGATTATCCTCTTTACTGTGTATTTAGAATCCTAAGCCATAAAAACCTTGGCAGGGCAGATGTAAAGACTTCCCTGCCATACAATCTGACCTTTGTGCATATGATAAAGATGCCCCCTCTGGGCGGGGGAATTGTAAAATGGCATTCTTTCTTGCTGGACCATTCCTAGGCTGATGTGACCATCCCCCAGGCCTGAATCTGCAGTCTGGGGAACTGAGGATAATCTGGGTTTCAGCCTTCACTCTCATCCACTTGGCCAATTGCCCTCATGAAGGACGTACTTGCATAATCCTGCAGACTATTGTCTATGAGTTGACATAGTAAGTTGTGTATGAGCAACCTTCTCTTGTTTATGAAAATGAGTCTTTTTTTTTTTTTAATGAAAGGGAACCTAAAAATATGGAGGAAATATTCTTCTATAGCAGAAAACATAGCAAACTCCTACGAGATTGAAAAGGGCCTGTACTATCCTGTCCTGCCTTGCTCATAGACCTTCCCTTAAGAAGTGGTTCTCACTTCTCTGGGGGACAAGGGGAGAGCATCATAAAACCGGAATTTTAATACTCTCCTCCAGTCTATCTGTCAGAGTTGTTAGAAGGCTCAGATGAGATCTTATACAAAAACCCTCTCTATGAACCCCAAAGCACCACATCAACACGAGTTGCTGTGATCTGGAGGGGAGGGGAGGGCACTCACTGACACACACCTGCTTCGTGCCTGCGCCCCCAGCCGGTCACCCAGCACTTCTCTCCACTGCGCACTTTCTGGCCGGCAGGAGGGATGCATATCGGCTGAATGAGCTGCTTCAGGGCCTCGGGCCAGGCGACACTGAGCTGCAGCAAGGCAACGTCGTAGTCGAAGGTCTGGCTGTTATAGCATTCATGGACCACGATTCTCCTCACCGGGGAGACGAACTTGGCGTTCCCCTGCACGTACATGCCAAGGTGCGCGGTCCACGGCGTGGGGTCAGACAGCCTGGGACGAAAGGAAGGAAGCACAGAGTCAGAGGCTTGAAGACCGTACGTGCTTTGGAAAGAGCCCTCCGCAGAGAGAGGGGCTGCGGGAAGGGAGGTCTGACTTTCACTCCCTATTGCAGTAGCTGACTGTGCCTCCGGGCCTCCCTTGTCTCCCTAGTAAAACCAAGATGAAGTCAGGTAGAGTAGGGCTGGCAGATGAGAGCTGGGCTCCAGAACATTTCCTCAGTGAGTTCTAAGGACATGCTGGAAATTTTCTTGCCATCGATATTTCAGGAACCACCCACAAGTTAGGATTGTTAGTGACTGGAATTTATTTGGTACCTTCTTCCTATTCATGCTGACAGTGGCATTTGATGGTGACAGACAGGGCCAATAAGACAGTGATCTGGGGATCCTTTCACCAAATTCAAATGATACCAAGACAGATTAGAAATCAAAGTGTTCCAAACAGAAATTTAAGGAGATTTCTTTTTGCAAACTACCAGAAGCCTTAAAGATTGCTGCTCTAACTGCTCAAGCTTGACTATTCACAGGGCCCCACTTGCTATGAGCCCCCCAGTGGACTGGCATGAAGTCATGAGGGCTTTCTAATCTCCATCTGGGGTTTCTTATCTCCACCAGCACAGCTGCCTTGCTCTGGTGCGGTGAAGAGAATGTGGACGCTTTGGAAGAAAAAGAAGGACACATCCCAAAGTGCTTGGCCCCTAATCTCACATGCAGTACAGGGACCTAGGGGAGTATTAAGGGTAATATATTACATAAAAGACTAGTGATGGAACGGAAGCATAGCCATTTCAGTCATTAACATGAATCCTGTAATTTCCAGGAGAAACAAATACTCTAATTGTATAAATTCATTGAAGTACTTTTAAAAATTCTAGGTGAGAAATAATTGATATATTTTTGTACCTAGGATTCAACTGGTTCCAAATAAGGTCACATTTTAAGTGAAGTTGTTGTCCGAGCTTTCCTTTCTCCCTTAGAGGGGAGAATGTCTGGCCCACGATAACCCCATCGGTAAGGACAGACAGAGCCCTCCTGACAATTATCCCAAAGGACTTGTTTGTGATCCTCCTCTGTGATATTGCGATTTACAATAAAAAATATACATTTGGTCATCCTTCCATTCCCGGTACAGAGCTCCTAAAGCTTGTAGAATTTCCTAAGTGATGAGAGGAACCAAAGTGTCTTTTGTTATGTTACTGAGGTTACTTTGGGACTGCAACTAAGGCTGAAGGGGCTAGAGGTTGAATCTGTGTCCAGTGACCAATGATTCAATGAATTGTGCCTGTGTCAGGGAGCCTCCATAAAAGCCCAAAAGGTTTGGAGAGCTTCCAGGTTGGTAGACACGTGAAGACTGGAAGTTAAACAGTCCATGCATGGAAAACTGCATACTTTCTCACACCTCGCCCTTTGTATGTCTGCCGTCAGGCTGTTCCCAAACTGTATCTTGCTATAATAAACTGGCAAGCCAGCAAGTAAAATGTTTCTCTGAGTTCTGTGAGCTGCTGTAGCAAATTAGTAAAATCCAAGGAGGGGCTCCCTGGAACCTACACTCTATAGCTGGTCAGTCAAAAGTGCAGGTGACAACCTGGACTTTCTACTGGTGTCTGAATTGAGGGGAGGGGAGTAGATTTGTTAGACTGAGCCCCTAAAGTGCGTAATCTGTCTATATGGGCAGACAAATCAGAACTGAGCTGAATTATAGGACACCTAGCTGGTGTCAGACAATTGCTCTGGGGTGTGGGAACGCTCCCCACCACCGCACTGGAAACTGGGTACAGAGTCGTTGCCTTCACACCCTGAGTAGGGGTCTCCATACTCCAGTCATCCCTCAGCGCTGTCCTCCACACATTCCTACACTCCACAGTCTTCACACGTTCCCTTAGAATTCCTTCCAACCTGAAAGCGCTATCTTATTTTCTCAGCCTAGTAAAAGCCTATTCATTCTTGATATACTTTTGTGACCTTCCCTTTAAGTTGATAATAACTTAAAAGAACATTCAGCATACAATTGGTGTCACAGAAACAAAACGAAATTAAGAACGACCAACTGAATTGATTGAATGGATCCAAATGCAAGCTTCTTCCCACAATGTCAGAGCAGCTATGTGGTCTGTGGTCACTTCAGAGTAAGAATTGAGATGCTCTACCTGCTTCCATGGAAACAGTGGGCGGCAGAGAGGAGCCACTCCCTGGAGATGACTGAGGCACCACAGTAGGCAGATCCAACGAAGTGGAGGCTGACTTGCCACGGCCAACCCCCCTCCTGGGTATCGGTGCCCCCGATGATGCGGTGGAGGGTGGGGGAACTGCTGCTGCAGCCTTTAGGAGAGGAGGGGTCCCATGAGTTAAAGGCAGACTTGAAAGAAAAACCAAGCATTCAGTCAAATTTTGAGCTGGGTTAGGAAGTAACTAACTAGGTAAGCAACTTGCAATCCCCTGCTTATCTAGAGAGGCAACACGTGGGTCTGTCTGAAACCAGCACCAACAAACCACTACCTCCCCCCTGAAAACAGGCCTTGATGCAGAGTCTCTGTACAGTAACACACATGAGGAGAGGAAGGGACCAATAGTAACAGCCGTACCAGTAAAAGCAGCAGCTGTGGAGTTCAGGTTGTTAGGCAGAGAAGAAAGATTAGTCCCAAAAGCAACTGAATTGAGAGTGTCCTTGAAACTGTGTTGATTCAGGAGAGAATTTGTAAATCCAAAACAAATGAAAACCTAGTTAAGAAAAACTAGGTATCAAAGCAATTATTTTCCAGTGTAAATAGTATTGAGAAGGATATATAATTAATATGTTGGCACACGGCCAATTAGAGATCATGCAATTAATAATGACACATGGCAGATTACAGTTCTCAGGTCATAGCTAAAGAAAGAACCATCTCTTGACATTGATCACAACATAAGGCATAATTAATAAAATCATCCACAGTATTCCAGTACCTATTTCTTTTCTCATAGTTTTTTTTTTAAGAGCTTATGCCTTGATTAAGGTTATTAGAAAGTGGAAGTTCTTCGTGTAAACAGCTAGTGCATGAATAATTACTATCAAGAAAGAAGGCAGAAAATAAAGAATAAGTAAGTTTTAATTATTTCTTATTTTTAAGAATTAAGAAAGAATTAAAAGAATTCACTCTAGAATTTTTAATTCTGAGAAACCATTTCAGATTCAGTTCACCAATATCTACTATTCTTGCCTGGCCTGTGGCAACTTCTGCCAGGGGAGTTATATCAAGAATGAAATGAAAATGAAAAAACAGGTCGACTGAGAGAGAAATACAAAAGATCAGAAGGAACGTGTTTCTGCTCACTGCAGCCTTCTTCATCACTTCCATCTGGACAATCCACGTTGCCATCACATTTTGCGTTTTGTTTCCTAATGCAAACATCATTGCCACACTTAAAAGTTCTGTTGTTGCATGGAATACCTAAAAATGAGCAAAAGAAGAGACTGATTTGAGTGAGTAACACTGAGCTCTGTCCACCAAGGATGGCTTGGCCACAGGGTCAGTATTTGCTGCTCATGGCAGAGGGAACTGGAGCAACCCCACAGGGTCCCGTCCCTGCGTCTCAGCAGAGCCTCTGAAAGGCAGGCAGGTGCTAGTTCAGAATCAATCCAACAGCCTCTCCTTTCTTCCACGTAAGGGAGATGCCAAGCAGTCGGCTGTGTCAGTGGCTTAATGACCTCTTTGACATTACTTTGTCTTGTTCTCCAGGAAAATCTTAAAGCAAAAATAATACTCAGTCCTTTTATACCGTTGGGGGGGGAATGGGCAGATTTTGTGAATATACAGCACACTTGTTCACAACCCTGGCTGTGTGTGTTTTTGTAGGGGCTAGATAGACTATACCCAATCACAATATCTGGCACATCCCTCTATATCAGATCCACAGTATATTTTAGTCAAGAGTAGCATTAAAATTATGTCAGCCAGGAAAATCTTCCAGTATTCTCTCTCTCTCTTTTCCTCTCTCTCTCTATACACACACACACACACACACACACACACACACACACACGCATGCGCGCGCAGACGCCACCTCAATTAGTGAACAACTCATCCATTTTATCTGGGCCCAGGAGGATTCCTGGGACCTGAGACTTTCAATGGGAAAAACTAGGACAAGTCGATTGCCCTAGCTCAACAGAGATATTTTGATTTTGGCTTAGAAGTGTGTGCTAGGCATGTACACCCATGGCTGATTCATGTGAATGTATGGCAGAAACCACCACAATATTGTGAAGTAATTAGCCTCCAATTGAAGTAAATAAATTAATTTAAAATAAATTTAAAAAAATAAAATGGGAAAGTTGAAAAAAAAAGAAGAGTGTGCTAGGGAGAAGAGGAGAGCGCAGAGCACTCCCGCTCACTGTGAGTGCAGTTCTGCTCGTCCCGGCCGTCCTCACAGTCCTGGAAGCCGTCACAGGTCAGGGCGCTGTGCTGCCTGAAGGAGCTGGCATTGCAGGAAGGCTTGAGAGTCACTGGAAGGAGAACAGACAGAAGCGGGTGAGCCTGAGACATCAGCGGGACCCTGAGGACCAGCAGTGCCCCTATAAACACGCAAGTGGTTAAGATGACTTAAAACAAAATGTGTATTTTCTCAAAACTGACAGCTCCAAGAGGAAAAGTAGATGTTTAAGCTTTGGGGTAACTCTTTGCACTTTGAGTTTGTCAGATCTGACTTTTGCTGTGCGTAAATGTATTACATTTTGGTGGTTTATTTAATTACAATTAAATGTATCATAAGATTTTAAGGAAAATAAAAATCATAAGCTGTTAGCTAAATTGAACTTGTTCACCTTCCTAAACAAGATGGAGTATCCTGAGGTTGAGGACTTTGTCTTACTCATCTCTGTACTCCAAGTGTTTGATCAAGCAGTTGTTCTTGTTTAGTTGCTAAGTCGTGTCTGACTTTTTTGTGACCCCAAGGACTGTAGGCCACCAAGTTCTTCTGTCCATGGGGTTTCCCAGGCAAGAATACTGGAGTGGGTTGCCATTTCTTTCTCCAGGGGATCTTCCTGACACAGGGATCAATCTCCTTCATTGGCAGGCGGACTCTTTACCACTGAGCCACCAGGGAAGCCTGATCAAATAGTAGGTGCTCACAAAAAGTTACTGAATACATTAGTGAATGTGAGATCTCAAGAAACAACAGACTTGTAGTCTCTTGGTAAGGAAAACTCTTCTTTAAAATTATTTTATCCTGGAGACATTCATTTCCTGAGTTAGGAAATACCAATATAAATGTATTATAATTTTTCTTCTTTGAAATATTTGCAGGAATTTCCTTTAAACCAATGACAGATACAACATATTGATGAGCACTCTTAGAAGGTATAATTTCTTAGACATTTCTGTTTTTTTTGAGAAGTCATTATTTGTGTTATCTGCTCTTGTTTTTTCAGAGGTACATCTTGAGGGGAGCAGAAAGGAGGACATTGCTGTCGTATATCTACTCTGAGAGTAGCTGGTAACCTAGTCAACTCCTAGAGAACAGCTCACAACATGACATGATGAGAAATGATGATTACTAAAGCACAGTTCTTGTTACAAAGTAACAATAATCACTTTCACTTGGAGCATCAAGTGACACATTAATAGGGAATAATAACATAAAAAACAAAAGCAACCTCAATCCCTATATAATAGTAAATGTTTTCTTAAGAAATAGAAGATCCTATAGATTTGAATTGTTAGTGAAGCCTAAGTTAAGAGGGTTTTATTTTGTTTTGCCAATAAAAAAAAAGGTGTAGAGTCATAGGTTATTTTTTTATGAACAGAAGTTTTCAGTTATTTATATTTCTCTAAAATATGAAAAAGATTAAATAGCATCACCATAGCAATTGTATTAAACTCTGGATCTTTATTTATTTTTAATATTTGTTTATTTATTTGGGCTGTACCAGGCCTTGGTTGCAGCACACATGATCTTTAGTTGCAGCATTCAAACGCTTAGTTGCAGCTTATGGGATCTAGTTCCCTGACCAGGGATCGAACCAAGGTCCCCGGCACTGGGAGTGTGGAGTCTTAGCCACTGGACCACCAGGGAAGTCCCAAACTCTGGCTCTTCAGAAGAAAGCGTTGCCAGTGGCGTCATATGATCTGGTGAACTATTCTTCCCATATTGCTCCCTAAAACTGGAGATAGATTCAGAAATGATGTGCAAATAGTAATGAAAAGCCAAATCAGAGATTCTCTGCCCAAAATAATAATATCCAATACCCCACCATTTAATTATCACCAATGTGATATTGATGTAAACTATACAGGTAAAAAAAAATCTTTTTCTTTTTATTTTCAACACCTGTACTCCATAAACAAGCATTCTGAGATAGTTTACTTCTCCGCAGATTCTGAACTTCTTTTTAGAGGAAAGATCTGTGCTTTAAAATGGGACCACGTTTAAGATTGTGGTGGATTGAATATTAGCCACAGGTCTTCACTCCCTATAATAGTACTATGCGCCTCCACCTCTGCCATGGTCCCAGCCCTGCCCCTTGACTATGGCCTCATTATCTGACTGATGGAATATGATACAAGTAATACTGTTCCAGCTCCAAGCCCAGGACTTAACAGGAAACTTGCATTTTTGGTCACCCCGCCTTTGTTTCTACCACTGCTGTGGCCAGTCCACTAGTTCAACAAGGAAAAGAACCATGAGAAGTAGACCGGACTCCAGCCTGAGAAGAACCAAGCCCAGGAGGACCACAGTTTAGGCAGTGACACCCAGCTGAGCCCAGCCTAGATCAGTCATGCCTCAGACAACCCGCAGAGGGATGATCTGGCGCAAATGATCGTCCCAAGTCACTGAGTTTGGGGGTGGGGGTCGGGGTAGTTTGTTATGTGGTAATAGACAACAGCTACAAAGACCAGGATATATATCAGCGCCAACAATGATCCTGGCAAGCCACTTATTCCTAAGAAAAGTCATAATAAAAGCTTGAATACCCACCACAGAAGAGTTCATCGCTTTCATCAAAGCAGTCATTTACTCCATCACATCGCTGGGCTTGAGGGACGCACAAACCAGAGGAGCATCTAAAAGATCCAACAGGACAGGCTAGAGACAACAAAAAATAGGAAATCTTGTGTGGGTCCCTAAAATGCACCAGACCACATTAACAAAGAAATGTGAGTTGCTAAGTGACGTGAGTAGCAATGTGGCAATAGTAATAATACAATTTTTCCATCAAAGCAAAGCTATAGCTGATATTTGAAAGAGCAAAAGGGAGAATTTAAGACAGCAAAGAAAGCAAATGAATCCACAAGAAGCTGAGTCAACACTGCATCCAGTTCACCATGTACAATCAGACTCCTACATCTCTACCCTTGACTCAGCAAGGATGTGAGTCTTGGCTTTATCCCAAACTCAAAGAAAGAGAAACCTGGAGCATGACTTCGAATCTAGTAGGCTCAGAGTACAGTCTTTAGGGTTTCTGGGGAATTTAAATGGCTTTCTGGTGTCTCTGAATCCTCTATGATCAGATACATCATTCTGAGTCTGTGCATTTAATTACATTTTCAAGTGATCTCTGCCATAAAATGTATTAGTAACCACTGATCTTAAAGGTTGGACCTAGAGAGATTAACAACTGTTCTCAAAACTCAGGACTTCTAAGGCACTTCAACCAGCCTACTCATCAAAGATTCATTGCCTGCCTGGCCCAGAATCTTTACTCCTGGGCTTGTAGCTTATCATGATAGTAATAATGAATGTTTTTTCTCTGCCATGGTCTAAAGGACTGTGTTCTTCACCCCCAGATTGATATGTTGAAGTCCTAATGCCCCAAGTGATGGTAGGAGGAGATGGGGCCTTTGGGAGGTGATAAATGATGAACACAGAGCCCTCATGAATGAGATGAGTGCCTTTATTTCAATAATAGGCCCAGAGCATCCTCACTCCTTCCATCACTCTAGGACTTAATGAGAAGTCTGAGGCCAGAAGATGGCCCTCCTTCAACCAAGTTGGAACACGATCTTGGATGTCCAGCCTCTAGAACTGTGAAAAGCAAATTTCTGTTCTGTATAAGCTACCTAGTCTATGCTTTGTGCAGATGAATAGGAATAGGGCATGGTCAGGTCAACCACTGTCTCAATAGCACACAATGGAAAGGATGAGTTCCTAGAAAAGATTCATCATTCGAAAAAATAGTTAAAAATAAGATAGCTTACTATTTACCTCTGTCCTCACTGGTGACTGTGATATTCTGATATTCAGAAGTGCAAGATTCTGAATCCAGAAGGAGGTATATTAGTATTGGCAGAGATGGAAGGGTCTAACTGAGCTTTCTCTCAAGTCTTAACCTCATGGATTCCTAAGTGATTAACCCTTACTTTCCCTGCTTTTAAAACAGGTCATGAATTTCCTGAGTCAGGGTCTACTCTCTCCAGCACTAATGACTCCCTCAGACATTGCCTTTTCCCCTGACCGCTTCCTGGCCATGTTTCCAGTAGTTCTCAGTGTGAAGTCCAACATTCTGAAGGTTGGCATTTGGACTCCTTGAATGGCCAGCTCTCCCTGTGTATCAGAGGTCTTAGTGAATTGCAACTATTGCCGTTCAATCCACCAAATGATGATGTAAACTTCATATTTACAAAAAATTATGGATGGCGAGAAGAACAATGAATCAAGAAATTGTCTGATATTTCAGGAACAATGTAAGAAACTATTTTTCAATTATAACAAGCAATTATATTATTTCTTCTATAATTTAAACTTCAGCAGAATAAATACATAATTGTATGTATTATTTATCATATATTTTGTTTCTACTATATATTTATTTAAATATGATTATAAAAATATGCTAGTCAATAGCAGAAGTAAAGAAGCAGTTTTCATTCCTTAAATTCTCAAAGTTTAGAGTCATAAAATGTTGGCCTCTGTTTAACCTTTCGTTACGGTTTCTTAAGGGACTGATCTCCATCTTACGTTGACTGATGTTGTAACTGCCATATTCCACCGAAAGCGGCTTGTCCGAAAGTCTTGAACTGCACTGCCGCTGAATGTGAGCCAGAGAGCTGGGCACTCGGAAAATCGTCTGGTGATCCGTGTAGGAGCCGCAGTACCTGCCAGCGAGAGTTAGGGGCACACAGCTTGAGACTGTGTTAACTGCTTGGTGACCAAACTGACTGATACTTTGGTCATTTGAGCTTCATAAACAGAGACGCTTATAGTAACGCTGATGGTAGTCTGATGGTAGTCATCCATCCTACGCTAAGTGATTATGATTGAGTCACTTCTGTCCCCTCGATTTTCTCCCTTGCTAAATAAAACAATAGCAGTGCTCTAAATGTTATTATCTGTTACTTTCCTCACCAATACTTAAAACTGGAAGAAATATGGGTTTATATCTCTTAGTCTTCTCTCTTCTTTCAGCATATGTATAACTGCCTAACAAAAAAGAATTGCCTCCTTTGTTCAGCTTCAGACCTTTCTACAGAACAGAGTGAAATCCATCAACTAAAATTAAAAGCATGCAAAAAATTCCAGCAACACTTAAAACAAAAGACAACAATATTTCAGTCTAAATTAAACTCTGGTGAACTTCAGGGCTTGTCCTTGGCAAAATTTCAAAATAGTGATATCTATCTGCAATATTTCCCTACTTCAATTTCTTACTTCTCATCAGCTAGGAGAAAATGTCCCTCCTATTATTAGTTTTTATTATCTGAGCACTATGGTTAGCAGAACATGAAGTATAATCATTAATACACTGGGTACCCACGGTAAGTTAGGCTCTGCCCTGTGTGGTCAAGACTTTTCCAGGTGAAATATGTAAGTTTCCAAAAGGAACCAGTAAACACTAGGTTTGAGGGAGGTCATTCTCCTTTGGAATCTGTGAATGGAAATCGCTCCAGGTCCGCAAAGCATTTGGGAACCACACATGTTCCATGGATCAGATGCTATTATTCAGTGGGAAGAGCCTATCATTTCACAGTTCAAAGTGAGCGAAGTGAAAGTTGCTCAGTTGTGTCCAGTTCTTAGCAACCCCAAGGACTATACAGTCCATGGAATTCTCCAGGCCAGAATACTGGAGTGGGTAGCCCTTCCCTTCCTCCAGGGGATCTTCCCAACCCAGGGACCGAACCCAGGTCTCCCGCATTACAGGTGGATTCTTTACCAACTGAGCTATCAGGGAAGCCCCATAGTTCAAAGCATTCATGTATATTTCAGAAAGAATTTTTTGCATTTGGCTGAAGTTCAGGAGCTGATGGGTGAATATATCAGCTCCGGGGATATGAGGAGCTGTAAGGGCCCAACTGGCTAAGTGGGAGCCAGCATCCAAGAGGTACCTAAGAGCTGAGTCAAGCTCTTGGGTCCAGAGTCTACTCTAGGTGTTCATCTTGGAATCAGAATCATGCATTCTAATATCACAGTGATTGTATCAGTATCTCATAGTGATTTTAACATGTACTAGAGTTTTCTTCCAAAGATGAGCATACTGATAGTTCTGATGCGAAGAACTGACTCTTTGGAAAAGACTCTGATGCTGGGAAAGACTGAATGCATGAGAAGAAGGGGATGACAGAGGATGAGATGGTTGGATGGCATCACTGATTCAATGGACATGAGTCTGAGTAAACTCCAGGAGTTGGTGATGGACAGGGAGGCCTGGCATGCTGCAGTCCATGGGGTCGCAAAGAGTCAGACACGACTGAGCAACTGAACTGACAGTGGTAGTTTATGAAATGAACGTAAAATAAAGTGAGAGACTGAGAAACCCAGCAAGTGTTAGTTTACATGGACAGATGAGCGACAGGTAAGAAAACTGAGATGTAAGAGGTGAAGTAATTTGTTAAAGTTCAAATAGCAAATAAGAAGAGATAGGATTAGGATAGAGTTCAACAGATACTAAACCTTTACACTTTCTAACCAACCAACTGCCTTCCTCTCAGGAACTTGGTTGCACAAAAGCTTTGTGGGAAGCCGTTCCTTTCTCAGCTTTGTATACTGCATTCTGGCTGCCTTGGACACTCACACCCAACCCCTGTGTTCTCTAAATTTAGGATCACCAGGCTTCCGGGTATCAGCATTACTTTTTCTTCCATCCCTACTCTAGATCCAAAGCCTTTAGGCTACTTAGCAGCAAAGTGTCAGAAATTAGTTCAATTAGAGCCTTTCTGATGAAAAGAACTGATAATGAAAAGGGCTGGCATTTAAAATCCTTTGGGTATTGCTAGCATCAAAAGAATCTGATAGGATTTCAGCCAACCCACAAGACAAGGGGAGGAACTGGCCCTTCAGGAGAAGTATTGAGGGCAGAAAGCTTTCCCGGTATTTGTGGGAGGAAACTGTCCATATTTTGGCAGCAATACATCGTGGGTGGTAGGGGTTGTTACTTAGGTGGGGGAAGTATACCATTTTCAAAGCGCTGCTTTAAGCATATAAGCTTACAAAAGATTTGTAAAGATTTGTGTTCTGGACCTCTGATTAAATACCAAAATGCTGTATCTTTAAAGCCTTGGGGCATATTCCAAAGTATTTATGCATCTGATGTCTTTTCCTTAGCAATCTTAGTCATATTAATCATAGTTAATATATTTTGATGTATGATAAGCATCATTTCACTGAATGCTTACCGAAAAACTCCACCTTATTACCTCATTTTACAGACTGACAATCAAAGCAATTAAATAATTTGTCCTAGTTAATATAGCTACTAAATAACAGGGCTGCAACTTGAACCTAGGTCTTCTGCCTCTTACATAATAGACTCTTGATTCAAAAATACTTTCCAAAGGAGTACAGGCCACACATTAATAATGGATCCAAGAAAGCCTTTAAAACAAGCAGAAAATGAAAGTAAAAGTGTTAGTCGCTCAGTAGTGTCTGACTCTATGTGACTCCCTGGCCTTTAGTTCATCAGGCTCCTCTGTCCGTGGGATTCTCCAGGCAAGAATGCTGGAGTGGGTAGCCATTTCCTCCTCCAGGGGATCTTCCTGACCCAGGTATCAAATCTGGGTCTCCTAGAAAGTCATCTAAGAGTCTAAAGAAAATCGAAGAAGTTTACTCAGGAAAATCATATAGGAAGGGAAGGTTTCATTCATGGAAGAACAAGAAGCAAAGAGTCAGCAAATGGATTTCTCAGGCTAATTTCACAAGGATCCTTAAAGTAAACTGAGAAGCTACTTGGCAAAAACAGGGCATCCTGTAATTTTTTAAGATATGAGACCTATTATAACTTTAGAAGCATATAAACAGTAGGAACAGCTAAAGAATGAAGTAAGGGAAAGAGTGAGGACCTACTAGGTCAATTCAAGAAGCCCAGACACCTAGATTTCTCTCAGTTTCTTTCTCCTACTGCACAGAATTGGCTCACGGTTTCTAGCTTTTATAATCACCAAGGCTTCTCTTTACTATTTTCTTTCAGGACTGCAATGGTTTATCTGCCAATTATTTTTGTGAAGTACGGAGTATGTATATCCATATCTCAACAGCATGGAGCAGTGATGGAAACAGGGATTTATGAATCCTGGCTTAATCTTTTACGAGCTGAGCAACCGAGAGAAAATTACTTAACTCCTGTATTTTCTGTTCCCCTGTCTGTAAATAGCAAAGTGAAAACTCTTTGGAGAAAAGGAATCCAAGGCTTTGAACTTCTGGACAAGGCTTTTCATTAAATTCTTCACATACCGTAAACACTTACATGTGCTCATTAATTTCCCACCATCCATGGTCACAGCCTCTCATACTCTTCTTGGTTATTGAATAGTTATGGAATTTCAATGCTATGCCAAGAGTTGAGAGGGGAGACTATGAAAAACAAAGGTAAGTCAGTGTCAGAAAAATGACTCAATTGAAGAATATGTTTCAGACTAAGATTTTGTTACTCAGAACTCACTCCCTGGCCTTGTGCCCTGTGGCACTTGGTGAAGTAGACCAGTCCCCCTGAACAAACCTACCTAAGGAGAAAATGAGAGACAGACGTGAACCACCCAGGGCTTAGGGAGCTGCTGTGAGGCAGCAGTGTGATGACCCAGGTGACCTAGAGTAGATGCATTAGTTCATCTCTACTTTTCTGCTTCCTCCTAGTAAATGAGCTCAACTTTGAAAACACCCACTTGTTAGCAAGTATACACACTTTCCTCCCTAAATACAATAATGACATAGTTTATTTAAGACACTATTCTGATTCTTTAGAAAAAGGAAGAATGAATCAATATCCTCTTTCTATTAAACCTTAGTATTTTGGAAGGCAGTAAATGAGTCATCCCTATTCTCAGAAAAGATTAAATAAAAGAAGCAGTTACCTATTTGGTACATGCACAAGTGAACACACACACACACACAATGCAACTGGCCTTGTTGTGGCATTGAATGCTACGCACATACATCACATCTGATATGCCACAATGCTTGTTTTATGTTCACTTTGATTCAGAGATTAAGAGAGAGTTCTCACATTTTAGGGAGTAGAATTTTGGCTTCCTTATTTTCAAGTTGGAGAAGGCAATGGCAACCCACTCCAGTACTCTTGCCTGGAAAATCCCATGGATGGAGGAGCCTGGTACGTTGCTGTCCATGGAGTCACTAAGAGTCGGACACGACTAAGCGACTTCACTTTCACTTTTCCCTTTCATGCATTGGAGAAAGAAATGGCAATCCACTCCAGAGTTCTTGCCTGGAGAATCCCAGGGACGGGGGAGCCTGGTGGGCTGCTGTCTATGGGGTTGCACAGAGTTGGACACAACTGAAGCGACTTAGCAGCAGCAGCATTTTCAAGTTTTAATTCTATCCAAGTTAGATAAGAGATTATTTATTGCAATGTAGCTTTTAACTTTTTAGTTTACCAAGAATTTTGTTGTGATCAAATGTATGAAGTCTCCAAGGTCAGTTTGAAACGGAGGGTAATTTCTGTTTATACATATATTACCAAACTTATTATTTGTATGATTTAATACTCTTCCTAGCCTTATTTGTTGACCCCTGCCCCCGCTGCCTCTGTAATGAGCCAAGAAAAAGGAAAACCTCTTACTGAAGCACTCTCCACTTCTCTTCGTACTTCCTGTAAGTTTTACAAGTAATAACACTAGGTCCTTTGGTGCATAAATACTTGTAGTGCTTAGATCCTTATGTGGATTGCCCTCTTTATAACTGTAGATTGCCTTCCTTTTCTCACTGAATGCCCTGATTTCAGTATTGTCTGGCGTTAAGGTTGAGATCCCTGCTTTCTTATTGATTATATGGTCTGGTATAACTGCCTAGTTTTATTTTCAGCTTTATTAAATCACCTTTTAAATTCATTTTGTCTTTTAAAAACAGCATATAGTTAAGTTTTAGGCAATATTTTGTGATTCAATCTTACTGTCTTGCTCTTTTAACATATGAATTTTGCCCATTGTTATTTCTCTGACAGACATTTGGTTTTTCAATTATGTCATATTTCATGTTACAGTTTCTTTGCTGTGTGGTGTGCTTCTTTCTAATGTGTGTTTAAATGTAGATTTTCCCCCTTAGCCTACTTTTGAGAGGGAAGGAGTTGGGTACTTTATGATTCTGATTTAAATGTCACAACATCACTGTTAGGCAGGTAGTATGATACCCATCCTACAGAAGAAGAAATCTAAAATAACCAAAGACAAGTAACTTTCCCAAGGTTAAGAAATGAACTAATCCTGCATGTCCAAACTAGTCCTGCATGTCTCTGAAGGCCTCCTTTTTCTTAGTCCCAACTAGAGATCCATGTTGGGAACTCAAAAGGAACAGGGTTGTTTTTTATTCACCATAAGACTAATGAAAACACATATCACATTTTTTCCACTCGTCATCTGACTTTCTTTATACTAAAAAAAAAAAAAAAGATGCAAATTGAGAGACAGTAAACTCTTCAAGGAATCAATTAAATTGTATGTCATAAGAACATATTCCAGTGTAATCCTCCACCAAGAAACTCGCTTAGGCATTTTCACTGTTCCAGGGCACCGAAACAAAAATGGATTTATAGGCACCACTACCCCTCTCCCCAGCACAAAGCCTGTCTGCAGGGGAAGGAAATATGTCCCCTTGCACGCTGATCCCACTGACACAGCACGGCACACTTTCCGCTTTCATACTCAGATTAACAAGAAGCACTAGTGATATCACTCTGATGTAAACGGAGGGACAAGGTGCATTTTGACAAAGCATTGCAAGCTATTTTTGAGAAATGGATAAGAAATAGGAACAATCTACTAAGCACGCTATCTCCTTCTACTTTCTATACTCTGTTCCCATTGCCCAGCCCCTGCCTTTGCTTTGTGACCTTTAACCAACTAAGGGGAGGAAGTCTGATCTGGACCTGCTGTATTTAAATATTTCTCTAGTCAAAGATGATGACAGAATGCAGGACATGCCTTATCTTCAATCACCCCTAGCTTGCCAACAGTTGTGTACACACAGCTCAGATGAACTTCAGATGAACACTGGAGAATTCTGCAGCAAAGATGCTTGCCACAGAAGCATGGAAGAGAGGCTTCATTCTGGGAATCCCATCTGATCTGAGGAGGTGAACTCCCATGGCCCATGGTGATCCCTGCTTATATCTGGTAGAACATACCTAATTGTATAGGGTGTTGGGCTGATAACATCTGTGGTAAAACAACTCAAAGGACAGCTCCTTTCTTTGCTTCTGAGACTCTAAAACAAAACTGATTATTTTGGGGGGCGGGGAACAGAAGAGAGAGGGAGGTGAATGTTCAGATAAGTGATTGCCGACACACAGGGAAGTTGAACATCTTCGTTGTTGTTGTGTTCACTTGCTCAGTTATGTCCTACTCTTTGCAATCCCATGGAACGCAGCATGCTAGGGCTGCCTGTCCCTCACCATCTCCCAGAGTTTGCCCAAGTTCATGTTCATTGCATCAGTGATACCATCTAGCCGTCTCATCGCTGACATTCTCTTCTCCTTCTGCCCTCGATCTTTCCCAGCATCAGGGACTTTTCTGATGAGTTGTCTATTTGCATCAGATGACCAAAATACTGGAGCTTCAGCTTTAGCAGTCCTTCCAGTGAATATTCAGGGTTGCTCTCCCTTAAGATTGAATAGTTTGGATTAGCCTCCAACTAATAAAAAAATTAAAAAAAAAAAAAAAAAAAAGATTGAATAGTTTGATCTCCTTGCTGTTCAAGGGTCTTTTAGGAGTCTTCTCCAGCAGCACAGTTTGAGGGCATCAGTTCTTTGGCTTTCTGCCTTCTTTAGCCCAGAAAAGGAGGGGCTGCCGAATTTATTTATGGAGGAAGTATGATTCCTTTTAATTCCACATGGATTGCTCGCTACTGGAGTGGCTTCTGGCAAATGGTTTGCCTCCATTTCTGTTTTCTTATCTGTAAACCATAACTAGAGTATCTATCCTACATCAGAGCTACATTTTGAAGAGCAAAATGTATTTGTGCTGAAAGCACTAAAGTACTAGACAAAAGTGGGGCTTTCCAGGTGGCACTAGTGAGACATAAGAGACGTGGGTTCAATCCCTGGGTCGGAAAGATCCCCTGGAGAAGGACAGGGCAACCCACTCCAGTATTCTTGCCTGGAAAATCCCATGGACAGAGAGACTAGTGGGCTACAACCCATGGGGTCACAAAAAGTCCATGCCACTAAGCACCCTAAACAAAAGTAGACAACATATTATAATCTCAAAGATCTTTTTTGGTTTTTCTGATTTAATATCTCCCTCCTCTGTAGTCTGCAAGCTCTGCCAAGGACTTTGGTCACCTTGCTACTAGGCAACCCTGTACAGGTACAGTGTCTGACATGTAGCAGACATTCTACAAATGTTTACAGAATGAACAGGAGAGCTTGGGAGAAGAATCAGATGGGCTTTAAGTTGGAGCAAGAGTTAAACTTTCTCAGATAAATAAGACCTTAAAAACTCAGCTGAAAGTGAGTTGGCGAAGGGAATTGATTGTTCTTCAGTAGATTTGAAAATTGAACCAGGCATTAAGAAGGACTGTGGATAACATAAGTAACTTTTGCGTAAAAAAGGTTTATCATGACTTGAGTCAGTATTTTTGTTACTTACGTCATCTGGTTCTTAATCATTTTTAATAAATACAAAGTTATTTTGCAGGTGACAAATTATTTTTTACAGGATTTCCATTCAGAAACATGTTCTCATGCAGCTATTGGTGGCTGCTCAAAGCTTTCCAAGGAAGGAACAGCTTTATTTAACCTTCATGCTGAGAACAACTGACCTTGATCTCTGGGGAATGGCGTCATCCCAGAAGTCTGTTCCCAATATTTCCTGTCTCTCATTTCCCATTTCCCACCCCCAGGCTCTTTTCCTTTTAAAGATTTCCTTTTATTCAGTGTTTCTAACCCTTGATTCTGTGAAACAGAAAGTGATTGGATATTTTTATTTGTACCTTAAACTAAAGCTTAATCACAGTAATGTTTAGGAAGTTTTAAGTTATACGTGGGATCAATAGTTGTTTTATCTCGAAAGGGGTTTCAAAATCGCCTGGAGGTTTTAGGAATGGAGTCTTTCCTGTTCTGTGTGTTTAGTCATGCAGTCATGTCTGACCCTTTGCAGTTCCAGGGACTATAGCCCTCCCAGCTCCTCTGTCCATGGGATTTCCCAGGCAAGAATACTGGAGCGGGTTGCCATTTCCTACTCCAGGGAATCTTCTCGACCCAGGGGTGGAAACTGCATCTCTTGTGTCTCCTGCCTCTCCTACATTGACAGGCAAATTCTTCACCACTAGCGCCACCTGGGAAGCCCCTTTCTTGTTCTAGATATTATAAAGAAGATAACTGTTCATTGAGGAGATTGAAGAGACATATTTGATGTCTTTCCCTCCTCTTTCCCCAACCCTTCTCATATTCTCTTCCACTCTTCCCACCTCCCCCACCTTCATACTAGCTAGCCACCTGAGGCTCTGAGCTTCTGCTTCCCTGAGGCACCGAAAATCTGACAGTAAGCCAGAGTTCAGCACCTTTATGTCTTAAATATATTTTAAATGTTTATGATAATGATTAAAAAATAATTTAAGGATGCATGCTGGCAAGACATTGACACCAAGTACAGATTTGGGTATAATAAAATTATTTACATATTTAATGGTTATGACCTTGCACACACCCTGCACGTGCAGTCAGCAGGCTCCTACCTGGGAGACTCTGTGTCAGCGTTCCCCTCTGCCGGCAGCACTGTTGCCCTCGGCCCACACCAGTTTAGTTCCCTTGTGTCTCAGGGTTCTATGCAAATGTCCCCTTGGCAGTGAGGCCTTCCCTGACCATCCTATTTCAGACAACAAATCCCTGACTTTCTACCTTTCATACCCCGACCCCCACTCCACTACAAAGCCCCTCCCCAGCTTCATTCTCCACAGCATTCTACCATCGTGGAATGCACTATATACATTTTTGTTGCTGTTGTTCAGTTGCTTGGTTGTATCCGATTCTTTGCAAGTCCATGGCCTGCAGCACACCAGGCCTCCCTGTCCTTCACCATCTCCTGAAGTTTGCTCAGACTCATATCCATTGAGTTGGTGATGCCATCCAACTGTTTTATCCTCTGCCACCTTCTTCTCCTTTGGCCTTCAATCTTTCCCAGCATCAGAGTCTTTTCAAAGGAGTCGGTTCTTTGCATCAGGTGGCCAAAGTATTGGAGCTTCAGCATCAGTCCTTAAAATGAATATTCAGGGTTGTTTTCCTTTAGGATTGACTGGTTTGATGTCCTTGCAGTCCAAGGGACTCTCAAGAGTCTTCTCCAGCACCACAATCCCAAAGCATTAATTCTGAAGCGCCAGGCTTCTTTAGTTCCAACTCTCACATCTGCACATGACTACTGGAAAAGCCATAGCTTTGACTATATGGACCTCTACACATTTAACTTGTTTATTTGTCACCTGTCTCCCTCTGCTTTATAGTGAATGCCACGAGAGCAGAGCTTGTGTGTGTGTGTTTGTCAGACTTCATGGATCTGAGTGTCCAGAATACTGCCTGACACACAGCAGACATTTAATAACAACGTGCGGAATGAAGACAAACTAGACAGGGCTCGCCGCTTACATACAATACCTACATCTCATGGTCTCACAAGAATGACTTCATGTGCAATGCGGGGAGAGCAAAGGTGACACCTTGCCCCATCTCCCTTGACATGAACATTAAGGTGAAGAAGGAAAAACGGGTAACAGACTGAGATTTTAAAAACAAACAGAGAAACAAACGAAAACCAGGGACTCCCTGTCTAGCACTAGAAGGAGGTGTATGTATTTCATATAAACTTGAACTTATTTGTTTATACAATGATATATATGTTTTCTGTTTGTTTTAATCACTAAATTGTGTCTGACTTTTTGCAACCCCATGGACTGTAGCCTGCCAGGCTCCTCTGTCCATTGGATTCCCCAGGCAAGAATACTGGAGTGGGTTGCCATTTCTTGCTTAATTCAATTTTTATTTTTTAAATTATTCTTGCTGATGAAGTAATTAAAAATTAATAATAAATGAGCTCTATCATAATAAAATAAGTTGCTTGATCCTATAATAATGTCTTTGCATCTTTTAATCTGAGCCACCAGGGAAGCCCCTGGAATACTTGAGAGGGTAGCCATTCTCTTCTCCAGGGAATCTTCCCAACCCAGGGATCAAACTTTGGTCTCCCACATTGCAGGCAGATTCTTTACCATCTGAGCCACCAGGGAAGCCTGCATTTTTAAGTACAAACAGAACAAGAAACTGGACAAATAAGCTCCAGGTTGCAAACAGCAATTAATCTGTGGGTAACAAGTTGAAATTACACCAAACTTGCATGTTGTAGGTAAAATATTTTAATAAAGCTTAAATATTATAAAACTACATTCTTTTCAATAATTTAAATGTTCAGTATAATTAAATTCAGAGATAAATTGCTACTAAGAATAGGATAACAATATTTTTCTAAGATAGTGGTAAAACTAGGCTACCTGAAATTTCCAGGTACACTTGCATTTCGGAGGATAGTAGCTTGGATAATATGGACTTGAAATTTTCCCTTCAAAACCAGTGATTTCTTTGACCAACACTGTGTTTTCACATTCTGAAAAAAATATCCAGTAACACATAGTGATTTGCAGTTGTGAAATTATGAGAAATAGATAGCATACATTTCTTTAACTATAAATACACATTTTCTTGATCAATAAATGCTTATCTTTGAAATTTAAGCTACTTTTTTAAAAAAAAATAGTACCCTAGGATACATAGCTATTATACTGTTCAAAGTCTACACTTGTTTTCAAATAATTTATTTTGGTTACAGGATGCTATGGGATGCTATTCCTTTCTTTAAAAAACATGGTTTAAATATATTTTTTCTTCCAGTTTTATTGAGCTATGATTAAAATATTAACCCTGTATGTATATATTGACATACAGCACTATATATATATATTTCTAAAGTTCTGAATTAATTTTGTTCAAATTAGTGTGTATTTGTTATTCAAGAGTATATACCCAGTTTACATAACATGTTATGTAAACATGTCTTTAAGATCTTTAAGATCGTCTTTAAGACGATCTAAATGTCTATTCTTACTGATATAGTCATCTTTCTGCTGGAATATAAGCTGCCTGAGAGCACTGATTTTTTTAATCTATTTCTCTTATTATTTCCCTAACACCTAAGTAGTTTCTGGCATACAACAGACATTCAATAAGTATATTTTGAGTAAACAGACAAATTCCAGTACCATATTTCTATTATAATTCTTTTTTTAACCTTTGGAGTTACAGATAACTTTCAAAGCAACAATATCTCAAATATCTAGTTCAATTTTGTTCAACAAATTAAGTTTACATTCGGTTTTGTAAAAATTTATCAAAATGAGCCACTGCCCCAAAACATTGATGGATCTGTAGCTCTCACCATCTATTTAAGCCAAATTATCTTCCCTCCTTTCCCATACCCCCCATCTTGATCTTTCTGTTGATGTTCATAAAGAAGTCAGCAAAACCTGACCTGTTAAGATCTGAGCAGTTTCCGAGGCAACCAAGTTACAAAAACATGAGCGTTTCAGTGAAGGCTCTTTTCATCCTGTTCTGTTTGACTATTTCAACCCAAGTCAAAAAGAGAGGAATGAAGAGAAAGGTCACATTTTGCTCACTAGAAAACCTCTGGGTTTTGCATCACAAGCACTTTCTAGGATGGCACTTGTGTGCATGCATGCTGAGTCGCTTCAGCCGTGTCCGACTCTCTGCGACCCTGTGGACTGTAGCCCACCAGGCTCCTCTGTTCATGGGATTCTCCAGGCAAGAAGACTGGGATGGGTTGTCATGTCCTCCGGCAGGGGACCTTCCCGGCCCAGGGATCAAACCCACATCTCTTGTGTCTCCTGCACTGGCAGGCGAGTTCTTTAACACTAGCACAACCTGGGAATCCTGGCACTCATGTGCATTACTGTAAAAGAGAATTCACAAAAGAATGTGCTAAAAGAATGTGCTCTGCTGAGCTATTGTCCCTCAGCTCCAAACCCATCCCTCTCTGCTTCGCAAGACTGGTCTGGGACTCTGCAAACTTCTCTCTGTTACCTCCTGATAGACTCTGCCAGAGGGCTTCCCAGGTGGCACTAGTGGTAAAAACCCACCTGCCAATGTAGGAGACCTGAGAGATGCGGGTTCGATCCCTGGGTAAGGAAGATCCCCTAGAGAGGGCGTGACAACCCACTCCAGTATTCTTGCCTAGAGAATCCCAAGGACAGAAGAGATTAGAGGGCTACAGCCCATAGGGTTACAAAGAGTCGGACACAACTGAAGTGACTTAGCAGGCAAGTACACAGGCTCTGCCAGTAAGGGGTGCTAAAGAGAGGCTAGAAATCTGGAGGGGAAGACTTGCGTCTGTTTCTTATTTCTGGGAGTGTCACCCCAGTAATGCTACTTCACCCTGCAGGTTCTCCTCCTTCTTGTAGCAGAATCAATCTTGTTAGCTGTTTTCCAGCCTCCACTTTATTGTGTCTCCCTCAAAGATGCCAGCTCAGCTGTCAGGCACCCTGCCCTCAAAGGCCTGGGTCCCAAGTTAATGGACACTTGCCTCCGAAATCATAGACACGAACACCAGCTAGGCAGGACCCCCTCCTCAGGGGCCATTCCACAGACCCCCCTCCTCCAAGTGCTAAACTGTAATCATTCCAATTGCTTTTATTTGTTCCTCCAACTCTACCAGTAGTAGTTGCTTCCTCCATGTGTTACATCCATGATAATTTACAGTCTTTTTGTTTTCGTGTTTTTACGGTATTTTTTTTTTTTTTGGCCTTTTGAGATACCCATTTTCACACGTCTACACTAAGCTAACAGTTCTTTATATTAAATCCTCTCTGTTAGAGTAGCTAATGAGATCTCCCTCTTCTGACCAGACCCTGACTCAGGGTCTCAACTAGTATTACAACACAGCCTCAAGAGAGATATGACTGGAATATCTTATCAAAACAACTATTTCTCATAACTTTTTTCAACTGGGAAAGACTTACTTTGTTCTGGAATGACCTCAAAATATGCCCGAATTCCTGATAGCCTCCATACCTGAGGAGACTTAAATGTCACCAACATGAGATTATTTGTAGAAACAAATGACTTTGGTGTTCTCGCAGGTTCACAAATTCTGAAACCAGATAACAAAACAAAAGCACATAATTAACAGGCTGTTGAGGGCTGGACCTTCGTCCGCCACTAATTCTGCACCTTTCTGGGGCCAGCTGCAGACGTAAGCTACTTCTTCCATCTGGGACTTTGCCAGCCAGGTCTTCATCAGTTAGTTCCCACAGGGCCCTGCAGAGGGAGCGGAGCTGATACAGACACAGAAACTTTTGTCCAGGGACTACTGAAGAATTCTCCTGGATGGCTGTCACTGGACCCTCCTGAGGGCAAACAAGGTATACCCAAAGGGTATTTAATGGCAAAATTCATCAGCTCTTCACCAGGGAAAACCGGGTTCAAAACTTAGCTCCGTCACTTAACTGAGCAATGAAGTAACCAATTCTTCATAAACGCCAGTTTCACAACTCTGAAACGGCAGTAATAATAATAGTATACTCCTCATAGCATTGTGATGGGGATTAAATGAGATGATGACTAATTGTGTTTGGGAATAGTGAAAAGAAACCAATAACAATGATTGAGGGATGAGAATTAGTCACAAATACTTTTCATTACAAATTTTTAGACACTGAATTTTTAACATGTTCATTCACCACCAAAATATGAAGAAATAACACTTACAAAAATATTATTCTATATATACATAAACATTATTAAAATGATAAGATAATTTGTATGTCTTTTAGCACAATGAGTAAAAATAACAAATTCTTAATAAAGCCTAACTGACATTACTAGGTTATCAAACTATTCAGCACTCACAAAAAGATGTCTACTAGTAAGTAAAAAATACTAAGATATGTATATGTATATACGTGTAGAATAATGTACATGTATGAATGAAAGAATGTATGCAAAAATATAATGCTTATTTTTTCTGGGTAATGGAAATGCAAAATAATTGACATTGTTTTCTCTGATTGACCTCACTTTCACAATGAACATTGTGTTATCTTTATAAAAAGGAAAAATTTTATTTTTCTACAGCTATGTAATCATAATAGAATATTTATTCAAACGGGCTTCCGAGGTGGCTCTAGTGGTGAAGAACCCACCTGCCAATGCAGGAGACATAGAGTTGTGAGTTGAATCCCTGAGTCAGGAAGATCCCCTGGAGGAGAGCATATTTAAATATTCTATTGAAACAATGGCCTTTGCTGTGACTGTAATGAAGTAAAATTAAGGTTCCCCACCCCCCAGAAATCTGTTATATATCAAAACTGTTGAGCAAAGTTCCCACTGTACTGATTTTGCCTGTTGTATGCTCTTAAGTGAAAAGAAACGTTGTGTCTGATAGGCTCTGGCTAATCCACTGGGCACTCACTAAGGCATGGGGCAATCTCTGACCTCATGAACATACACAAAAATGGTTAAAAGAAAATCCAAGGGCAACCCAGACATTGCAAAAGGAGAGATTATAAAAACTCTTTACACTTGCCAACTAGAGTGCCTGCATCATACCTGTACAAGATGGTGCTCCGGATTGGCAAGAGAGAGTCGTAAATGGTCAGGGAGTCGGTGACACAGTTGTCAGCTTCAATCTGGACAGACTCTACCAAGAGTCGGATCAGATGGCCCACTAAGGCCACCAGCTTGAAGTGGCACATCAGCCTCCCTGAGGTTGTTGAAATCTCCAGAGGGTAGCGGAGAGACAGGTGATCTGCGTAGAAGTCTTGGGAGCAGCCTTTGTCTGCGGAGACAGCACTTGGTTTTGCTTTGTTTTGTTTTAGGAATGATTTTTCTAGAAATCTTTATAAAAACTAAACAACAAAAGAGCTCACATGGAGAATATCTGCTGCTTTTGCCAGCCTAGAATCCACTCTCATCTCTTCTGATAGCAGTCCCTAGATTTTACTTTGAGAAACCATCCTCCACACGGTTTGGTTGGGGTTAAACTCACCCCTAGATCCAGAAGTGAGCACACAATCCAGACTGACCAATCAGAGCCAAAGAAGCTGGTTCGGGAGAGGGCATGTCAGCCAGTTTGAGACAATGAGACTCAGTGCCAGGACTTCTGCAGGAACTATCATGAAATGTAGGTGAGGTTTTCTTTTTTTCCCATCATGGTTGCTAAACTGATAAATTATAAGCGTGGATCTGCTGGTGGCCATTTACACCACCACCCTGGAAGAACCGCCTGATGAAGCCTCAACAGAAGAAAGCAGAAATGCGGAGTCCTGATGGTATTTTATCTTAGAACCTGGACCCAATCACGCCTGCAGCCAACGTGCTCTGTGTCTGTCCCAGTTATATGAGTGAATCAAGTTTCTTTCATGCCTAACCTAGCTTGAGTATCCATCTGTCACTTGCAACTGAAAGAACACTAACAAATACCTTTAACAGGAAAGTTACAGTCAGACAGGATATAGATTTGTAGGCAGGGACATGGGTAGGGGGAGGAAGGGCAGGGAAGAAACCACAGATATAATTTACCAGATCCTGTGGTTGAAGCGTAGTCTGACCGAAGACCAGCTGCAATGAAAAAGCACATAGGAAAAAAAAACAAAACTGTCAGTCCCAGAAATCAGTTTGTCAGAATTTTGCTTAGTAAAAATATTTTCAGTCATTTAAAAGCAATCAGTATATCTGAGATCTGCTTTAAAATAATCCTGGAAGGGTAAAGGAGGTCATTTAGGTATTTAGAGATCAAATAGAAAAATAATGAGTTGATAGTTGAAGCTGAATAAAGGGTGTAAGAGTTCATTAAACTATTCTCTTTACTTTTATGCTTCAAATCATCTGTAGTAACAAGCTTTAAACACTTTTTGCGACCAAAAAAAAACACCAACAAAATATGAAAATAACTGGTTTTGCATCTGAAATAGTATATGTGGTACAGAATTTTCCACTAGAAATTTTTCCATTTATTCATTACTTATTCTATTTTTCATCTACCTACTATATGCCCACTTATATCTATCTCATTTAAATCAAAATAGAAACATGCATAAATTTGGGATTAAACGATAATTAAACCACTTCTCTGTTAAGTGATGGAGTTTGCATCTTGACTGTGCTGTGGAGCAGGCCATTTTGGAGCACTGGAACACACTATAGAACACAGTTCTGTCTGAACGAAGGAAGAAACAAGGAAAGTAAACCTCAGAAAAACCTTTCCTTCTTCAGGACTTTGTCCCCTGGAGCCTTGGTTTGAAGGTGCCTGAAGCCAAATTATGTACAGAGAAGAGTTTGTTGTTCAGTCACTCAGTCCTATCTGACTCTTTTGCGACCCCGTGGACTATAGCCTGCCAGGCTCCTCTGTCCACGGGATTTTCCAGGCAAGAATACTGGAGCGGGTTGCCATTTCCTTCTCCAGGGGATCTTCCAGACCCAGGGGTTGAATCCACATCTCCTGCATTGACAGGCAAGTTCTCTCCCAGTGAGCCACTGGGGAAGCCCCATAGGGAATATACTTTAATAAATTCAATTTCATAAATATATTTGACCCCAATTCTATTGTCTAATCACTGTATACAACATTTAGCAACTTTTTAAATCAATGTAGCTCCAGAGTCTTTAGCTAATCCTGTTCCACTGAGATTGTGGAAAAGAATACAGTCATTCCTCAGTATCCACCAGGAACTGGATCCAAGGCTACCCACCCCCACCCCCAAGGACACCAAAATCCAAGGACACTCAAGTCCTTTGCATGAAGTGGAACAGTACTTGCATTAAAATCCGTGCACATCCTGCTGCACACTTCGGATCATCTCGAGATTACTCATAGTGGCTGATCCAACATAAATGCTGTGTAAATGTGCCAGCCTGCAGCAAATTCAAGTTTTGCTTTTTATAACTTTCTGGATTTTTTTTCCTGAATATTTTCAATCCATGGTTGGTTGAATCCATGAATGCAGAGTCCATGGACACAGAGGGAAGACTGTACTTCGTGACAACATTGCTTACGATAAAACGGCATCAAGAGTACTGCGGGAAGGAGAGCTTGAAGGAGAATTACCCGATAATCGCCGTTTAGAACCACAGAGTCCACGTCCACAGCCAGACCCTGCAGGTTCCCCACAGAGGTCCGGTTTATGATGCTTGTCTGCATGGAGTCCTTCAGGATGGCAGCCACACAGTCCTCGCAGAAGATGTGGCCCTTGGCGTGAGGCATGACAAATACAAGCCAAAAGTGGACAAGGAGGCCACCTTTGTTGTTACTGCTACAGTGAAAAGAGAAGGAAGTTCAGGGATATACCTCTTAGGAAGTAGACATTCGTAAGGAGCCAGTGACCCAACTGATAAATTCAAGGTGAAGCCAACGAGCACTCCCTTCAACTAAACATAACTTCCTTCTTTAGGAAGCCATTGGCCACTTTTATGGGAATTTAGAAAGAAAAACATCTTGATATGTGTATTCTTGCTCTGGGTTCAAATCTAGAACTGTTAGTATATTTTGCATCTCCATGGAGAATACACTGTTTCTATGAGTATCAATCAGTGTTCACTGCCATTACAAATAACAGCAGTTAGAACGCTTGATACCTCAGGATCTTTAGACACAGTGCTAAATCTGCTTTATCCCATTAATCCTGTGAGGAAGGTCCTATTACTCCTCCAACTTTACACATGAAGAAATGAGGGTCAGCTTGAAATCATACAGCTCTTGAGTAACAAACCTAGAATTCAAGCCTAATTTGGTTTTCATGTAGCTGCTCCTGCTTCAGTTTGCTCTTGGAGCAGAATCTCCTAAGACATAAATATTGTCATGTTTTATGAAAAAAAAAACATAAGATAGTGTTCTACCGCACATATTTTGGGAAATGGAAAGTGAAGGGAAGGAAACAAATTGCTTTACTACAAGACTTTCTCAGTGCCTTTAATCTGCCAGAATGAATTGTGAATCTCTGCAGATATAGTGGAGGTAGGGGAAGGCAGATACAGTCCACAGCACACACATTTTCCTAAAACTCATTTGACCACGGGGTGCCTTTTTTCTCAGAAGATTTCTAGCAACTAGTTTTTTACTGAGCATATTTTGAAATACATCGATCAGTGTTTTATTTTTGCCTTCCCCTAACAATAGTGGACATGTTTGTGGCCGTTTTGCCTAGCAGCACTAGCGCAGAGCTCCAAGTTAATTCTGGTGTTTGTGTGTGTTCCGTCTCTCAGGCATGTTCGGCTCTTTGTGACCCCATGGACTGTGGCCCAGCAGGCTCCTCTGTCCACGGGATTTTCCCAGCAAAAATACTGGAGTGGGTTGCCATTTCCTTCTCCAGGGGAGTTCCTAGTGAGTTTTGGTAAATGAAGAGAAAAACTCAGCCTGACAAAGCTCTGGGTCACAATTGTGCTAAAAGGGTATTAACACACAACTGTCTCCAAGAAGTTACTGGAAATGATGTGACTGCGGCCCGTCCACACCGCTGTGAGCCTTTACAGCAGTGACCCAGAAGTCCCAAAGCAGGGGCTCCGCACCTGACGTCCGCAACCACAGACTGCCGGTAAGATCTGGAGAGGGCAGATGCTGTATAAACCAGGTTTATCTGCAAAAGAATAGCAAAGATGTCTGAAGTCTCCCAAACTTGGCTTCGTTGCACAGTACCCAGCATTCTATAGGTCCAAGCTCTGACAGTTAGCAAGGAGAAAAGCCAGGCTCAAACTAAAGGCTTCTAATCCCAAACCCATGCATTATTCTTTGAACTAAAATAATTTATTACTTCCTGTATCAGAGTTACTGTCATTCTGCTGTTGGTTAAAATTAATCAGCTACCTTTATTCATTTATTGCTGTCTTTAGACACCCTAATCAAGCCTAACTTCAGAATTATGCTACTCCAATAGTAAATTTTCCCCACAATGAGTAAAATTCCTTTAAGAACATTTTCAAAGTGTTTGACCCAATCTCTTCTATCAACGTACACCATGGAAAATGTATATTCTCAAGGACACATTCCTAAATTAGCCGCTAGAGGGCGAGTAGTACCCATGGTAGGGTCTTACATCTCCCTTCAGAACTCTCTAGTTTTTAGGAATTTTTTTTTTTTTTAACACCATAAATGGATCTCAAAAAGTGAGCTACTTCAATCAACTGGCATGGTGTGCCCTTACTTAGCATTTCTAAAACCAATTTCTTCTACCAAGTCTTTCCCTGTATTCCCCTTCCTACATAGTAGCAAAATCACCTACCTAACCTACCAGATTCTCTTGATGAAGGTGAAAGAGGAGAGTGGAAAAGCTGGCTTAAAACTCAACATTCAAAAAACTAAGATTATGGCATCTGGTTCTATTACTTCATGGCAAATGGATGGGGAAACAATGGAAACAGTAACGGACTTTATTTTCTTGGTCTCCAAAATCACTGCAGATAGTGACTGCAGCCATGAAATTAAAAGATACTTGCTCCTCGAAAGAAAAGCTATGACCAACCTATACAGCATATTAAAAAGCAGAGACATTACTTTGCCAACAAAGGTCCATCTAGTCAAAGTTATGGTTTTTCCAGTAGTCATGTATGGATGTGAGAATTGGACCATAAAGAAGGCTGAGTGCCGAAGAATTGATGCTTTTGAACTGTGGTGTTGGAGAAGACTCTTGAGAGTCCCTAGGACTGCAAGGAGATCAAACCAGTCAATCCTGAAGGAAATCAATCCTGAATATTCATTGGAAGGACTAATGCTGAAGCTGAAGCTCCAATACTTTGGCTACCTGATGTGAAGAACCAATTCATTAGAGAAGACCCTGATGCTGGGAAAGGTTGAAGGCAGGAGAAGGGGAAAACAGAGGACGAAATGGTTGGATGGCATTACCAACTCAATGGACGTGAGTTTGAACAAGCTGTGGGAGATGGTGATGGACAAGGAAGCCTGGAGTGCTGCAGTCCATGGGGTCGCAAAGAGTCAGACACGAGCGAACAACAAATGGCCCATGAGAAAAACACAAAACTCCCCAAACCTTAGAAATAATACAGCATCATGGAAAAATATGATCCACGGAGTTTAAATTCACTATGCAACACGGAACATGTTACCTTGGCCTACTGAGCTTCCTTTCCCCCGCCTCCTTCTCTCTTTTTTATTCTGTAAAGAGGTGATAAAAAATACCTACTTCTTTGGGTGGGATGATAAATAGTTATAATTAAATGGGTTGAGCACAGTACTAACTATACAAACAGGGTCTACACAAAGTCAGCATTGAGTCTGCAGGAGGCCAGGGAGGGTTGCTTTGAGAAAGAGGTTTTTTGGATGGGTCATGAATGACGGGTGGAATTTCATTCCCTAGAGGCTGGACAGAAAGGTTTAGGTCCAAAGTGAGTAACATGAGAAATCAGAGCCACCAGATACGTCAGCGCAACGGTTATTCATAACAAGCAACAATTGCCTTATTTCACAAAGTTTCTGTGGGAGAGAGTGGTGAAAAATGAGACTGGGATGACCAGGGACAGATCTAGAAGTATTTGCCTGCCATTCTTCAGAATCAGTATGTTATCCTTATGCCAAAGGAGAAATGTTATTGTTCAAGGATCACTCCAGCGGTAGAGAGGAATGATTTTGGGTGGGGATGGAGGAATACTGCCTGGGATTGGAAACAAATTTTAAGGAGATTTAAAAAGAATGCCTCTCTCTTTGGGCTAATTGGAGAGATAATTGATGTTTAGGAAAGGCCATGATAGATATTTTTCTGTTTGACCAGTTATACTTCTGGGAACTCAGCAAAGGAAATAATCAGAGACACACAGCTTACCTGGTGGTTTTGTTATAACATTGTAATAGCAAAAATAGGAAACAACTTAAATATCTAATAAAAGGGGACTTGCCAGCTTCAAAGTTATCAAAATTTATGTTTTTTTCTAAAGACTACGTACTCACATAGAAACATGCAATATTAAGAAGAAAAAGTCAGATTATAAAACTGAATATTTAGTAATACTCTAGTTCTGTGCTATATCCTATGTCTGTGTGGTCCAAAATCAGAAGAGGCTCTATCTCTGGAGATTGCATTAAAGGAGATTTTATTTTTTTAATACTTTTTCTAAATTTTATAAATGTTTACAATAAATATGAATTAGTTCTATAATAGGAAAAATGGGTTTTTTTTAAGTGAAGAGATGCCAATGTATCAGTGTTGAAATAAATGTGTATGGATCACAGAATTAATCAGTATGCATGTAATTTCTGTACTAGGAGGCATTTTAAAGCTCACCTGATACAATTACTTTATTTTATAGATAAGAAAAACTGAAGTGCAGGAAGTCCTTTCTTTTTATTTTCAGTAGGAAAAAAAAGAAATAATTTGATAAAATAGCAATTTTATCTTACAGCCATGATGAGCTAAATCCCACGTTTTCCTGAGTTCTTCCTTCTGCCCCCGTCCCTCCCCACTGGCCTCACCTTCCCCAGCCTCTCCCAGCTCCGCCATCACCTCACCACTTGCTGCACAGTGCGCGCCACTGACAGAAATTCCCTGGACTCCTTCTGTCGGTATTCAGGAAGAAACTCAATGTTGGTGATGCGAAACATCCCAGCAAAGTAAAAAGCATCTCTGCTTTCTGTCTCGCCTGTAAGACAGGAGGGAAGGTGGTCAGGAGGCTTTCCCACCTGTGTGGTGGTGAGGCATGTTCTATGTCTGTATCACCGTTCTAAAATGATTTTATTTTAGACAATTTTGTATTTTACTGTTCATAGCCTGAGAAGCTCTAAATGTATTTTACAACATCTCTTCCATCAGTGGTAACCATCATAGCCCTTTATATTCTAATCTTTCTATCATCTTCTGGCAAATGCTTAAGATTAAGAATTTAAGGTCACAGACCTCTTTGACTTTATGTCTGTCCTAGAGTCACTAAATAAGGACTTTTGATAGCTCAGTTGGTAGAGTCCACTTGGTTCAATTTCTGGGTCAGGAAGATCCACTGGAAAAGGGATAGGCTACCCACTCCAGTATTCTTGGGCTTCCTTTGTGGCTCAGCTGGTAAAGAATCCACCTGCAATGCGGGAGCCCTGGGTTCGATTCCTGGGTCAGGAAGATCCCCTGGTGAAGGGAAAAGCTACCCACTCCAGTATTCTGGCCTGGAAAATTCCATAGACTGTATAGTCCATGGGGTCACAAAGAGTCTGACAAATGAGCAACTTTCACTTTCAGAGTCACTAAGGGGCCAAAAACAGAGCATAGACAATGTTCACGTCTTGAGTCTGTGGCAGGTAAGGAGATGAGAAACGTTCACTGCCAAGCTCTGGGGCGCTGTGAGCACAGCGGGTGAAGAGGGAAGGGCTCCCCCCGCTGACTTCGCTGAGCCCCAAGTCTCTCACCCCTTTCTGACTTTTGTGGATGATGCCCCGGGTGCTAGGCCAATCTTTAGCTCTGGGAAATTCATGGAGAGCTTATTCACAAAGTGTGGTCTTCAGTCCAGTGTCAAATAACTGCTGCTCAAAGATTCTGTCCAAGGAGGACCACAGGAGGGGGTATCATTCAGGCCAGAAACTGCTGCCAAGACAGACAAAGATATTGCCATGTTTGAGATGCCTTCAGGTCCCTAAGACTAGCCCAGGGAGATGACGGACTCTCTTTTCAGACTTTCATTTTTGTTACAAGGTTTCACTGCTGTGAGCATCACCCCCAGGCTCTCATGGCCATGGTATATTTCTTTCCTGAGACACATGTCCCATGGTATCAGAACTGTCTGAATTTCTGTCTTTCTAAATGAACAGTAAATTTTTTTTGTCCCTCAGCCCCTAACATAGGGTAGTGAGTGCCTGACTTAGATTTCAAGCTCAATAAATGTTGGTGGGAAGGAAGGGGAGAGAAAAAGAGAGAATAGTCTCTCTTAGTACAATGCCCAATGCCTGGAAATGCTAAATAAGTGAAGGCTGAATTAAAACAAGGTGCAACCAGGACTTCCTTGATGGTCCAGTGGTTAAGAATCTGCCTTGCAATGCAGGGGACACAGGTTCAATCCCTGGTCGGGGAACTAGAATTCCACATGCCCACTTGCCACAGCTACTGAGCCAGCACACCACAATCAGAGAGTCTGTGTGCCACAACAGAAGGTCGTGAATGATGCAACAGTGATTGCCATGCATGCCACAACTGAGACCAGACACAGCGGAATAAATATTAAAAAAAAAAAAAGAAGGTGCAACCTGTGTGAAGGTTGGGGAGCCACCGCCCTGTAGTGAGGCTGAGGAGGGTGGGGGAGGGGCCAGAGGCCTGAGCTCCTGTCCTAAATTTGTTCTTTCAAGTTATGAAGCTGAGCCTCCTAAAACTGAATTCCTCTGCAGAGTTTAGGACTCACCTTTCTGTCCAAAACTCTCTTCCCTTTCTTGTCCTACAGCTGCTCACCTCAAAGAAAAGAGGGAACTGAGCCAGAGCAGGACCCTGGGGGGCCCTTCTGGGTACAGAAGCCTTTCTGTTTTCCCCATTTCTTTTTTGTAGGAAAAAGGGTTCATCCTCCCAGACCTTTCCTGAGTTACAAAAGGTAGATTCAAACAGTTACCAGTTAGAAATGAAGGAATGCAGAAACAAAGGAAATGTGGTCATGCAACAACAGTGCAGCGATAAAGCAGAGGCCTGGCTCCTCCTCAAGGGACATGCATCACGTCGGGGGCATGTGTGATTTCCTCGGTTCTGTCTTGTCACAGCAAAAATGTGAAGCGACGAACCAGTGTTACCACCCTCAGACGGGCCAGTGTCACAGCTCCATGTTACAGCTCAGTTTTATTTAGAAAATAAAGGAAAATACATCCTCGAGGCATGAGGGCTTGCCAACCCAAGAGACACAAAGAGAGGAGATAGAGAGAGAGCCCCTGACTCTTTGGCTCCTCTTTTTATATGTTTCTTCTCCTCCCCCTGAGTGCCTATGTAAATTGGGCTAGCCAAGAGTGCTGTTTGCTCTACCTGAGGTCCTCACTCCAGTCCTCGGACCTTCCTTTGTTCTGTTTTCATGGGCTTTTCCCTTCCTTGTCTCTTAGCCACCACCATTCTGGACTGCTTTTTCCTATTCTAACTACCTAGCAATCACAATCTGATCTATATCTTTGAGTTCTTCTATAGGAACTGAGGCCCCCAAACAGGTGGTGAATGGTGACTTCAGGCTGAGCACAAACACATGGACTCCAGACTGGGTTGAACCAGAAAGCTGAGATTGAAACAGATTCAACCTGAAGGTTGTGATTTCTGACATGCCATCCTGTTATCTCACCACCAACCATCAGAAGAACGTCACACACCCCTCAGCCCACATTCACAAAATTTTCATTTAAAACCTCTTCCTTGAAGACCATCAGGGAGTTAGCATCTTTTGAGCATGAGCTGCCCATTCTCCTTGCTTGGCTCATAAAATAAACCTTTCTTACTCCAAATTCTGACATTTCAATTTGATTGGCTTCACTGTGAGTTGGGCACATGAACTTGGGTTCAACAACAGTTATGTAACCTTGGACAAACCACTTTGCCTGATTAGGCCTCTTGTATAAAGAAACATTTGTTTCTGTTTCTGATTTTACCAAGAAAGTCATTCTTAGGTGTTTCTTCTTCTTTTTTTTTTTTCTGTTACAGATTCTTAAAATTTAAATGAAAGCTATGGTTTCATCTAGAAGTTTATACACATCCTTCTTCTATCCGTAAGTATTCGAGGGATAAACAATGCAAGAGAGTTCAGTTTAGCCAGCTTACATTTATCTAACTCTTCAGCTCAGGTCAACATACAATCCCTGCTTGTGAAACTGAGCAGGACCCTGTGGGGCCCTCTTAGGCACAAAAGCCTTTCTGTGTCCCCAGTTTTCTTATTTTTAAAAACCAGGGAAATAAAGGGATGCTGAAACAAGGAAACAATCAGCTATCGTCCAGGATCCTGGTTCTTTTGCAGGAACCACCCATACAGATGGAGGATGCTAACTTCAGGCTAAGCACAGGAATCCTTAAATACCACCCTGTTAGCTCACCAACCAGTTAAAAGATAGTTGTACACCCAGCAGTCCTCACTCCAGATTTTACCTGTAATAACGTCTCCCCCCAAACCATCGGGGAGTTTAGAACATGAGTGACCCATTCTCCTTGCTGAGCCCTGAAATAAATCTCTCTCTGCTCCAACCTCCAATATTATGGTTTATTTGGCCTCACTGTGCATTGAGCAAGCTTGCATTCAACAACAAATGGTCTTCCAGATGAGCTGTCCACCTCATTTCTGTTAAAAAAATGGAATGTTTTTTAAAAACATGGAAATTTTCTGTTGCTCCAGTGGTTAGGACTACATGCTCTCACTGCTGATGGACAGAGATTGAACTCTGGAAATAAAATCCTACAAGCTTCAAGGTGCATCCAAAAAAAACCAGCAACAGCAACAACAAATTCACAAGCCCCAAATGGAGTCTTTTGCCCCCATGACTTCAAATCAAGACTTAATTGCAGGACTTCTCTCGTGGCGCAGTGGATAAGAATCTGACTGACAGTGCAGGGGACACAGGTTTGATCCCTAGTCTGGGAAGATGCGACATGCCCTGCCCATGCGCCACAACTACTAAAGCCCATTCACCCTAGAGCAGCGACGAGAAACCACCGCAGTGAGAAGCCCCCTTCCCCCAATCTCAAGAGAAAGCCTGCACAAAGAGACAGAGACCCAGCACAGCCAAAAAATAAATTAAAAAATAATAATAAATAAATAAAATTGTAAAGAAAAAGGCTTAATTGCAGTTTCACTCTCTCCCAGGAATGTGACCTTTAAATAGGCAATTTGAAATTTCCTGAACAACACTAGAGAGGCAAGCTGCATGATAAAGACCCCTGTTCCCCCAAGATCTGAGGGCCTGCCCAGAAACAATCCTGTCTTTTCTTTTGCTAATAGCCTCCTTGCCCCACCTTCCTTCTGCCTATAAAACCTTCCATTTTGTTCACCAGCTCCAAGGTTTTTATTTACTATTAAATAAAATAATATTTATTGATTTATTTGCTATTATTTACTTTTTCTTGCTAGTATTTACCATTTACTATTTTAATGACTATTAATAGATGGGATGCTGTGATTCATGAGCAACTGCATAAAGCCAGTTGTATCACTAGATTTACTTGGTTGAATTTTTGTTTTTTAACATTTTTCAAGGGCACCCTCCATGCTCAGATTTCATGTATCAAAGCTAATCTCTGTTGTTCATCAAACAATTCTCTCTTATTCATATCTTTTTTCCTTTCCTCGTAGTAGCCTGTCTTTCTGAATGCCCTTCTCTGATGTTCAGACAACCAACAAATTACCTCATCATAGTGACGTCCCAGAGCTTTATACCAATGTGCTGCTGCCGCTGCTAAGTCACTTCAGTCGTGTCCGACTCTGTGCGACCCCATAGGTAGCAGCCCACCAGGCTCCCCTGTCCCTGGGATTCTCCAGGCAAGAACACTGGAGTGGGTTGCCATTTCCTTCTCCAATGCATGAAAGTGAAAAGTGAAAGTGAAGTCTCTTAGTCATGTCCAACTCTTAGGGTCCCCATGGACTGCAACCCACCAGGCTCCTCTGTCCATGGGATTTTCCAGGCAAGAGTACTGGAGTGGGGTGCCATTGCCTTTTCCGACGAATGTGCTAGGCAATGCAAATACATCAGTTTAGGGCTGACAGAGAACCAATGGGAAATAAGTTGGTTTGCTCTGGGATGGGGCTGTGTGTCTTGTGTTTGTCTTAATTGCTCATTGACTTGACAGCCTCCGCTAGTCTGTAAAGACAGATTCTTTCCTGTCTACCACTCTGTTCCATGTCTTTCACAGGGTCCAGCTCATAGTGGGCACTCCCAAGTTGTGTCAAATGAATTTTCAGAAGCCAGTTCATGAAGCCTTATCTAGACTCGATCCCTGAACAGGTTGTTGGATGCCTCCCTTCTGTGACTGCAAAGTAATTGCTTAAGAAAAAAAAACAAAAAATCAATCCTCACTGCCTCTCCAGCACTGAGCTGTGAGTTTTTTGAAAGTAGAAAATGCATCTGTGAGCTTTTTAAAAGTAGGAGATGCATCTTGCTGTGCCTGATATCTTACATGGTGCCACACAAATCATAGGGGATCAATTTCTATATATAATTGACCTGAACTGCTCAAGACAATATTCATTAATTCTTTGCCTATAATCTAGTTTTCCAATCAAATTTTAATATCCTTGAGAGTATCTTGTATTAAATAGAATAATGTGTAGAGTGGGAAGTCCAGCATAAATCAATAAATGCTATAGCTACTGAGCTGCTTGGGTAACTACTCTCTAAGGAAGAACTTAGTTATTACTCCTATCCAAAAGCATCAGTAAGATTGACAAAACCATAATCAACTGGATAAACGACATAAAAACAAAGAAGAGAAAGGTGTATTGGTAAACTGAAGTTCAGGGAGCTGGAACCATGAGGTTGCCTAGCAACAGGCCTGAGTGGGTAGATGAGGAAATAAACAGCTTAGCATTCCATTCATTTTTCACAGCTAAAAATGCGTTACATTTCTGAACCAGTCAAAAGCTCCCAAGCCTTTTCCTCAGCTCTTCTCATTCTGGCATCTCTGCTCCTCTGGGAAGAAAGCAGTGGTGGTAAAATAAGAAATGAGAAAGACAGTTCTGGCTTCTTCCTTAAAACCTCAACAGTTTTGCAAATGGCTTTCAGTCTGAGAAGTAAGAAGATTCTATCAGAAACACCCAGGGGCAGAGGGGGCCTGCACTGCAATAGAACCCTCAGGGCAAGCCCTGACACCGAAGTGCGAGGGATTTCAACTCACGGATGTAGAGCCACAGCAGTGTCCAGGCTGTGACCGCTAGGAGGAACAAAAATGCTGTGAAGAGGATGATTTTGTTTTGGACGTTCCAAAAGGGCGCTTTCTTCTTGAGTTGCTTCTCGGGTTTGGCTCTGGCGATGGGTTTTCTCGGAGGTCGTCTCCCTGGCAACTTCCCTGGGGCGCTGACCACCTGCACTGAGATATTGGATATCTTCAAAAGAACGAAAGATGTGTTAACAATCAGAAGTAGTCTCGGGCTTAAACGCAACCACTCAGTCAGGAGAATCTTAGTGCTAAAAGGCCTGCATAAGTCACATGGTTTACAGAAGCAACAACTTGCACTGAATCACACAATTAAGACCAATCAGAAAAAAACAAAAACAAAAAATAGACAGTATGTGAACTCCAGTGAAATTGTATCCAGGTTCTCCCACAAACTCTCCAACTCTGCTAAATAGATGCTAGAGAGGATAGACCTGAATTTTATGTAGTGAAGACCAGGGCAGACAGTTAGGATTCTATGTGGTTTGATTCATGAGTCCACATCTCTGGGGATGTGTGTGTTTGCAATATATATAGCTTTTCTCCCACAATCAGTGTCTTCTAGGCTGAGGCAGGATTGACAGTAAGAACAGAAGTGAGTCCCTCAGAGAAACGAATTGATTTCCGAATTATGGCTTCATGAACCGGTGCTGGTGATACCAAGCAGGACTCTGTGGGGTTCCCGGACACAAAACCTGTTCTGTGTCCCCCATTTCTTGATTACAGGAAATGGGCTTCATTCAGCCTCCATTACCTTTCCTGAGTTCCAACGAGCAGGTTCAAACTGTTGCTAACTAGGGAAGGGTGGATGCAGAGACAAAGGAGGAGCAATAGTCCAGCCTTGAGTCAGAGTCTTGGTTCTTCATCAAGGGATACACATAACAATATTTTTAAGCCATTTTGCAGATACTGACTGCAGATAATGATGCTGACTCCCACTTACCTCACCACCAGTTAATCAGAAGGTGGCCCACAAACTGGTCATAACCTCTTTGAACCATTACTATAAAATTTCTCACTACCGTCTCCAGATTGGGACACACAATTCTGAGGACATTAGCCCACTGTGGCTCCTTTTGACTAACAAAGCAATAAAGCTATTTTTTTCTACTTCACCTAAAAACTGTCACTGAAAATCAATTCTTTGTCCAAGTACAGAGGCTGGGTTTGGCTTCAGTAAACAGAAAATTTCAGAATGATTCTCTTGTTTTGTTGTAGCCAAATGCTCCGGGAAGCAAACTCACTCAGAAGGACAGAGTGGATAGCGGAGTGCAGTTTATTACACTGGCGGGTCCTAGGCAGAGTTTCCTCTTTAGCCAGGGATCCTGACAGACTTTCGTGAAAACCTTACATACCTTAAGTGTACGTGCTCAAGACCCCATCCCCAAATTCCTTAAACCTAGCCTGGAAAATGTTAAAGGGAGATGCAGTCAGGTCACAGCCATGATTCATAGTCAGAAGGGTCAGCTGTTTATACGCTGTAGCCTACACCAGTCGGTGCCATAAAGATTACAGAGGTGATTGACGGCATAGGGGGTTATTGCATTCTTTCTGACTATGGGAAATCTTCATATGGAACCTGGTGTTTATCAGTCCGGGAGGCCTGTTCCGCTGTAGGTATGTTATCTCCATGGCTACCAGGCACATAGTCCAAAGTTCACTGAAAATGCACCTAGGCGCATAGTCCAAAGTTCACTGGGAATGTAAGATGGAGTTTCCTTCTTCTTCAAGATGGGGCCAGCCCCACCCTGTTCCTTTCCTCCTTCAGTCTGTGTAGCGATAAAGGACAGGGGTCAAGTGCTTATTTTACCATCACCTCACAGGCATGCTCTAGAAGTCAGTGACTGGACTGAACAATAATTCGGTTTCTCAATCACAAATGAAAAAATGATAAAAAATAAATAAATAAATAAACAATGAAATACGAGACTTATGTTAGATTAGAAAATTACCAGTTTTAGCACAATGACATACAAAGTGTTGTGTGCAACAGGGGGAAGAAGTATATTATTTAACTCTTTGCCCTCCTCTTTTTTTTCTCCTCTACCCTCTGTCATTTGATGCTGTGAATTCTTTAATAATGTAAGTGAGAGTTCAGCTTCTTTGAAGGAGAGATTTATACATGTCAAGGTAACTAAACATCAATGATGAAATAACTTTTAACCACACATTCTTTTAAAGGCAAGAATGTGGAACACCCAGGTTAAAGAAATAATTCCCCTTTCTAGCTCTCCTCTAAGAGTGTTCTCATTCTCTCTTACTCTCTCTCACTGTTCCCTACAAAATACAAGTCTTCCAGTCTTTAATCCTACCAATTAATGGGATAATGTGTGGCCAAGAACATTCTAAATTATTCATGGCTCCCTCATTCTTTGTGCCAAACACTCTTGTCAACCCCTGGAGTGAAATGTAGCTTGTATGCTTCCCAGTGAAATTGAACTAGACCAGAGTTCATCTAATGTGTTGTTCTGTAGGACTGAGGATGGTGTTTCTAAAAAGAAAACATTCTGTTATAGGCTGAGTTGACTATGGTGTCAAGTTTCGTTAAAATATACCCCCAAGAAGTAAAAAAGAAAAACATAGAGAAGTTCTAGACCATGATGAACTAAAAAGGCCAAAGTTGGGTCTTTTTAAGTGCGGGAACACATTACAGGCAGTCTCAGTTAGCCCTGATTAAATTTTAAAATGGAATTTGTATAGAGATCAGTACAATTTCCCTGGAGTTTTATAAAAACAGCTGCAAATCAATTACCAAGTGTAGCACTTTAAAACAAGCTCATATTTGTAAAGTCCATTAAGTACCAAAGGAAGGTTAAGTATTTTATTATTGTTTCCTTCATTTTTGTAAAGTGACTCAGTCTCATTTTACTAACAAGGTCAACAATAAATGGCATTCAAGTAACAGAGAAGGTTTCTCACAATGTACTTACATTCACATCAACAGGTTTGGATGAAATATCACTGTTTTCTTTGTCCATTTCTAGGTGTTCTGTAGGTGAACATCCAGAGGTGCCTCAAAGCCAGCTTTTCAGCCTCTTACATTCCCGCTTGAGAAGAACTGGTTGCCATATTCGAGCTAGCTAGAGGAACGGAATCAATTTACCTCCACCAGGTCCAGTTCAGAAACTGAAGCCGCCTCATTGCTATATAGTGAATGTTAAAGGGACCTAGCAGAGAGCTTCGCAAATCCAAACTAAAGGCTTCTTAATATTTCTCTGAATCAGGCCTCCTAGAGCCCAGCCTCAAGGCAAGTTTGCCTTAGGAGGATACAATCCAACAACCCCCAGATATTTACAAGTCTTTTGAATGTTTGCCTACATCTACAAAGGAATATTAAGAGGTCTAACTTCTAACCCTCAGCATTGCTTCTTAGAAATCCCCACACTGCCCAGGGGAGGGAGAAATGCACAAAGGAGGTCAATTGTATGGTGATGCGTAGTGATTAGACTTAGGATCATGACCCCTTTTGTAATGTATATAAATATCAATTTATAATGTTGTACACCTGAAATTATATAATGTTTCATGCTAGTTTTGCCTCAATTGAAAAAAAAAAAAAGAGGGACTTCCCTGGTGGTCCAGTGGCTAAGATTCACCCTCCCAATGCAGGAGGCTCAGGAGCTAGACTCCACTTGCCACAACTAAGAATTTATTTTGCCTACAGCAACTAAAGATTCCAAGTGCCACAACTAAGATCCAGAGCAGCCAAATAAATATTTAAAAAAAAAAATTCTTCTCCACCCACACACATACACATTTCTCTTGCTGGCATCTCATACCAACTCCAGAAGCCTCACTTTCTAATTCTGCTCTCAGCTTTCTAGCTACACTCTTTAAAAATCCCTATTCAAGAGGTTTTTTGGTTTCCTTTTATACTTCCTCTCCTCTTGCAGTCCTCAGAAAACCCAAGCCCTTCCTGATGAAAGTCCCCTGTTTCCATCTCTCCTATTCTTCCCCAGGTCAACCTGAATTAGAGTCAAGGTAGGAAAGGAGAGTGATTTCGAGGGTGGGATAAGGCTCACACGCTGTCTCTCGTCCCTGTGAAACAGGCGTGCTTCCCTCTGGGCAGTGGGCATCAGTGGAAATTTGATTGATCGCCCTTTAAAGGCTGATCTGGACACAACTCTGTGTCATTTGGGGATGGTCATCAGAAAGCAAGTGAGAAACCGCCTGCTGAAAGGGGTGGAAGCTAGCTGAGTAAAGCCGGACAAACAAATTATATCATGTTGTACACATTTGCTTCCTGGCTTTTTTATTTATTACTAACAGTGATGAAATGACTAATAATGCTTTAGGCTTTATAATGGTAAGACAGGGACATTTTTAACTGAAGTCCTTTTTAATTGCCTGTCCTTTTTGTATTTATTTCCTATATTTTTAGAACTACTCATTTCACATATATAAGTAAAATATATGTCTTAGGCAGTGGCCACTGAAAAGACCGTCTCCTTGAGAATCAAACTTTAGACAGTCTCTTCTGAGCCCTCTTTATGGCCAGGCCTCATTCTGGGATCCTTACCTCATCTGCCTACCCAACTGTAGAAAGAATCCTGCTGTCAACATGGAGAAAATCCCACTACCTTGGTTTCTGATTACCCTTGATAGCTGATTAAGTTCCTCAATCTCTACCTTTGATGGACAGTCTTTGGCCTGCCTTTAGCAAGAATCCCTTGACATTTGAGGTTTCTTCTTAGTAATTTTCTATCCACCGATACCCTCACCCTGTTCATTTGCTATCTTTGGGGCTTCCTGGGTGGCTCAGCGGCAAAGAATCCACCTGTCAGTGCTGGAAACTCAACTTCTATCCCCGGGTCAGGAAGATCCCCTGGAGAAGGAAACGGCAATGCACTCCAGTATTCTTGCCTGAAAGATCTCAAGGACGGAGGAGCCTGGCGGGCTACCATCTATGGGGTTGCAAAGAGTCCAACATAACAGTAACTAAGCAACAACAAAAACCAGCTGTCTTTATTCAATCTGGAATTGAGCTAAGTTCTACTCTGAAGTCTCTTCCCCCTGTTACACCATTCTCTTTGAATAGAATTCTTTCTACTATATGTTTGAAACACGAAGAATGGGAAGGGGCAGCAAATCATAGGAGGTTGCACTATATGCACAGAATTTTAAAACAATCATAAAACCAACTACAGGCTGATATTTTAAATCTCTGTTTGCCGAAAGTTCTAAATAATGTCAGTGATAAAATACTCTTCTCTGAAAAAAAAAATCTTTGTTGTAAATTCTAAACAATTGCTTCCATTACAATTAAGTTTTAATAATATATATATAAACTTCAAATGGAGTGTTTTTATTATTCATTATTTAATAAATAAGGAATGCTATATAGAAGTTAATTTGAAGAACTCCCATTTGTGTGAAAGTGAACGTGTTAGTCATTCAGTCTTGTCCCACTCTTTGCGACCCCACAGCTATACGTTCAGGCTCCTCTGTCCATGAGACTCTCCAGGCAAGTATACTGGAGTGAGTTGCCATTTCCTTCTCTAGGGGATCTTCCTTGACCCAGGAATCAAACCTGGGTCTCCTGCATTACAGGCAAATTCTCTACCCATTTGTATAGTTGGCCCCAAACACAAAAGGACTCTATTAAACATGTTCGTTTTGGAAGTAAGTTTCTAATACTTTGGAATCACTTGAACTCACCTGGGGCAGAATTTTCACATTTCGGCATTTCAGTCCTGAATATTCATTGGAAGGACTGATGCCGAAGCTGGAACTCCAGTACTTTGGCCACCTGATGGAAAGAACTAACTCATTTGAAAAGACCCTGATGCTGGGAAAGACTGAAAGCAGGAGGAGAAGGAGACGACGGAGGATGAGGTGGTTGGATGGCATCACCAACTCGATGGACATGAGTTTGAGCAAGCTCTGGGAGTTGGTGATGGACAGGGAGGCCTGGCATGCTGCAGTCCATGGGGTCACAAAGAGTCAGACATGACTGACTGACTGAACTGACAGACTGACTGGTGCAGAATTCTTGCTTCCAAAAACCTCTGTGGGACTACCAGTTCCTGCACTTAGAGAGACTATTCAAATAAGCAATAATAGAACAATGATTGTAAAGATGAAAAAACAGAACTGCAACTATTTCATATCTGTTACTTTCATGTGATCATTCAAAATTAATTTATATTTAAAATGTAAAGCAAGAGTATGAACTGAATGTAAGCTGCAAGGTATAATATTTTATATATAATATTTTGTATGCAATATTTATTTTGGTAATTTTATTTTTGCTAGCAAAAGTACACAAAATCAAATAAACCTTTTCACTCTTTTTTCCTAGATATTATTATTATTCATTTTATTTCATGACTATTACAGAAAATGTGTTCATTGTATTAAGACAAGGCTTGTTTAAAAACAGCCCCCTACAGGTGGACAGATATATGATAAAGCAAGTATAAAAAATACAAATGTTGGAATCTAGATGTGGTTATATGCATTTACACTACAGATTCCTTTCAACTATATTCTGAAACTTTTCTTGATTAAATATTGGAGAGAAAATTTTCATCTCCAGGAGTCAAAACTCTAGATAAACCACTGGTTTTGCGAGGTAACAGCAAAGGCACCTGGGGTACAGGGTAAGGTCTTGGTGAATGAGCTTTCACTCATCTCCTTTTGCCTTTATTAGCATGGAGATTCTGGTGCAAAAATCCCTTCAATTTCTAGAACATACTGCCAAAAACAATCACAATGGCCAGATGTAGGTTGGTGCTTGAAACAGCTTCAAAAAGAGTGAAGAGATTTCTTTTCTTTCCCAGGAACAAAGATCCTTTTGCTGAGGGAAGTGAGGCAGGTGTCTGCCCACTGGCTGGTGAGCAGATAGTGTGTTGAGACCTGATAGGAGGAGAAACATCTCCACATTGGATTCCACAGTGATTGTGAGGAGCACATAACTCAACACATCAATTCATCACATGAAAATATTTGCAGTGCTTCAAACTTTGGCCTCAAGATGAGCTTAGCATGGTAGGGCCAAGTAATCCATCTAACAAGAGCAAGACTCTAAACCCCTGGCACAGAAGGCTCTTACCAGGGAGTAGGTGTGGGGTGGTGGCACTTCCATCCTTGCCTAACCAGAGGAGAGGCCAGTTGTCTGGAAACCAATAAAGTTCATTTCTGCTACTCTGACAAAACGTGGTCCACTGGAGAAGCGAATGGCAAGCCACGTCAGTATTCTTGCCTTGAGAATCCCATGAACAGTATGAAAAGGCAAAAAGAGGACACTGAAAGATGAACTCCCCAGGTCGGTGGGTGCACAATATGCTACTGGAGATCAGTGGAGAAATAACTCCAGAAAGAATGAAGGGATGGAGCCAAAGCAAAAACAATACCCAGTTGTGGATGTGACTGGTGATGGAAGCAAGGTCCGATGCTGTAAAGAGCAATATTGCATAGGAACCTGGAACGTTAGGTCCGTGAATCAAGGCAAACTGGAAGTGGTCAAACAGGAGATGGCAAGAGTGAACATTGACATTTTAGGAATCAGTGAACTAAAATGGACTGGAATGGGTGAATTTAACTCAGATGACCATTATATCTACTACTGTGGGCAAGAATCCCTTAGAAGAAATGGAGTAGTCATCATAGTCAACAGAAGAGTCCAAAATGCAGTCCTTGGATGCAATATCAAAAATGACAGAAGGATCTCTGTTCATTTCCAAGGCAAACTATTCAATATCACAGTAATCCAAGTCTATGCCCTGACCAGTAATGCTGAAGAAGCTGAAGCTGAATGGTTCTATGAAGACCTACAAGACCTTCTAGAACTAACACCCAAAAAGATATCCTTTTCATTATAGGGGGCTGGAATGAAAAAGTAGGAAGTAAAGAAATACCTGAAATAATAGGCAAATTTGGCCTTGGAGTACAGAATGAAGCAGGGCAAAGGCTAATAGAGCTTTGCCAAGAGAACGCACTGGTCATAGCAAACACCCTCTTCCAACAACACAGGAGAAGATTCTACACATGAACATCACCAGATGGTCAATACTGAAATCCAATTGATTCTGTTCTTTGCAGCCCAAGATGAAGGAGCTCTATACAGTCAGCAAAATCAAGGCCAGGAGCTAACTGTGGTTCAGATCATGAACCACATGATCACGATCAACTCCTTATTGCCAAATTCAGACTTATATTGAAGAAAGTAGGGGAAACCAATAGACCATTCAGGTATGACCTAAATCAAATCCCTTACGATCATACAGTGAAGTGAGAAATAGATTCAAGCAATTAGATCTGATAGACAGAGTGCCCAAAGAACTATGGACAGAAGTTCGTGACATTGTACAGGAGGCAGGGATCAAGACCATCCCCAAGAAGAAGAAATGCAAAAAGGCAAAATGTTGTCTGAGAAGACCTTACAAATAGCTGTGAAAAGAAGAGAAGCAAAAGGCAAAGGAGAAAAGGAAAGATATACCCATTTGAATGCAGAGTTCCAAAGAATAGCGGTTCATGGGGTCGCAAAGAGTCGGACATGACTGAGTGACTGAACTGAACTGAAAGAATAGCAAGGAGAAATAAGAAAGCCTTCCTCAGGGATCAATGCAAAGAAATAGAGGAAAACAACAGAATGGGAAAGACTAGAGATCTCTTGGAGAAAATTAGAGATACCAAGGGAACATTTCATGCAAAGATAGGCTCAATAAAGAACAGAAATGGTAGGGACCTAACAGAAGCAGAAGATATTAAGAAGAGGTACCAAGAATACACAGAAGAACTACACAAAAAAGATCTTCATGACCCAGATAATCAGGATGGTGTGATCACTCACCTAGAGCCAGACATCCTGGAATGAGAAGTAAAGTGGGCCTTAGGAAGCATCACTACAAAGACAGTGGAAGTGATAGAATTCCAGTTGAGCTATTTCAGATCCTAAAAGGTGATGCTGTGAAAATGCTGCACTCAGTATGTCAGCAAATTTGGAAAATTCTCCAAGCCACACTTCAATTGTACATGAACTGTGAGCTTCCAGATGTTCAAGCTGGATTTAGAAAAGGCAGAGGAACCAGAGATCAAACTGCCAACATTTGCTGGATCATTGAAAAAGCAAAAGAGTTCCAGAAAAACATCTACTTCTGCTTTACTGACTATGCAAAAGCCTTTGACTGTGGATCACAGCAAACTGTGGAAAATTCTTAAAGAGATGGAAATACCAGATCATCTGACCTACCTCTTGAGAAATCTGTATGCAGGTCAGGAAGCAACAGTTAGAACTGGACATGAAACAACAGACTGGTTCTAAATTGGGAAAGGTGTATTTCAAGGCTGTATATTGTCACCCAGCTTATTTAACTTATATGCAGAGTACATCATGAGAAATGCTGGGCTGGATGAAGCACAAGCTGGAATCAAGATTGCTGGGAGAAATATCAATAACCTCAGATATGCAGATGACTTCATCCTTATGGCAGAAAGCAAAGAAGAACTAAAGAGCCTCTTGATGAAAGTCAAAGATGAGAATGAAAAAGTTGGCTTAAAGCTCAACATTCAGAAAACTAAGATCATGGCATCTGGTCCCATCACTTCATGGTAAAGAGATGAGCAACTGTGGAAAGAGTGACAGACTTTATTTTTTTGTTCTCCAAAATCACTGCAGATGGTGACTGCAGCCATGAAATTAAAAGATGCTTACTCCTTGGAAGAAAAGTTATGACCAACCTAGACAGCATATTCAAAAGCAGAGACATTACTTTGCCAACAAAGGACTATATAATCAAAGCTATGGTTTTTCCAGTAGTTATGTATGGATGTGAGAGTTGGACTATAAAGAAAGCTGAGCACTGAAGAATTGATGCTTTTGAACTACGGTGTTGGAGAAGACTCTTGAGAGTCCCTTGGATTGCAAGGAGATCAAACTAGTCCATGCTAAAGGAAATCAGTCCTGAATATTCCTTGGAAGGACTGATGCTGAAGCTGAAACTCCAGTACTTTGGCCACCTGATGTGAAGAACTGACTCATTGGAAAATTCCCTGATGCTGGGAAAGATTGAAGGGATGACAGAGGATGAGATGGTTGGATGGCATCACTGACTTGATGGACATGAGTTTGAGTAAACTCTGGGAGTTGGTGTTGGACAGGGAGGCCTCGTGTGCTGCAGTCCATGGGGTCACAGAGAGTTGGACACGACTGAGTGACTGAACTGCACTTAGGATCCACTTCCCTCCATTATGACCAATGGCCACGTGCAAAGTCGCTATCTGATCATCACTTACCACCAAAGGGAGTGAATTCTGAGCAAACACAAGGTTGCCCAGGAGCCTGGAAAGTCAGCCAGCCACTTAACACTATCCCTCCTAGAGTCCTGTAATAAAGGAGACCAGAGTGATCCTAGCTTCTCCTCTCCTGCTGACTCACAGGGAGCCTGATAGTAATTCTTTATATAGCATCATATAGATCTTTGTTAAAAATGAAGTGATGTGGAACATCTTAGAGAACCCCTAGATCTGTATCATTGTAGTATCTCCTTAATAAGTTTTCCTCCTCTGGGCTCATCCCTTCCATGTGTTTGGCATTACTAAATACATCTTTCTAAAATAACTCTCCAGTGTCACCTCCATCTTTGACAATGGCAGCCAGATCTTCTGTTGTTTAGCCCCCTAGCCTGATATTCAAGATTTTCCTCAGCGTGGTACCAGACTACTTTTAGCCTGTCAGATCATGCAGTTTCAGCATTTATTCCTCCATTTATTCACCCATCCTTCTGTTAACTCAACACTTATTGCACGCCTACTATATGATAGATGCCAAATATTTTTCAAGTGAATAAACTATATCTCTGCCCTTAGAAAGCTCTCAATAGAGTTTGATATTGAAACTCCAACTAGAAATCTTAACTTATCTACTTAAAAATTAATTGCAGTATATAGTGGAACTATATGTGGATTTGTTCTGTATTTTCCAAGTCTCGTGTAAATGTGCTATACTTTCATAATTTGAAAAACATTTTAAAGCAAAAAAAAAGCTCTCAATAGAGGAGGCTACAACATTATGTAATAAATTCTATCAAAGACGTGTCCAAAAAATGCCCTAGAATCATAGTGGAGGCTGATATCAGCAGTCCTCTCCTCTCAATCTTGCTGTGTCCTGCCTCCCGCCCCGGTCCACATGACCTTATTCAAGTCTTTGCCACTTCCAATAGCCTACTTTTCTACCTACTTTTTCACCCCAGCCCATAGCACTCTCTTCTTCCCCTAACTCATAATCTTCATTGTGCATACCAGTACTTGAGACTTAAATATTGTTAGAATAATCCATCAAACACTACTTTGTAGCATCTCTCAATGTTGTCTTGTTGATTATTTAGCTTATCATCTGTATATTCTGTCTCCAAGCTCCTTGACCTCATACTAAGCAGTCACATCTGCAATGACCCTATTTCCAAATAAGGTCATGTTCTGAGGTTATAGGAGTTCAAACTTCAACTTATCTTCTGAAATAAATTACACAAACCCAAAACACCCTGCAAGTTCTGAGGAATGGAAGGGACTCTTGGAGGGCAGTCACTCTCAACAGAGTAAACTTGCTTTCAAGTTTTGCAAGTGGACAGTATTGCAAAAATTCTAAAGCCTGGTCATAGTCTGCAGAAGCTGCAGGTGGCGTTCTAACCATGTTCCCTAGGTGTTATCCTGAACCTTGCCAGGTTCTTCTGATTCCTTTTCCCTCTCTGATGAGGAGGGGGAAGTATAGGACAGTATGACCTAGTCGTGATCCAGGAGGAGCTGTTAGTACATCATCCATGATCAGTCATATCAATACCAGGGATGAATGTTCAGACAAGACTGTCCTGCATCAGACCAGTAACAGGAGGATAAGGAGGTAGATGGCCACTGTGACTTTTCTTTCTGGTTCAGTGGATATATTAGAGACCTCTTTTCTCTTTTAAGTTTGTGCTATAAAGAGTACTCATTTCAGCAGAAACATGTGGTTGGGCTAAGGGGAACTGAGTAAACTAGCCCGGAAATCATTCTATAGCATATCCCTCACCGGATAAAGCCTAAAGAGTCAGATTTGCCCAAGCTGGCAAATGACACTGTCACAGAAAGCGATGAACACATTGAGCTGGTAGAGTTCTGGCTTGCTATAGGCACTGAATCAACTCAATGTTTGAGGAAGGAAGGAATCTCCTGTACTAAAAAGTATTGATTTTGGAAATTATGCAAAGGTCACTGGAATACAAAGGAATTCTTTACTTTAGAACAGTTCTAAAAATGAGGTGAATCAGATTGAAAGGATAAGATTGGGGAAATGACACAATGATGACAAATGAGAACAATTAGGATAAAAAGTATGAAAGAAAACAATGGAAACAAAAAAGCATGTGGCATAGGGCAGGGAGGAGGAAAAGGAGAAATAAAAACAAGAGGGGAAGAAAGCAAAGGTATAGGAGCAACTAACACATTTTAATGTGTATTCCATGGCATAATTTGGCCTGGAGAACACTTCTTTTCAGCAGAGCCATGGCCTACCCTGCTTTCTTTAGGATTAGCTTGTCTACCAATTTCATCTCTCTCATGCTGTCCAATGCTCCAAGTTCCTTTGGAGTTTAGCCCTTGGCATTCCAACTTCCCCATGGGCTGTGTGCATGTTTCTGAAATCTGAAATACATACTGTTAGACTATTTGCTCATTATCATAATCATTCACAATTAGAGACCCCAACATATGAAAAATCCCTCATTAAATGTTCTGGTCATTTCTATCAAATAACAGATGCCCGGGAGCACAACTAAGATTAAAATGTAAACATCACTGATGTGGTTTAAAAAAAAAAATAGACCTACCCTCCCAAACCCTCCACCCCCAAGAGAGAAGTATTTCTCAACTGAATTAGACACTTACTCCTAAAAAAATGGTTTGGCTCTCCAACAGTTTTCACCTTGAGGGAATTTATACCGTGATGAAGCAGGGTTTTTGCCCTTCAGTTACAAACTGTAGGTTCAGATTTTGTTCCAGCCAGCACATACAATGTCTGTTGTGGTTTCTGTAGCATTCAATACTAATTTTTTTTTCAATCATTTCTGGTATTTCAATGTGATTAAGCTGACCTACTTAATCACAATGATACCCTAAAACTTCAGGGTACCCGGTAGATAGGCATTTATTTGCCAAAATGTAGCCTGCCTGTCACATTGTTTCTGATCTCATCTAAAGAGTTCTATCCTCTTCCCAGGCAGCTCAGTGATACAGAATCCACCTGCCAATGCGCAAGATGCAGGAGATGCAGGTTTAATCCCTGGGTGGGGAAGATTCCCCTGGAGGGAGAAATAGCAAGCCACTCCAGTATTCTTGCCTGGAAAATTCCATGGAAAAAGGAGCCTGGCTGGCTGCAGTCCATGGGACTGCAAAGAGTCAGAGGTAACTGAACACAGCCTGGCAGATTAAAATAACTGTGCAGTGTGGCTGTGAGTGTTCATCGGGACGCGGGAGCCTTCAGCGGGATTTTACTCCCGTTCCCAGCAGGCTAAGTGCTTCTGACTTATTGGGATGACTGCTGCTGTCCTCTCACTTCTCGTCAAGCATAAAGGGCATATGAACGGATGTCTCTGCTAAGTGATCACTCAGTGCCTCAATTTGCTGCAATGGACCGGAAAGGGTTTTATCTTAAAAAGAGTTTTTGCACTTCTTTCACAAATTGTATGTCACTAGAAGTCCTGACAGTGCCAACAGACACTGACCTACGGCTGCCAAATCTCCTTTCTCAAGATATAGTCTCTTCAGCCTCACTGATAAAAATGCCTTAGTTTCTGCACAAACCAACAAAGAATGGAATCTGTCCACTGGGCTGGCATCAGATCAGGAGAGCCGCTGCTCTCCACATCATCCAGAGCCACGAGGAAGGACTTCTCAGGTGGGGGGCGCTACTTCCCGATGCTCCCTAAAATAAACCCGCATCAACTGAGGGAGTCTGTTCCTTTGGAACACCTTGAGTGTGGCATGGAGCCTGACACCTAGTAGACGCTCAGTAAATCTTAGCTAACATAGTAAGTACTAATTAATAACATCTGATTACTGTGAATTAATGAATACAACATTACCAAAGACCTAGTTTCTCTAAGCTTACCCCTTTTACCACAGAGGGGAGACTAGTTTTCTTCTCAAAATTAGTTTTTGTGCCCAAACAGAATGCCTCTTTCACCTTACCCTAATCCTTGCCCTAATTAAAAGATGCCAAAGAAAAAATTTTACATAATTTTACAGAGCTTTGCAGGAATAATTCTGATGAAGAACCACAGGTTAAAAAAATAATAATTGTAGATTAAACTTTCATACATAAAACAAGCTACCTTTAGCGTTGGTTACTTGTATACACAAGTGTGCTCCAAATTCAGGAAGGATTTAAGCACTTCTTTCAATCAGAACCCAGGAAATCATATCTGTTCTTTCCTGAATTACAAACAGGTGAGCTCTTCACTGTGCATTTCTACCAGGGGAAAATGAAATGTTAGTCAAATATGGGACCACATCTTCACTTGTGTTTCCCCCGAGCCTAAGAGTGTGTTTAGGATGGAGAAGGCAATATTGACATAATTCATAAAACCTTGGAATCATAATGCTCAGGGTTCAAATTCTAGTCCCCATTTACAACTATGTGACCCCATTCGGCCTCTCTAATCCTCACTTTCCTGACCTGGGAAGTCTTGTCAATACTCCCCTTGCAGGTTCATTATACATGTTAGAGGAGATGAATTATATCGTTCAACATTTAGTAGGTGCTCAGTAAGTATCTTTCAAGTGAAATTCCCCGGGATCATTAATTTCCTCTTCAGTTGTTCCGAAGCAAGAGTTCCGCTCTCACAGAGTTTCTCATTTTGCAATTTGTGTGAGCCAAGCTCATCACAAGGGTGATACAGTGTTCTCCCAAGGGATTATTGTCCCGAGAATGTTCCAAGGATGGCTCTTTAGCTTTTCCGACAGAGGGCCGTTTCAATGTCTGTTTCATTAAATAAAGGTCAGCAGGGCAATATTCACCATAAACCTGTTTGAACCAGAGTGAGTTGTACCCTTGCCCTTCAAAACGGCCTTACATTCTCAGCTCAGGGCCATGAAAGTTGACATATTCATTTTGAGAATATATTATAGGCTCATTGCCAAATCGGAACTTTAATTTTTCTGAATGACAAATCAATTAAACACATTTTGCTTTAATTCTCTTGCCTAAGACATCCAAGCTGAATTCTGGAAACAATTTCTGTTCTGGTGCCATATTTTGGATTTTTTTTTTTTCCAGTTGACGCTTCTGTTTTTACCAACCATGTCTACTTCAAAGTCATTAATAAGCATGAACAGCTCATGGATTTAATGTGGTCTTTGGAAGAAATGAAAAATGCTGGGATTTGGAGCAAGGACCCAGCAGTCATAAAACTCCTTTGAAGCTGCTGAGAAAGAACAACAAGTTCCTTGTAGGCAGACAATGTTTTTCAGAATATTCACAAATAGATTTTTAAAGTGCTAATGCTGATGAGAGTGTAGAGAAATGGCCTCACTTACCTTTTACAGGTGAATGCAAACTGGTACTATAGGTATAATTTGACCATATTAACCCAAAATGGGTATTTAGCATCTAGGAAATTATCCTAAGGAAATGATCATAAAGATACATCTATATAATTGGGGGGGGGGTGCTTCCCTTGTGGCTCAGCTGGTAAAGACTCTGCCTGCAATACGGGAGACCTGGGTTTGATCCCTGGGTTGGGAAGATCCCCTGGAGAAGGGAAAGGCTATCCACTCCAGTATCCTGGCCTGGAGAATTCCATGGGCTGTATAGTCCATGGGGTTGCAAAGAGTCGGACACGACTGAGCAACTTTCACTTTCATATAATTTTTCATACTTTCCATTTTAATGGCGAATTTGGAAACATTCTAAAATTAACAAAAAATGATCAATTAAGTGAAATGTGGTACATTCATTCAGTGGATTTTTGATGGGAAAGTACTTTTGTCCTTTCCATGTAGAAGAGGTTTCGATGTAGGAAGTATTACTTCTTCCTATCTTGTTGGAACACCCCTGTGAGTCACATCCTCTTGTTTCTTGAGACAATATCTGCCCTCTCCTTTCTATGAAGCTTTAATGATGAACAGATTGCATCCAAGAGGAACTAGTTTCATGCAAAAGGATAATGAAGATGGAAACATTCTAAAAATGTTATGTTAATTACATATGTATTTTAATATTCTATGATGGTGTGCATTAAATTGTGGAGAGCGGTTATCTTGGATAATAGGATTAAAGAGAGTTGTTCATGTTCCCTGAATTATTTGGATATTTTACAAAGTTTTATCAAGGGAGGAAGAATACTCATTTTGAAATTTAAAAAAGGAAAAATTATTGCTGTCCCCATGCATAAATACTGTGAAGCTAGAGTGATAGAAAATTAAGTATGCTAAACATTAATTGAAATTTGTCTAATTAATAAAGTACCAGCAAGATTATAAAATAACTATAAGCCAACATCTGAAATCACTGTGTGCTTCCAAGGAGGACTGCCTCAGAGACTCATCTGCTATGGATCATGTCATTGTTACTGGCAATACAAGGTAATCTTAACTTCAGTCCAGTTCAGTTCAGTCGCTCAGTCATGTCCCACTCTTTGTGACCCCACGGACTGCAGCACGCCTGGCTTCCTTGTCCATCACCAACTCCTGGAGTTTACTCAAACTCATGTCCATCGAGTCGGTGATGCCACCCAACCATCTCATCCACTGTCGTCCCCTCTCCTCCCGCCCTCAATCTTTCCCAGCGTCAGGTGAGTGTATGCTCCTCGGTTCTCTGTCTCGTCAAAACAAAAGTTTGGAGTGACGGACATTGAAGCCCCCTCGGCGGGTCACAGCTCTTGGGTCTTGGACAGACCGTGTTATAGCTCTTAAATAAATCAGTGTTACAGCTCATGTTACAGCTCTATTTTATTTAGATGATAGCAGGAAAATCCATCTTCGAGGTGTGAGGGCACGTCGATCCAAAGACGCGAAGAGGAGAGCGCCCCATCGTGCAGGAGAGAGAGAGGGAGAAGAGGGCTTTGGCTCCTCTTTTTATATGTTTCTCTGTCCCTGGGCCTGCCTTATGTAAATTGGGCCAGCCAGGAGTGTTGTTTGTTTTACCTGAGGTTCTCACTCCGGTCCTCGGACCTTCCTTTGTTCTATTTTCGTGGGCTTTTCCCTTCCAGGTCTTTTAGCCACCACCATTCTGGACTCCTTTTCCCTATTCTAACTACCTAACATTCCCTCTCAAGAGATGGGAGGCCCAATTCTTTGGGAATAGGGGCGTCAAGGTCTCTCTGGCTACTTCCTGCTGAACTGGGATGGCGAGGGGCATTGGGCCTCCCCCTCTTGTTAGTCTCAGGCCTCAGAGTCCTTATAGTGGTGTCCATCTAAGGGTGACTGATATTTTCCGTGGTTGGTTGTAGTTTTATATTGTTGTTGAACTGGCGCTGCATGTCATAGCTTGAGCTGGTGGCAGAGGCTTAGCCTCTATGGTCTCAAAATTGGAGACAGTAGTCTGCATATCCGGCTCTTCTTTTTCCATCCAAGACAAAGCTGCTTCTATCAGTGTACCAGACTTCCTCAGGATTGGTCAGAGGATCTTCTGACAATCCCTCTCAGGGTTTTGTCCAGTTGTCCAAGGTTTCTAGACAGGAGTGAAAGGGGAGAGAGCCCTCGGGGGTAGGCAGGAGGGTGGCTGGGTTAAGAACCTCACAAGGGGATATAGTGAGGCCTGGATTTTCCATCAGTATTACTTGATATCTGAGGATTCTTTGATCAGACATCCATAAATGGCCTCTCCCATTTAGGAGTTGCTTTACTTGGTGGCTGGTAAAAAATAGTTCGTTTGCCCCCAAAGGAGAGTTTTAAAACATCTTCTATCATGATTGCAATAGCTGCAAGATTTCGAAGGCAGGGGGACCAGCCTTGGGCAGTTGAATCAAGTCTCTTGGATAAGTAAGCTACAGGCTGGGGCTCAGATCCCAACCTTTGAGTTAACACTCCCAAGGCTATTCCCTCTCTTTCATGGACATAAAGTTGGAATGCCTTTTTTTTGGATCTGGCAACCTCAAGGCAGGTGCCTGAGTTAAGGCCTGTTTTAGTGTAGCTTCTGCCTCCTTTTGAGGAGTTCCCCACATTAGTGGGATTGAATCATCTCGTCCCTTTAAGCTTTTATATAAGGGCTGGGCAATTAGACCATAGTTGGGTATCCTGATTCTACAGTACCCAGTTAGCCCCAGGAAAGCTCGCAATTGTTTTCGAGTCGCGGGGGAGGGCAACTGGAGGATTCCTTGTACCCGATCCGAGGACAGCCTCCTGGACCCATGTGTAATCTGAACTCCCAGGTAAGTGACATTTGTCTCGACCATCTGTGCCTTAGCACGGGAGACTTTATATCCCCTTTCTGACAAAAAGTTTAGAACCTAAATTGCACGTTGTTGGGCAATTTTCTCATCTGGAGAGCAGATTAGTAGGTCATCTACATATTGTAATATTTTCCCATTAGGTCCCAGGTCCAGATCTAGGAGATTCCGGCTAAGGGCCTGTCCAAACAAGTGGGGGCTGTCTCTGAACCCCTGAGGTAATACTGTCCAAGTCATCTGTTGGTGTTTTTTCTCCTGGGGCCTCCCACTCAAAAGCAAAAAGATATTGGGTTTCTTTAGCCAGTGGTATGCAAAAAAATGCATCTTTGAGATCCAAGACTGTAAACCACTTGGCACTGGGTGGGATTTCTCCCAAGATTACATAGGGATTGGGTACTGTGGGATGGAGGGGGACTACAGCTTCATTTATGATCCGGAGATCTTGAACCATTCGCCAGGTTCCGTCCTTTTTCTTTACTGAGAGGATTGGGGTGTTACATGGTGAACTGGTGGGGACCAATAGCCCACAAGCAAGGAATTTATTTATTAAAGACTGTAGTCCCTCCCGAGCCTCTCTTTTGAGAGGATATTGTTTCCGGTTAGGAAACCGAGTGGGATCTCAGAGGACAATGATGACCAGTTCAACTTGGTGGGCTCGTCCAGGAATCCCCTGGTCCCACACCTGGGGGTTAATTTTGTCCTCCCATAGTCTTTGTTCTCTCTATTGGAGGTGTAATGGGTTCCTCAGTAGCAACCAGAAGCTGTAGGGCCCTAGGGGCTGAAAAGCTTCTCATCACAAGGGTGGTCCCCAGTTTAGTGAGTATGTCTATTCCCAATAAGGGAGTAGGACACTCAGGGACCACCAGAAACTGGTGGGAGAATATCTGTGCATCCCAGCAACAAAGAAGTGCTTGGGTGAATCTTCTAGTAGTTGCTTTTCCTGTAGCACCCAAAATGGTACAGGTTTGGGAGGAGAAGGCTCCGGAGTAGGAGATCAAGACAGAGTAGGTAGCCCCTGTGTCGACCAAGAAATTCTCGGACCTACCTGCCACATCCAGTCGCACCCTTGGCTCCAGCCCCGTGATGGTTATCTGTGACAGGAGGGCTGGCTGGAGCGGGCCGCTTCAGTCCTCTTGAACCATCGTGAGGGAAAGCTTGGCGCTTGACCTTGAGGCTCTTGGGTCCTGAGGGCAGAGTGCTGCCCAATGTCCCAGTTGATGGCATTTGTGGCAAGCCGTTCTAGGAGACTTGTCACGGTTAGGACACTTTTTGGCCCAATGCCCCGCCTGTCTCTAGATTAGGCATTTGCCTCATGCCTTGTCATTTAAGGTCTCGGGGTGTGCCATAGGGCTTCCCTGGAGGGCGGCCAGCATCTGGGCATGCCTTGTCTCTTTCATTCTCTTCCTCTCCTGGGCCTTGGTATAAAAGGTATTGGTGGCTGTCTGGATCATCTCATCTAGAGAGACAGCAGAGTCCTGCTGCTGTAGCTGTTGTAACTTAATTCTGATCTCTGATGCACATTGGGACAGGAATTTGTCCTTTAAAATCACCTGTCCTTCGTAAGAGTCTAAGTCCAAATTGGTAAACTTTTGGAGGGCTTCTTTTAGCCTTTCCAGAAAGGCAATGGGGTTCTCATTGGGCTCCTGAGTTATTGCTGAGACTGGGCACAGTCCCACAAGTAGTCTCACAAGAAGGAAGTCCCACAAGGCTTCCTTCTGTTTCCATGGGTGGACTTCCTTAGGGGTGAGTCTTTCTGAAGCTTATCCTACCCAGAACTGTCGCAACCTGAGAGCCAGGTGTCCCTGGGTCAGGATGCAGATCTCCAGGCAGGCTGAGGCGTGACAGCCTTTTAGAGATCTAATCCCTGGGCCGGTCGAGGCGTGACGGCCTCCTGGGACCCTTGGGACTAGCGGATCCCCGAAAAGCTGAGGCGTGACAACCTTTCGAGGACCAGATCCCTAGGCAGGTCAAGGCGTGATGACCTCTTGGGACCCCCGGGCTGGAGTTTGGGCGTCCCCAAGGTCTCCAGCGTGACCAGTGCTGGGTAGAATTAGGGGGTTGTAACTCACTGCTAGTTTGTCCACTGTGGATGGGAAGATACCATGATGTAAGCTCATCCTACCTAGTACTGTTGCAACCTGAGAGCCAGGTGTCCCCGGGTCAGAATGCAGATCCCCAGGCAGACTGAGGCGTGACGGCCTCCCGAGAATTGGGTCCCTGGGCAAGTCGAGGCGTGACGACCTTCTGGGACCCTTGGGACTAGCGGATCCCCAAGCAGGTTGAGGTGTGACAACCTTTCGAGGACCAGATCCCTAGGCAGGTCAAGGTGTGATGACCTCCTGGGACCCCCGGGCTGGAGTTTGGGCGTCCCCAAGATTTCCAGTGTGACCAGTGCTAGGTAGGACTAAGGGGTTGGATGTTATACAGTACTTCCCTCCCAAGGCCAGCTATTTTTTGGTTATCCCTCTAGAAGATTGTAGAGGCAATATTGTGGGCCCGGGTGGGGCTGAGGAAAGGAGCATGAAACAGGAAGGAAGGGGGGACAGAGCACAACTTTTGGAAGAATGACATAGCACAAGGGCATAACGTAAACCGATTAAAGTCAATTGGGTCCAACAGGACAAGTCAAATTCGAGCAAACCTTAATCCCCAATCTGTAAGCCAAAAGACACACCCAGAGGTGGCAGAACAGCTCTAAGGCACTGTCAATAGAGTGAGGAGTGGGTGGTTCCCCAATGGCTGGGATGATCCTCCCACTCATTAGCATATGAATTCACCCCGCTGGAAAAACTTAGGCTGCATTCCATGGCCTGTACCCTGTAGAATGGGCCCTGTAGAATGGGCGCTTTTCTCTGAATCTTAGCAAATCTACCTCCCATTTATCGCTTTGTCTCTCACTGAATTTTTGCAATAAGACCTCAGAGCCTGAGCCAGGCATCCTGGGTTTTGGTCGGGCTCGTGTCCTGGGAGAGAGCTGAAGGACAGGAGGAAAAAGCAGTGGGAAAAACGTGCCAAGGAATCCCCTTCATAGCCTGCTGGAAAATTTGCTAGGTATCTGACCGGTGCGCAGTTTCCATTGGCCTGATCCTTGGCACAGAGAAGAGTAAGGACAGAAGAACCCCCACCAGCTTGGGTAACAGCTACTGGGGCTCAGCAGAGAGTGCCTTTGGGACATACCGAAGAGTAGCCTCTTCAGAGTCCCTCAGTTGTGCCCGCCTGTTCGTGGGGGGGTTCAAGGAAACGAGAAACGAGAGATTGTAATTGTTAGGCATGTCCTTCTAGCCATAGGAGCGAGGACCTCCTACCTTAACCGGAGGTCTTCTGGAATCTGAGGCTGGGCCGCGTGGGCTTTCTGTTGAGTTCGTTTTTCGCTGCCCCGGTTTCCAGCACGACGGGCCTCCCCCTGCGCTGGGTTTTCCTCGCGTTCCGCTTCTATCGCGGGAGCTTCGCTGAGTTGGGCTCCTGCTGTGCTTGGCCTCTTCCGCGTGGAGGTTGTTTCAGCCAGGTTAAACCGGAGTCACGGCACCATAGATGTCAGGCGAGTGTATGCTCCTCCGTTCTTTGTCTCGTCACAACAAAAATTTGGAGTGACGGACATTGAAGCCCCCTCGGCGGGTCGCAGCTCTCGGAGGACTGACCGTGTTATAGCTCTTAAATAAATCAGTGTGACAGCTCAGTGTTACAGCTCTATTTATTTAGATAATAGCAGGAAAATCCATCTTTGAGGCGTGAGGGCACATCGATCCAAAGACGTGAAGAGAAAATTGCCCTATCGCGCGCACGCGAGAGAGAAGAGGGCTTTGGCTCCTCTTTTTATATGTTTCTCTGTCCCTGGGCCTGTCATGTAAATTGGGCCGGCCAGGAGTGTTGTTTGTTTTACCTGAGGTTCTCACTCTGGTCCTCGGACCTTCCTTTGTTCTATTTTCACGGGCTTTTCCCTTCCAGGTCTTTTAGCCACCACCATTCTGGACTCCTTTTCCCTATTCTAAGGTACTTCAGCCCAATTAGCTGAGTTCATAGCCCTGACTTGAGCTTTAGAGCTGGAAAAAGGGAAAAGAATAGCCATTTATACTGACTCCAAGTATGCCTTTCTGGTGCTACATGCACATGCAGCTATTTGGAAAGAAAGAGGCCATTTGACCACCCGAGGGTCCCCAATCAAATATGGTGATCAAATCCTTAGACTCTTAGAGGCAGTCCATCTGCCCGCTGAGGTTTCGGTCTCCCACTATAAAGGACACCAAAAAGGGAGCGCAGAAGTGGCACGAGGGAGCCAAGCAGCTGACCAGGCAGCTAAGAGAGCAGCGTTACAGAGCCATGACCTAATAGGGGTCGCCACCTTAGTTCCACAGACTAATTTGCCAGAAACTCCTACATATACTGGAGGTGAAACTCTTAACGCTAAGAGTGAGGGCTCTCAAGAAGATCATATGGGGTGGTTCCAAAAGGAGGGGCTCTTTTTTCTGCCTGGGAACCTCCAATGGAAGTTGGTTAACTCCTTACACGCCACCACTCATTTAGGAGAAAAGGCCCTCGAAAGATTACTAGAAAGGTCTTTCAGAGGAACAGGCTTCCAAACAACTATAAGACAAGTGGTCTCCTCTTGTCCCACTTGCCAGTTAAACAACCCCCAAGGAGCTCAAAGACCCCAGCTGGCCCAGCCTGTCCAACGACGTGGGGCCTATCCAGGAGAGGACTGGCAGATGGACTTCACCCAGGTGCCAGTTTCTCAAGGGTATAAACACCTATTAGTCATGATAGATACATTCACAGGATGTATTGAAGGCTTTCCCACTGGAACTGAGAAGGCTGAGGAGGTGGTAAAAAAAACTGCTCCATGAAATCATTCCAAGGTTTGGTCTGCCCAAGTCATTACACAGTGACAATGGGATATCATTTACTTCTAAGATCACCCAAGGAGTCTCTAAAGCATTGGGCATTACTTATTATCTCCATTGTGCCTGGAGGCCTCAGTCTTCAGGAAAAGTAGAAAGAGCCAACCAATTCTTAAAATCAGTGATAAAAAAGATAACCCAAGAGACCTCCCTGGGATGGAAGGAGGCTTTACCAATAGCTCTCCTCCGTACATGTATTGCCCCTAAGGAACAGGTTGGTTTTAGTCCTCATGAGATGCTATATGGGAGACCTTTTGTTTATGTCAATGACCTCTTCCTAGATCCAGAGTTTCAGACCCTCCAGTCTTATACCATAGCCATTGGGCAATTCCAACAGGATATATGCTTGTGGGATATGAACCAGGACCCAAAAGACTCCAAGGACTCGCCTGACAGGACCACTGGAAAAACCATAGCTTTGACTAGACAGACCTTTGTTGGTAAAGGAATGTCTCTGCTTCTTGACTTAATCATATATTTTAGAAAGGATTAATGTTAGAAAATATTCAATTATATTTCTTTTCTTTGTTGGGTGCACATGATGGCAAAGAACTTATTTGACGTGGAAATTCCCATTTCTACAGTTTGCAGTATGTCACATCACATGGAGAAAAACTGAGTACCAGAGGCCTAGGGCTCAGATGTCCCCCTAATTAGTGGTTTCAATGGCATGATAGTGTCCCTAAGGAGAACAGGGTTTGCATAATGACTATTTAGGATTTATTCTGCCTAAATCACCGCTGATTGTAATTAGAAAGATTCATGGCATTCTTTTTTTTTTTTTTATTTTTTTATTTTTTCAGTGGGTTTTGTCATACATTGACATGAATCAGCAATAGATTTACACGTATTCCCCATCCCGATCCCCCCTCCCACCTCCCTTTCCACCCGATTCCTCTGGGTCTTCCCAGTGCACCAGGCCCGAGCACTTGTCTCATGCATCCCACCTGGGCTGGTGACCTGTTTCACCATAGATAATATACATGCTGTTCTTTCGCAACATCCCACCCTCACCTTCTCCCACAGAGTTCAAAAGTCTGTTCTGTACTTCTGTAAAAGATTCATGGCATTCTAAGCAGATCTATAACTTGAGAGACAAGAAAAGTTGTTCTTTTCTTTTTGACCATTTGTCAAATGAGGTCTTAGTTTCCTGACCAGGGATTGAACCCGTGACCCCAACACTGGAAGCATGAAGGGAACACTAGGGAAATCCCGAAAAGGTTGCCCTTTAAAAAAAAAAAAAAAAAATGGACTTGACTATACTCTGGATCCAAGCAAACCATTAGATTATTTTATAGAGCTGAAATGCATAAAGAAACTATCACAAATTGGCACCTACCAAAGCGGTTCTTAAACTCTGCTGAGGTGCAGAAAGTCTGGTGGGCTACAGCCCGTGGGGTTGCAGAGTTGGACATAACCGAAGTGTCTTGGCGTGCACGCAGGGCATGTGGTGGCCTTCAGCTTCTTCACCATCTGCACAGCATGAGGGTATTACTAAGCCCTGAAAGATCATGGCCTTGAATCTACATCGTCTAAGAAGCTGGGCTGTTTAAATGGAGAAATTTAGCCTTCAAAATACTCAGGGGAACTAGGTTTACAAAACAACTTGCAGGAATGATGTGCTCGTTTCTGCCAATAACTCAGTAATTTGCATTTTAATCTTTGTGCTTTACAGTTACCATAGCAGTGAAAGATCCTCAGTCAACAGGATTATGTCAATTTCAATGATGGTGAAATCAACTGTTAAGCTAATTTGAGGCCATGGAAATTAAATTTACTATCAGCAATGGTGCTGCAACCTACTGTGTCATTAAAGCTTTCTGTAATGTTAACTAAATGGGAACCTGCCTGGAAACAAAAACAAGACCTTGTGAAAAGTGAGCTTTGTTTTTCCGTTAATAGAAGACCCAGTTTTTGTCACAGTTAGTGGGAGGGATGATAGAAAGAGTAGAGAACTCTGGCCTGTCTATCTGGAGTCAGATGTTTTCTTAAGTCATCTTCCTGTTCTTTGACATATCAGAGACTCAGAAATGAGACCTGCATTCACCATGCAGCCTGCACAACCTTACTGATGACAGGTCTACAGATGTCACTAGCTTTTAGCAAATCCTTTTGTTTCTGTGATCACGGGGAACCTTGATCTTGGTTCCTGGGCTGAGGCAGCAGATGTGTGAAGCTGGAAGCTGGGTGTTGTGGTCTGGTCAGGGATCTGCAGCCATCACCGTGTAAAATTTTGCACATACCACATCAAGGTGAGCTCTAACTGACCAAATTTGGCCTTTTAAAAAGTAACTTGAATGCACACACTTCTATATTTAAAGTAGGTAACCAACAAGTTCTCACTGTACTGCACAGGAAACTCTGTTCATTACTCTGTAATAACTTAAACGGAAAAAGAATTTGAAAAAGAATAGTATAGGTAAAACTGAATCACTTTGCTATATATCTGAAACTAACACATTGCTAATCAACTATACTCCAATATAAAATTTTTAAAAAGCAAAATAAAAAGTAACCTGAAAACAAACAAATTTTATGTTTTTCTTTATGATCTCAACTTCTAACCATGCTTCCTAGAAGTCTAAAGCAGAATAAGACTCCCAGGCATGGGTACCACAGGGATTTCTCGAATCCCCCTTGCTCAAGTCCAGCCAGAAAGGGTCTATCTGGAAATCCAAGCCTCTTTCTCATTGTTTTAACTCTTTTGGGTCCAGGCAGGTTGGGACAAGTGGTAAAGAGGCCAATACATTCTCATAATGGCACAAAGTTGAAGTTCCTGAATCCAGTGACCTCAAGCAAATATTCTCTGACCATCCCAGGTCAGAGAACTCTTCCTTCAGAGGGTCCGAGTGAACACTTGTGCTTCAGCCCGTAAACAAGCCCCTAATGACACAAGGAGCTGTTGGGTACATTGTTCACTCAGCTAAGTGCAAATTCAATGAAGAGCCATGTCCATATTTCACTGTATCTCCTAGTTCACAAAACAGTTCCTTAACTATATCAAGGACTCAATAAACTCTGGTTGACTGGTTATAGCATGATTTTCTAAGTCATTTTCTTACATTCAACACATAATGTGCTTTTTGCTGATTATCAGGGTAGTTTTTGAATAAATAAATAAATAGAAAAAACAGTGAGACATTAGGACCTTAGTTAATAATACCTTAGGAAGGATTAGTGAGAGAGATTTAGCAGAAAGACCATACAATTGAAGGAAATGTGTGTTGCTCTGGGACTCCAAAACTAGATTCAAATCCTCGTCCAAACAGCTAATGTGCTAAATGATGTTATAGAAATCATTTCACCTTTGGTTTCCAGTATTGTTGTAAATAAAATGCAGGATTTGGAATAGATGATTTCTCTAGGACTTTAGAAGAGAAGATTACTAGGAATGGAATATTACTTCAAGTTTTACTGAGGGCTAACTCTACAAGAGAGTGAGTCCCCAAAGAGCCCACCCAGCTTAAAAAAAAAAAAAAAAGTTCTCTCAACAGAGAAAGTGGTTCATTCTAATAGAGTTTTGAAATACATAGTTGGAATTGGTTAGATATTATTTAGAATTTTTCACATCTATGGTTCCAAGTGAAATCAGTCCAATTTTCTTTTCTTATCCTTATTGGACTTTGGAATCAATGTTAAATAACCCTCATGATGTGAGCTGGAATCAATATGTTTGTCTTTTCCTAACAGTTTCCTAAACTTATCAATATCTGTTTCTTCCAAATAGAACACTGTCCTTAGCACAGTCTCCCCCACCCCTTCTCCATGTACTTCTTCACTCAGATCACACATGAAGTACTGATATTGTAAAGAATTTTAGCTCAGATTATTATAGGTATAAGTTTTCTCTCTTTATTTTTTAGTCCTTGATTATTTAAGCAAAAATGAAATTTTCTAACTTACTTTTACTTCCCATATCAAGTAGTATTTTCCTGGTAATATATTTTTCTTAGTGGAATAGTCGATCCAATTTTATTTTCAAATATGGTTTTTGTTAATATTTTTGTGTCACTTTGAGACTTAAAAAATTAGCTATATGGAAAATTATGTGTTAAATGCTGTTGTATTTTTTCCCCTTCAGCACCATAAAAATATTACTTTATGTATCCAGGGTACTACTGAGAAGTCTAATGTCCATCTGACTCTTTTTTCTTATATGTAATGAGCTTTTATTCTTTAAAAACTTTGAAGGGTTTCCTATTTATTTTCAGTGGTCATATATTTCACTAAAATATTTCCCACTAAGGGCTCCTATCCTTTATTTTTTGGCATCTTATAAGTCTTTTAAAACTGAGTTCTTAGGGGTTTTTTGGTAATTATAAGAAATTCTCAAAATTATTTCTTCAAAATTTTCCTCCCTTACCTTGATTTTTTTCTTTCTCTTCTGAAATTTCAACTCTATGATTTTTTGCTCAAATCAATGTTTCTTTTGTATTGCCATCGGTTGTCCCCATCTTTTTTACAGGATCTTGTTTTAATATTCTGGTTTGCTGGTTTGTTCTTTTTATCCATTCTACTATCAATCTTCATTTTATTCATTTTTGGGGCACAACACACGGCTTTCAGGTCCTTACTTTCCAACCAGGAATCGAGCCTGTGTCCCCCTGCAGTGGAAGCACAGAGTCCTAACCACAAGACTGCCAGAGAATTCCCTGCTATTTTGTTTTTATATGTTTCATATCCCCAGTTTGTTTTTTCTTCATAATGGAAGGAGTAGCTTCAAGCTTCCAATATTTGCTCTTACCATTTTTAGTATATTATTAGACTAATCATAAATGATTCTTCCCTCTGGCCCATGAAGTCTGCTTCTTCTGGTGCTGCAGTATCTTTAGTGATAATACACTTCTCAGTGGTCTTCCAGTTGCTGCCCATGAGCTCACATTTCCCTTAGATTATCTGCTACCTTGACTGCAAATGCAAAATGGAGAAGGGGAAGAAAATCTCAGGCCCTAGCTTGGACTGCTTCTGGTGAGCTGGGAACATACATCTAGTTGTTTTGGTTTTGTAGTTGCTAAATCTGACTCTTTTGCGATCCCATGGACTGTACCCTGCCAGGCTTCCTAGGCAAGAACACTGGAGAGCATTGCCATTTCCTCCTCCAGGGGCTCTTCCCCACCCAGGGACTGAACCCGCATCTCCTGCATCTTTTGCATTGGCAGGCGGATTCTTTGGACTCTCTCATTCTCTGCTGCTTCCTACCTCAATCCTGGGCACTCCGGGTAAACTTGTCTCCTAGAGCCTCACATTTTTCAACACTCTTATCTCCAGGCTAAAACATCTGATGGGACTGAAGGGGTGGGAGCCTGATGGGGGAGGGAAGTCGTGTTGGAAGGAAAAGAAGCCAGAGTGCTGGCAAGTCCACTGTGTTGCCTGCTCCTGCCTCCAGCTGGCCTCTGCCAACCCCGGACTGTGCTGCTTTCCTGCCTCGCAGAGTCTCTGCTGGAGCCAGGGCAATGCAGAAAACAGAACGAGCACACTCTGAAAACTGTCTCCCACACCTAGGCCCCCACCCGCTACGGAGGTTATGTTCCATGTCCTCCCTTCCCCCCATTAATCCCAAATGGGAATCTAACCGTCTTCCATCTCTCACCAGGAATTTCCTCCCAGTTTTCTTTTGGGGGATTCCATTAACCTCCCTCTCTTTCTTTTATGGCAAATCCAAGGTAAAGTTTGAGAAAAGAATTCAGCTGCATGTTAATATAACATCTTTCCAGGAACGGACAACTCACCAGTGGTTGTCAGAGGGTCACTAGGGCTTCTAGAGAGTACATTAGATCCTTTATGTGACCCTCAGGATAACTTCCTTTAGACAGTGAAAGTGAAAGCTGCTCAATCATGTCCGACTCTTTGCGACCCCATGGACTGTAACCTGTCAGGCTCCTCTGTCCATGGAACTCTCCAGGCAAGAATACTGGAGTGGGTTGCCATTTCCTTCTCCAGGGGATCTTCCCAACCCAGGGATCGAACCTGTGTCTTTTATGTCTCCTACACTGGCAGGCAGATTCTTTACCACTAGTGCCACCTGGAAAGCCCCACATGAAGGAGTAGGGACCAGAATTCGGCCGCCTCCCCACTCCACTTCAGCCCCATGAAAATCCTGCAGAACTCTCTGTGGAAGCCTGGAACTGTAAAAAACAGTCTGACAAACCATCATCCAGCATCTAGAGTGCAGCACTGTCTATAATTTCATTTATTTTACCTTTTCTTGTTAGTTAACAATTCATTATATGAGTAAAAGACTTTGTTTTTTTACTAAATGAACCACAGTGTTTTCCTTTTTCACTGGGAGGAAAGAGTAAGATGAATCGGTAGTTCCCAAGGTTTATTTGCCTTCTTAAGCTTTCATGGATAAGAAAAATATTTAAAACATCTCATCTCAGCTAGATCCAGCCTTGGGCAAAGTTCAAGAGTGTTCAGTAAACAAATGTTTACAAATGTAGATCGCTTATCACTTCTGGCTGATGAAGAAACTATAAATATCTGCATCAGATCCAGAATCTGGGCTGTGGGGAGGAAGATTATTGATAGAGAAGGGGAAACTGTTCTCTTCTTCAACCATCACTCACCTGATATAACTGATATAACCACCTCTATACTTTCTGGGCATCTATACGTGAGCCCCTGAAGAACTGGGGTTTTGGATTGCTCATTTCTGTGTCCCCCTCCCCCCACCCCAGAGTCTGGCATAATAAGCATAAGGTGGTACTCAAAAAATATGTGGGGGCCAAAGGCCTTATTCTTGAGCTCTTGGCTTCAGGCTGTCAGAGTGGGCAAAACTATTCCAAAACTTTTTACTGCAACTGTCAAGATGACCAATATAACCTTGCAAGGGCTACCTGAAAGTTAACTTACATTTTGACAGTTATAGATACAGCTTAATTCCATATTACTGGCTTCTTGAATGAAATGACCAGCCCTGCCTGCAAAGTTCCTAAAGACAAAGAAGAAACTTTACATTTGAAGACACAAGACTAATTTGTTTATTAGGTGTGTTCTGTAAGTTGAGGAGGGGAATTTTTGGCAAATAAATAAATAAATAATCAGACAGACGAAGGCTTCTAGGGCAAAGGAGCTGAGGAAGAGGAAGCGGAGTCTTTGCATAGTTCTAAACGAACAGGAGGCGGCAGCAGTAGGCAACGTGGATTCGCAGCAGAAATGCAGCACTTGCAGAAACCAGGGGCAGGAGGCTTTGAGAAGAGAGGGTCAGGTGACTAACTACGTCTTTACCATGGAGACCACGACGTGGCACTTCCATCCTCTGCAGGCTGTGGGCACGGCGTCTCACATGATCTGCCTGGGCATCCCGTACCCGGTCATGCCTGCCTGGGAGGCCCCCTTGTTGCTGCCCATCTGGAGGCCTATTACGTTCTGTCCCTGGCGAAGCTGCTCCTCGGAAAATCCTCTCCGATTCTGCTGGGCTTTCCTGGGCAGAGGGAAAGAGATGAAACAATTTCATTCCGTTTTTAAACCTTTCCCAAGATATGCAGTTAGACATGTTCTTTCGGGGGCCACCAATTAGAAGGACAGGCCTTATGCTGAACCACAGTCCTGCCAAGAACTATGGTTCTGCCCTGGGCTATGACCCCACCCTGAGTTATGGTTCTACCCTGGCTATGATCCTACCCTGAGCTATGACACCACCCGGGGTTACAGCACCTTCTGGGCCATGGTCTTACCACAGATGGGCCCTACCATGATACATGACCTCTCTACTCCTTAGAAGCTCAAGTGAATTTCCAGAATTTCCACAGCAAAGAACCAGAGCTGCTTCTCTGGAGATTCTACACTCAGTTTTCCTGTCCCTCCTCTCACCAGTTACTGCAAGCCCCTGTGAAAATTAAAATCAGCTCTCTTTATAAAGCATGCCATTAATCCCACTCCACCCTCTTCTGTATGGGGCCAAGGATGAACTCCCACCTTAGAGCTGAGGGATGTCGTGAGTTAAGGAGGTGAAATTTCTTACCCTTGACAGACTTCTGTGAACGTTAGTGAAGAGCCTGATAGTAAATAATGTTGGTTTTATGGGCCATATAGACCACGGTAGGTCACTAACAAACTGGGGGCTAAAACCAGGGTTTCACCTGGCAATACTTAGGAGCTTTTCAGACCAGGGTCATTTACATTGCCACAAGCTGGTACCTTTTTCAACTGTCAAGAAGAAGAGGGGATTAGAGGGATGAAGGGTCAGTTATCTGTACGTCGCGCTCTTTTCGTCTCCCACTGAGCTACTGGGTTGACTTTAAGCTCCCTTACTACCTCTCTCTGCCCCAAACAAACAGCAAAACAAATTTATTTAGGAAAAGGCCCTTTACTGACATGATGATATAATTTATTATCCACTTCAGGCCACGTCTGAGAGTGACAGAGAATGCTATTAATGGATATGCTGGGATGCCAGGACTGTCTCAACAAATAAAACATATTTTCCCTTCATTATGTGGTAAAATAAATAAATAAATATGTACATTCAGGGCATTCAGATATCAAGGCACATGTGAGAAAAGCCATTCAGTTCTGCTCAGTCTCAGGAGAGACATAACGTGGGCAGGGCTGCCGTGTTCAGGCATCTGAAAAGCAGGAAAAGCCCTGGTGGTATATTCACCTGAACTGGCAGCATTGGTCAGGCCTTGTTCCGGGAGCTTCAGCTGTGGGGCTGTGTGTGCCTGTTCCTTGGACTCTGTGTCCAAGCAGCCTCCAGGGAGCTCCAAGGCTTCAGATGCTCACTTTTGCTAAAATCATCCTCGGCCCAGGGAAGGGGAGGACGTGTGACTGGAAAGGCCTTTTTACCTGTGAAACCAGGACGGCTCTCCCCGGTAACAGCCATCATCCTTGGTGACAGCAACGCTGCCCAGAGCCATCAGCGTCCTCTGCACGGCTGCCATGTCCTTTCCTGGAAGCCAAAGGGGAGATTAAAGCCAAGCGCGTGTCGGGGCCGAGGAGTCGAGGAGGACGGGGCTGGACCTCCGGAAGAAGTTCTCATGGGAGGCTGTAGTTGAGCACACTCGAGGGAGAGGGAAACAAAACACTCCTCAAAGTGGCCCAAAGACAACCACAGCCAAACTCCTCAGAAAGGAACAAAAATCCTCCTGCCTAATTATCCTTTATGTGGTGCATGCCAGAGATACCCAGGTTCTAATCCATTCCCAGTTGCGTGCATAACACATTCCAATAACTGAGCAGCTCAGACAGAGGTGGGTCCCTGCCCTTAGGAGAGGCCCCAGCCTCCAAGGGTTCTACGAGCAGGGGTGAGGGGAGGTGCTGTGGGCAGGCTGGTGTGGGGGTCTGCACAGGAGATTTTCCTCCCGACTGTAAAGAGAAAAGGAAACTGGAAAGATATTGACTGGATGGATGAACTGCACCAAACCCCAGGATTCTTTCTTTTACTTTATCTGGGTTAAAAGGGTCTAAAATCACCCATGTGCATCAAATTGAGTATTCACTAGGGTCTTTGGGCTGGAGGCCTGGCAGGTGAAGAGAAGCAAGTGAACGCAGAGAGCATCCAGTGTGACGCGGTGAGAGGCTCTTCATTTCGTGCTGCTTGAAAGGAGCTGAATGGAGACAATAAATAAATGGCTTGGAGGGAGGGAGGAGGAGAGGTACGCCCCCTCACTCGGGGGAAGGGGCCACTGCCACCGAAGGAGCCCCGGGACCTCCACCCACGGAGCAGAGAGCCGGGCTCCAGGCCATCTCCTCTGCCCATCCTCTCCCCTCCCCGCTTCTGGCCTGCTGGCACGCCTGGACAAGGAAAGGGTGAGCTGCTACAGTGTGCCCAGCCCCGCAGTCTAGACCAGATCCAAAGCACACGTACGCCAAGTGTGCAGCGCAGAAGCCGGAGCCCCAGGCTGGGGGAGAGGCGCAGTGCTCAGCCTGGCAGGGGCTGTGAAAGTGAAGGGCAGACACTGAAGTTCCTCTTGAGACTCAGTGAACCGTCTGCAATCTCCCGGGACAGGCTGCTGAGCCCAGTCCCCAGGGAACAGAGAATTGCAGGGGAAAGGCAGACAAAAAGTGAGAATGCAGCGTAACTCTAACAAAATAAACTATTAAGGTCTGCAGAGGAAGTCCAGCTCAGGAAGTCCATTTATTCACAGAGGAGAGAGAGCAGATCCTCATCTCTCCCCGCCCCCCCCTCCACGGCCCACATTAACCACAGGACGATTTCCTGGGCTGTGAGGCCCTTGGGATGGATAATACAGACAGGGATGAAACTTTCTCAATGGAGAGCCCCACACCAGACGCAAGGAACAGCTGGGGTGGTGGAGAAAGGAGGATCTGTGCAGCAGATGGAGGGAGACGGGCCCAAGGGATACTGAGAAGTCAGAAAGGAAACAGGAGAGGTTATGAGAATGCTCCCTCTCTTCCGCAGATGTAAAGCATTTCTGTGACTGTCACTGTACCATAGGATACATTTTTTTGACAGACTCTGATGATATTCTGAAAGATCATTGCGGGAGGAGATAGGGAGAGGGCCTGCTTTCAGGCAGTGAGCCGTTAAAGAGAACCTCGAGAAACTGCAGCACATGGAAGCTTAGGAAGGTCTGGGTCCGTCACTCATCCCCACTCTCTGCGGGAAGCACACCGGAACTCTGTGCCTGGTGGTTGGAAGGAGCGCATCTGGCATGTCCAGGATCTGGGGACGTGGAGCCCGGCACCTGGCTACTGCCCTGGAGCCAGGGGTGGGAAGCAAGCTCTGTTGAACCACAGTCCCAGCCCCAATCCCATCACATAGGGCTAACACGCACACTGCGTGAGCCCAGAGAGGAGGAGAGAGGGAACTAAGCTGGAGGAAAGGGGAAGCTATCCAGGAATGCAGACCCGTAAATCCCACCCCACCCTCAAGCCAGAAGCGTCCAAAAGGAAGAAATTGCGTGATTGGGCAGAAGCTGGGTAATCAGGCATTAGACAGGGACAAACTGGAAAAACTTTTTTAAAAAAGAAAGGTCTGGAGACAAGAGATTCGTTATAAATGATAAGCTAAACACTTCATTGGTTTCCCTGGTAGCTGAAATGGTAAAGAATACGCCTGCAATGCGGGAGACCTGGGTTTGATATCTGGGTCAGAAGATCCCCTGGAGGAGGAAATGGCAACCCATTCCAGTATTCTGGCCTGGAGAATCCCATGGACAGAGGACCCTGGCAAGCTACAGTCCATGGGGTCGCAGAGTCGAACAAAACTGAGCGACTTTCACTTCAAAATCACTTCATTATATGTGACTGTGACCTCCATTTCATAGCTGTTGCTGCTAAGTCATTTCAGTCGTGTCTAACTCTTTGCGACGCTACGGACCATAGCCCACCAGGCTCCTCTGACCATGGGATTCTCCAGGCAAGAACACTATAGTGGATTGCCAGGGTCTTCCTGGGGCTCTTACCAACCCAGGGATTGAGCCCATGTCTCTTACACCTCCTGTATCGGCAGGCGAATTCTTTACCACTAGAGCCATCTGCAGAGCGGTGGCTCAGACGGTAAAGAATCCGCCTGCAATGCAGGAGACTGGGGTTCAATCCCTGGGTCGGGAAGATCCCCTGGAGAAGTGCAAGGCCACACACTCCAGCATTCTTCCCTAGAGAATTCCATGGACAGAGGAGCCTGACCGGCTACAGTCCATGGTGTCGCAGAGTCAGACACGACTCAGCGACTAACAGCTTCACTGATTCCCATGGACTTGATATGATTCTTCCCAACAGGTGAATGGAAAAATTAACTTAAGAAAGTTAATTAACTTGCCAGAGCTACCCAACAAGTAAATCAGGGCCAAGCTCTAGCTCAGGTCTGTCTGAAGGCAAAGCCCACAAACAGTCTAGGAGGCCACACTGCCATCTCCCACAGGCATAAAATCCCCATAAAATCTGGGGCACAAATTTCAAATGACCTCAAATCTTTGTTTTGTTTGAAATAATCTCTCAACCCTAGAGAGATTAAAGCAAAAGAAATCAGTTGGGGCCCAGAGATCCCCACCAGTTTGCAGATCAAGTTAAAATAATTATTGTCAAGGTTAAGTAATATAATGAACAGAAATCTGCCTTCTGTGACCAGTTCATGTCTGTTTTATTTTCTAAAAGGCACACTTTGGAAAGAATTCTACTATTTTGGGTGAATCAAATGGGAAGAGCGCCTCTGCTCCAGCCTCATTTCTCTCGCCAGTTCAGAAGCTCAGATCAAGTGCTGCTGGGGGGAAGGGGGCTGTTTTTGGAGGCTGATTCCTGTCACTGAGAGTCAGACACTGAAATGTTTGAAGGAGCAGTGAGGGTAGGAAAGATCTGTGAAGTGAGCCAGTTACAAAGCCGCAAAAGCTAAGCAGCTTGAATCACAACCACACATCCATCTGCCTAGAACCCAGCCTGCTATAGAACATGGTTTCCCAAGCTTCTGGAATTATTCATGGGGTGAGGTTGGGAGAACACTTTAAAAATATGAAATTTTTCTGACTTTCTTTTTTTAAAAAAGAAAAATATGAAATTTGAAGTCATTCCCTAGAGGGACGGATCTGGCAGTCCTGGGTGGGGCCTGGGAGTTTGTATTCTTAATAATCTTTCCATATGATTCATGCCATCAGACAAGTTTAAGAAACATGGGTTTCACCTGGTGACTCCTAACTAGACCAATCATCAGAATTACCTGAGGATCTTGAAATTCAGACCCTGGGACAATCTCCTGTGATGATTCTGATTGTAGCCAGATGGACATGCAAGCACTGCCCCCAATACTATATTTTTTTAATTTTTAAAAACATCCCAATGTCTGATAGGTGGTAGGTATTAAATTAAAGTTGCTAAGCAATAACTGCTTCCTTCAGAGCTACTCTCCACAAAGTCAGAAGTAACATCAATAGTTAGATCCACACTGGGGAGGCGCTCAGAACAGAAGCGTGGAATTGCCTTGCTTCCTGAAAACTACCCCTGGATACTTTGACAAGACAGCTTGAAACTGCTGTTCAAGGCTATTTCTCCAAGAAAAAGGGGGTGAAAGAGGAAGAAGGGGGAGGAGGAGAATGGTTCTAACGTAGCAACTAGGTGCTAGGACTCTTCTAGGTGCCAGGCATGTATGAATGAGGCTGACTCCAGGTGGCGGTGGGGGTTCCGTGGCTCGGTCGTGTCCGACTCTGCGACCCCACGGACTGTAGCCCGCCAGGCTCCTCTGTCCATGGGATTCTCCCAGGCAAGAGTACTGGAGTGGGCTGCCATTTCCTTCTGAGTCTCCTGCATTGCAGGGAGATTCCTTACCGACTGAGCCACCGGGGAAGCCGAGTCCAGCTGGTGATCTACAAATGAGACCACTGGCCGCAAAAGGAAAGGGACACACAGACGAGAGGGCCAAGCTGACACTAACAGCTCAGGATTTCAGTCAGGCTCCTGGACCCTTCCAGCCCCTATCACAGGGGAAACTAACATTAGACTTGCAATTGTAAAAAGAGATGGTGGCAAGGCAGCTTACCTTGTCAGAATCTCTTAAAGCAACTGTTCCCCGTTTACTGCATTATCACAGCGCAGGGTCTCCCCGCTGTGGTCTTACACCCCAGCGAGTAAAGGATCATGTCCAGGGGGACTGGCCAAGGGTTCTACATTATAAGGAACCCCAGTGCCCATAGAGTTTGAAGGCTTTTACCAAAAAGATACCTGAACAAGGATTCTGTTCCCTTAATTTTTAAAATTATTTTCATGCTCTTATGCATGTCTTTGGGTAGAAAAAATAAACAAAAAGTTAAAGAGAAGGAAACAAGGCTGGAGGAGTCGTCTGGGCAGGTGCGGTCAGGTTGGATACTCTGCTTTCAAAACTAAAACTCAATCTTACATTCAAAACTCTTGCTTTGGAATTACTTTTATTTTACATTATTCTTAACTCCACCTTGTTGCTCTTAGAATACTGGCTTGTTTGGTTTTTTTGTTTTTTTTTTTTTTCAATCTTTCTGGGACTTATAGAGAAAGCAGTCAGTGGATGAAAAAATCATTTCTTATTTTCCTGAGTAATAACTTAGGCATAACCCTCAATTCTCCACTCAAGGTAGAAAACTATTGCTTTAGATCAGGGGGAAATGTCAGAGGGTAGGTTGGGCTGCTCTGTGGGCTTTATAAATTTATGCTCCTTGCCTCCCTGAGAAATTCTGTAAGGCAGTGGTTCTCAGAGTGGAGTTCCCAGACCAGCAGAAGCAGTATCACCTGTGAACGGGTAAGAAGTGCAAACCCCCGGGCCCCACCCCAGACTTAAGACCTCCAAAACTCTGGGGCTGGGGTCCAGTAATCTGGGTTTTCACAAGCCTAACAGGAGGTTCCGGTGCACACGGCAGGTGAAGGACCACTGCTGAAGCAGGAGCCCGCCGAACGCCAGAGTGAGCAGTGCTTGGGGTAAATGCAGTGACGGCTGCTCTGAGAGAAAAGGAGGCTTCAGGCAGCAGGCGTTTCTGTGATGTCTCAAGTCACGACGGGTACCGTACAATATCCCCAAACAGCTCTCAGACTCGGTGAAGAGTCTCATCTTTTCTTGCTGTTGAGAAATGACACATATAGTGACACCTCCCAGAGAACATATATGGCTCCATATCTGGAATATATTCCAGGCACTCCACCCCCAGTATAAACCTCGACACTCAGTCATCAAGGAGGCGAACAGGAAGATGGCATAAAACCATGTATCCCAGACCCTCATCAGAAGGATTATGGGGAAGAGCAATCAGATTTGATTGATCTTTGAGTCTTGCCTACACTGATATTCTAGAATTCTAGGTGTCTAATGCTCATGGCCTGGTTATGCATGGGAATGAAAAAGGGTATTTATTGATGGACTCACAGCAGAGGGAAAAAACCAATGTTTATTAGGTGTCTCTTAGTCAGGCATTGCACTAGGCATTTTATACATTTAATCCTTGCAAGAATCCTACAACGGATTACAGAGAAGGGAACTGAGCCTCTGAGAAACTAAGCAGTCTAACCAAGGTCACGGAGTATGACGCTAAAACTCATGCTCTTCCCATAGGACCAAGACCCCTTGGTTTGGAATAGGAAAAGCAATACTATATCATGGGGGAAAATATGAAGGGTAATGACCATAGAGGTGGGAAAAAGTCAATAAGGAGACCCGAAAGATGGCCCCTCATTTTGGAGAGTGGCCAGAGGTGAAGCCAGTGGAGATGACAGAGAGAGAAAAGGTCTTCCAGGCAACCCGACCAGCCGCTATGTGAGGCCCTTAATGAAGTCCATTCATTCCAGACAGAGCATGTGCCCTTCCAGCCTTGCCCCTGCCACCCTCACTTTCTATTAGTCTTTTTAAAGAGACAATGATAACAGTGACTTGAAAATTGCTGTCATATTTTATGGTCTACTCTTCCATAGTAGAAGCACTGCGCTAAGCGCTTTTAATGCATTGTCTCATTGACACCTCACATCAACCCTGTGAAATTATTTCTATTTTACAAGTGAGAGACCAGAAGCTTAGAAAAGCTCATTGCCAAGTGGTGGAGCGGAGGTTTGAACCTGGTGGTCTAATTTCTGACTCAGGGCCTGCACTCTCCCGCCCTCCAGGGTGACCTTTCTCTGCACGCTTTGTGACCAGCACACTCACTTCTCTCATGCATTCTCTCTTACAAACACACACCCCTCCTTTTCTGGCTCCTCCCTTTCTCTCCATCCCTCTTTCCCTCCACAGAAGAGATGCTGAAAACTAACCCCCATTGCTCTCCAGAATCACAACTGAGATGGCCCCACTCATCCTTTCCAGGGACCCAGGGGGCATCCCAAACCCGCCAGGCATCCACCTTCTCCCATCCATGAGAAAGACCTCTCCTTCCATGGCTCTAAGCTGCCCTCACTGCTTCTCTATCACTGAAAGGAACAGGTCACCCAGCTTCCTTCAAGGGAAACTCCAGTAACCTTATCTATATCTCTGTAGTTGGGATGTTTTTTAGACCATTCAGCCCTGGGTTCCTTCTTAAGGCCTTGAACCTTTTATTCTGGACATCCATTCCAAACATTTCACCTTGTATCTAAAAGGGGTTTCAAGATAGAGGATACCTCTGGGGCATCTGCCTGTCCAAACAACTGAAGGAAAAGAGACGGCACTTGGCAAGCGCTGGGCTCCTGCGGCTCACTCATCTCGACGTCAGAGCAGCGCAGAGCCGCTCACGGGCAGTGTGGGCAAGCAGAGCCCTAAGCAGGAAGACGCCAAGCAGGGGAGACAGGGCCTGAGAGCTGCCGCGCATAAAGGGCCACAGACAAGGCCGAGAAGTGCCCAGGCGAGGAGGGCTGGCCCCTCGGAGCCACGGCTACCGTGACCACAACGCGTGGAATCGGGAGTGAATGTGAGTAATGTGAAATCTGAGGACACCACAGGAAGAATGTGAAGCTAAGCTAAGGGGATGGCCAGTCCAGTGGCCGAGCACATAAACATGGACACCTCTCACGCACACAGGCACGTCGACACTTGCCAGCCTGCCCAGCGGCGTCCCTTAGACTCCAGCTTCCTCATCCCCACACTCGCGGGGACCAGCAGCTCTGGCAGAAGGACCCAGCCTCGCGCTTGTCGCTGCTGCTGTTCCACGGGTTTCCCTCCCAGACTCACCCAGGGCCATACGGCTCCCCCATTTCTGCTCAAAGCAGCCCACTTTCCTGCCTCTGGCTCTACTGTATGGCAACCAGCCCGAGCTGCAGACAGGGCTCCTGGGGGATGCCAAGTGCCCCTTCTAGCACACAGAATGAATCTCCCAACCTCAGTCCCCAGCTGTCCCTCCATGGAGGGGCCCAGCAGGCCCTGGAGCCTGTAGACACTCTGGAGCACCTGCTCTATGCCAGCTGTCCCGACCGCAGCGTCTCAGCCACAGCGCCCGGCAGTAATTGGTGGCCTCCCTTATTTCCTTTACAGCCCCACCTTTCTTTGCCCTGGGAGCCCACTTGTCCACTGCACAGTGTCTGCTTTTTCCCTTTTCTCTAGGAGCATCACCCTGCCTCGGAGCCCACCCTTCCACCACCCCATCTCAGGCTCCCGCAGTCACACTGATGCCCCTCAGCCTCCCTCTTCCCTGAGAGGTAGCTGATGCCCAGGGTTGGGGCAGGTAGTACGATATACATAAGTAACTGTGGGTGAGCTCTAGTTTCACCATCATCTACTCTACTTCCCAGGGAACCTTTGCCCCTGGCCTCCTCCCCCTCACTGCGAGCACCTCCTGGGCCTAAATTTCACTGTGCGGTCTTTGGAAAAAGAGAAAAGACAGGCAAGCCTCCTCAGCACAGAGACGCACCCTCGGGCTCCCCACCTCCCCCAGCCCTCCCAGTTTCTTCCTTACTCCATACACACCCTGTACGTGGTGGGGTGGGGCTCACTGGGACCCCTCCAGTCACACAAACCTGCCAGCCGGAGGCTCTCACCACCTGTCCTACACAGCCCTGAATCACCCGCCCTCTCCTCTTCATCTCCTCACTCATGGTTATGACTCAACAGCACACGCGTGGTGTAGGGGAAGGAAACAGCGTGCTGGCCAAAGCGTGGCATGCGGATGAGTTAAGGCCCCATTCTTGGACATCACAGAGCCTGGGCTTGAGTCCTGGCTCTGCTAATTACAAGCCAGTCATACGACAACACCTCCTCTCCTGGAATTGTTGGAGAATTGATTGGCATTATGCAGAAAGGCAGTAGTACCGTGCCTAGGGTTGAGGAAAATATTGATAAGCAATAGTATTATTAGCAAGGAAAAATCAGCATAGTTTTGACCTATCAAGCAGGGACTAACGCTCAACAATGGCATTCTGTGGGGATTTGGAGGCTAGTGTCCATGAGGTTCAATGGCCTGGCCCGAAGGTCTGAATATCTGAGCTTCTAAATAATAGCAAAACATGACTGATAAACAAACTGGCATCTTAGGGTTTTCAAGTGCTCATCTGTGAAGGAAACAGGAAATGCCAGTTCTCTGTACGACGTGGAGAGAGGGTGTGGGGGTGGTGAGGATTAAGGAGGCAACTGCTTCTTTATTAGGCGTTTAGTAGAACGGTCCTCTGCTAGAGATATGGTTCAACCATCATCTGAGTACCCCTGCACATATCATTGTCTCCTGATCCCAGGAAAGTCTGTCCACTCTCATTGCAGCAGAGCCACTTGGGTCACTGCCCTGCGTATCCTGTGGGTTGAACCACTGATGACAGCTAGTGACAATGGGATGAAGCGTCAACCTGGCAGCCCTGCTCACACAAGCCCCCCTCCTCACCGCGGCAGGCCTGGTGTGGAAAAACATGCTTGGATGGAAGGGTACATTTGGGCTCCAGGGGACTCTGAGCCCTGTGACCATGTGTCCCAAGTTCTCTGGTGGTATCTGCATCCACATTACTTTCCCTAATGATGGTGGGTTGGTAAATATGTCCAGAAACTTGATTTCCTTTTCATGCCTTGTTAGATTTCTTAAATCAATTCACAAATATAAAAGAAAAAATCATTTGTCACTGTCTCTGAGCAAATACACATCTGGAAGGTACAGTCATCAACCTCCCAGGTAATCATTTAATAAAAGGCTGGGGTGCTATTATTTCTCAGATTGAATGACAAAATTGTGCCAGGAAGCTTTGTCTATAACCCTGGTTGCTGGTGAGTCAGAAGATACTTGCCGACCCCCGTCCCCTCCAGGAGCTATCATTTGTAGAGAAAATTACGCTGTGGGAGGTAAGAGAAAGGAGAGGCATCCATGCAACCTTTCTGGCTTCCTCTCCACTGAGGCTTCGGTTTATGCCTGTGGTTTGCTGGGTCCCTGCTGGGTCCCGAGGTGTGTGTTCTTTAGAGGAGGAGCACTTTCAATAGTACAAAGTAGGAGGCAAACAGTGCGCCTGGGTGACAGCTGATAATCCTCTCACACGCTCAAATCACATGCGCACACACGCATGGAAGCACACGGAAGAACACTGTGGGCAGGTTTCACAAAGAGAAAAGCAAAAGGGTGGGGCGCGGGGAGAGTGATCCGAACGCACGAGAAAGCTGTTTACCTTCCCATAGATCCACGGTCTGAAAAATGTCGGTGGTCCTGACGCCATAGATCTCCGCAGCTTTTAGGAACTGGGAGATCTGTTCCATCTGCTTAAAAGCCATCTTGGACTCTGAGATCTTGGGAATGGGCTCTTGTCCTGGTGGGTATAAACTGTTTATCAGCTTGCACAAGACCTAAAGAGGGAACGGGTGGGGACGGGGGGACAGAATCAGTGTTCCCTTTGTATTTACTGGTCCCTAAATGCAAAGTGAATCCTGGCCCCCAACAGGGTACAGACTACAGGTTTGGGCCTGGGCCAGTCTGGCACCCCAGAAAGGCATGGACTGAATCCCCAAAACCCATCCTCTGGCTGCTCCTGGCCGTGGTGAGTCCAGTAGACTGGGAATCCTCCTCCCTCCCAACTCCTCCCTTCCTTTTTCTGGGCGAGGGAAAGAATGTTCAGAGAGGGAATGTGCGCAGTGATGCAGTCACGATTTCAAGCTTTCAAAGGAGGGATGAGTTAGTGGCTTCCAGAAGAGACTGAATGATATAGTATTATTTCTTCCATCGAAAGGCAGATCAGAATCAGGCTTCAATAATGCATCGGCTAAGGGCTAATGACACGTATAGGAACCGAACTGGGAGGCTCCCCCCAGATACCTGTAACCAAAGCCCTGGGCATAACCCAGCAGAAGCCTGGGACAGCAGTTATGTAACAGTAAATCACAGCCTGTGGGAAAAGACCGGCTGGCAGAGTCTGTGGTCCCCATCCACCCAAATACACAGCAGCAACTCCTTAGATAAGCAGTTATCAAATAAGGATTCCCTTCAGTTTCATGAGAATCCATCCATTCAACAGAGAGGCACTGAGCATCCCCAGGGCGGACAGCTCCCAGAAGAATGGGAAGGTGGTGAGTCCTCCTCCTCCTGCCCTGCCTTTGTTTTACTATATAACCAACCTATTACTTCTGGGGGAAGGAATCCTCCCCCACGCCCCCATCTCCCTTCCAGGAGCTGATGCACCAAAAAGGCTGGAAGGATCTCAAGGAAATACTTATCTCTACTCTCGCTGGAAAGAGCAAAAGGGCTTCCAATCTGCCAGCAACTCAGAAGCAAGCTGTGATGTCTGGGATGGGCGGAGGGTCCCTCTAATCTAGCGAGGGAATTCAGCAGGGAGCCCAGATCGTCCATCCCCGAAGAGATAAAGGCATTCCCATCTCCCTCCCCACGAGACAAGAGCTTGGCAGCCTCAGCTCCTCCGGCAGGCAGCCAGCCTCACGTAAAAAGAGGAGACCCTGGAGGGCTTCCCTGCCCACCGCTCGCCCCTCATCCACTGGGATCGCTGCTGGTCCTTACCGTTCCGTCCATCAACCATTTCTGGAAATGGGCCCTGCCCGGGGGCGGGTGCTCTATGTCCTCGGCGCACTGCAGGATGATCCAGTCCACCAGCTTGTTCTCCAGGTCCGCGTCGTACTTCTGCTCGATCTTCTCCTGCACCTCTCGGCTTAAGCCGTAGCTCGGGCCCCTGTTAGCCATCTCTGGAAGAGAAGAGAGGACACGCGAGGCATCCACACAATAGAACCGCCGCCCGGCTCTCTGCACCCGGGGCTGGGCCGCCTGGCCCGGCAGCAGCAAAGCGGGCAGAGATCCGGGCGTGGTTTAAATCAAGGAGCCAATGAAGTCACTGGGGGTTCACCTACAAACGGAGAGAAAAGCGCAGCCACGCGCCTGTGACTCTTAGAATAAAGCCCCTGCCGGTCCGGGGGATGGGGTGGGGGGTTGAGTTGGGGGGTGGGGGGCTGAATGCCCCCTCTCAGTCCCGCCCATCAGAAAGACGACACGACGCACCAGGACTCACAATCAGGCCTGAAGCCCCGGGGCAGCGAGGGGGCTGGGTGGCAGTCGTTTCTTCCCTCCTCCCAGAGGCACTTTTGCAAAGCCAGGAACCCCGAGATGGGAGACAGCAGGTAAATAGCAGGCAGGGAGGAAGGCCCCCTTGGCGTTGCGCTGCTGATGCTATAAGCGCCTGGGAGAAGGGTGCACTGATTCGATTTTCTCATGGCTGAGGAGGGTCAGACCGGGGCCGTTGCTAGGAACCTTCCGAAAAGCCAGCCCTCTCTGTGTCAGTCAAGCCCGCCCGCCTCCCTCCCACGGAGAGCTGCTTTCTCAGCCGCACGATTCTCTCCGCGGCTCCGGGGACAGCCGGCGTCGCGCACAGGCCCGCGCACAGCTGCGCAGGGGCCGGGGCCTGCGGCAGAGGCCGTTCTCTCAGCTGTCCATCTGTCGGGAGCTGCCAAGCCACTCTGCCCTGCCCGAGGGGAACAGTTGTCCGGGGGGGCGGGAGGGGCGGCGCTGGGAGCTGCAACGCGCAGCTTGTTCTGCTGCCAGGCGGATTTCATCCAGAAACTTCCATCCTGGTGGGAAACCGCTGTGCCTCAGGTTGACTTATTTAAGGAGCATAGCGTTTTAAGGCAACCTTTTAATCGGAAAACACTGAGAACACGTTTTATGAATTGAAGGGAGCTCGACGTACGAAGAACTCTTGGAGTGGGAGGTTTCTGTAAAGATGTCATCTTTTTATTTTAATTAAGGACCAAGAAGGCACCGCCGACACAATGTCAGTGGTCACTGGTATTTGGTGCGAACAAACCAGACCTTGCGAATAATCTTCAGACCCAAGTTGGCCTGAAATTTTTAGAACTGCTGAAGGTCTTGGTGGTTTGTCTTCCTAGACTAGAAGCCTCTTGGAGGTAAAGGTGAAGTCTGGTTGAGACTTCCTTGGTGGTCCAGTGGTTAAGACACGTAGGTTCCACTGTAAGGGGACACGGGTTCAAGCCCTGGTTGAAAGACTGCTAAGATCCTGTATGCAGGGAGATGTGGCCAAAAAAAAAAAAAAAATTAAGTCTTATTGGTGTTATGTAAGTCTGGGTACTTTTCATGGGAAAAGCATCACAAATTTTCTTTGGTTTATTCAACAACAAAAAATTTTTTTGAGTGTTTAACTGTGTCAAATTCTGTGCTGGAGAGAATAAAATAAAAAATTTTCCTCTGGAATAGATTGATCAGTTGACTCAGAACATTAGATAAAACAAGTCTAGCACATGGGATTGTGATCTTTGTCCCTGTGGGAAATTGATTTGAAGCTGTGCAGGAAATGACCTCAAACAATACATGTATTGAGAAAAATCTCCTGCCAGCTGGGGCCTGGACTCGTGAAAATCCAATTACTTCATAGTTACGTGGGTGGTTTGCTTGAGAAAAGGCTTAGTGGTCAGTAGCTGAAGGAGTAGAAAAGAGAACCCTGTGGAAAACAAATGGTTGTGAGAGAATCCGAGCTTTGAGGAGAGCAGTAGGTTAAAAAGAGGCTTGAGAAGGTCTGAGAGTCACAGGTCTGGAGGCTGCATGGAAGCTTTAAAGGCAGCAGGCTGGCTTCAGAGATTGCAGGCTCAGGGGCAAGGGTCTCCAGCAAGGAAGGTGTCCGCTGAATTGTGGAAGTCAGTCAGTTGCGTCTTGGGTGGAAGCAATACGGTCAGTTCCAACCCAGGACTAAGGAAATGAAAGTCTAAACAGAAAGCGTGTTATTTCCTGTATGGCTGGAATTGCTCTAAGGAAGATATTGGCTTGTTATATAAAAGCAGAAACAATTCTAAAAGATCTACATTTGTCTTCTTTTTTTTCAGGCTGTGTCTCACAGATCTTTTATACCCAAAGATGCTTTTGCCACTTTAACAAAATAATGTGAATGATTGAAATCATGGTTCTGGAGAGGATATAATGGTAAAGAGAGGAGCCCAACCAAGGCATAAATTAGAAATGTCCAGAAACCCACAGGAAATCTTCAGAGAAGGAAAAGCAAAAACACAATCCCCTGGGTGGTGGCACCAGAAATTGTTTCAACCCTCTATTTACTGAGTGGCTATAGATATTATAGTTAATTTTTCTATAACTTTTTTAAAAAGCCTATGTATCTGAGATTTAAAAAAAAAATGAGACATGGCAACACGGTCTAGCAGCAAAGTTAAACTTGTAAGTCATAGATGCCAATCAAGGGTTATGCTTAAAATATGCACAAAGTCCTCAGGTATGTTTGTATCTGGAGGAAGAGGGTAGGAGATTAGTGAAAAGATTTACAAGTGAGATGATTTTAAGTCTCAAAAGATGAGTAGGTGTTTGCCTAGTGGATGGGATGAGGCAGAAAGGATACAGAAGGCATTGCTGGCAAAGGCAGCTTATTTAAGAAGGCGAACATAATCTAGTATCGACAAAATATAGGGTTAAAGGGAAGATACGCATAGAAATAAAGCTGGAATGGCAGGCAGGCTCCAGATTATAAAGGAGCATGCTTGCAAGTGTCCATGGTTAAATTTTCAGGAATTTTGAAAGCCAGTTGTTAAACTCAGTCATTATAAGCAGTTAAATTATGTAATCTTACTTTTAAATACATTATATTACAGGTTAAATACTCAAAATGGATCACTTCCTAATTTATTTTGCTACATTTTACTACTACCTATTTTTTTGAGGATGTTTATGGTTATTGTCTCTATATGGTATATATACTATGTAACAGCCTGGTACTGGCCATTTCTTCCCAGTTTCCTTGTATTCAGTGACATTACAATGGTAGCTTGAAGCCAGTTATGACAGGAGTATTTCTACCATGGCTGTTGGCAAATGCTACAAATCAGAACTCACCCCAGCTAGTTGACTATTTAATGGCCTTGCCACCAGGCTTATGTATCATGCAAATGAGCTTGGGTGCTTTCATAGTGGGGTGGGGGAGTGGGGGAAGAACCTTCAGATCTGATATAGGTGAAAGAAAAGAAGAGGGTCAGAATGACTCATGAGTTTGACTTGTATAATAAGGGTAATCGTTGCACCAGTTCTTTTAAGTGGACCATGAGCGGGGAGGTACATTAAAGGGGAAAGAAAATAGCGTTTGGATTTATTGCATTTGGGAGGGCCACCACAGTCCATCGCAGTCATTAGGCAGTGGGCTTTTTGCATCTGGAGCTCAAGAGAAAAATCTGGAATGAAGGAAAGTAGTTGAATTATCTTCATGCAGGTAGCAGTTAAAACCAAGAATCTGGGTGAAGTTGCTCAGGCTTTGCATGAGCAATAATAAGTAGGTTGCATGAGAAGAGTCTGGGCTTCCCTAGTGGCTCAGCGGTAAAGAAGCCTCCTGCAATGCTGGAGCCACAAGATGGAGGTTCGATCCGTGCATAGGGAAGATCCCCTGGAGGAGGGCATGGCAACCCACTCCAGTATTCTTGCCTGGAGAATCCCATGGACAGAGGAGCCTGGCGGGCTACAGTCCATAGGGTTGCAGAGAGTCGGACACGACTGAGATGACTCAGCACACATGGACACAAGAGAAGAGTGCCAAGGTCAGAACAGAAGGGAATGTCAGCATCACACGGAGGGTCAAGAGATGGTGTGTGCGGCTGGGAGGCCTGGGGGTGGAGAACATCAGAACGAAGCTGCTGCTCCCAGTGGTGCTTTGGGAGAGGGAGGCTGGCATATAGACTGAGACTTTCCAAGCAGTACGTTCCATCAAAAAGGCTTGAGCAGAGTGCTGTTCCTGAGAGAGCACAGAGCACCTACCGAGAAAATTCTAGGACTCAGAGATGAGGATGAGTCAGGAAGGCAGTGGGAAGCTGAGATTTGAGCTTCCTTTCTATTAGATGTTTCTTCAAAAGACAAATTTGATTTTTAAAATTGCCTGCAGTTTTGAGGTATATACTCTAAATGCACCAAAGCATCACATTTTTTCATCAAGCCAAGTTGTGCATATTACATGATCATATTCCTAAACTAAAAAGTGACTTTAGGTCTGTAATGGAAGGGGATCTGAAAAAGATATATCTAAATTCTACCTATTTTCTTTCTTCCTTCAGAAGATAGAGCTCCTTAGGTTTTTTGTTTGTTTTTTTTTTAAACAGCTTTAAATGTAATGAAAATTTGACACATCCCCTTTGGGCACTTCCTTGGGAATGGTTGTGTCTCAAAGTAATGTTCTCTTGCTCTGCATCTCCGTGCTTTATAAAATTCAGCCTTGCCCAAAACTCTTTTCCTCCTCTCCTCCTCACAGACCTATCTATTGGCTGCTCAGAGATCAGCATACTGTGTGTGTCTGGAAATACCTCTGAGCTCAACAGATGCTGCAAAAGGGAATGTATTCTGTGGTCTCATTAGCCTTCCTCTCCATTGACATTGACATTATCCTCTTCCATTGCAGGAGCTGCAGTTGTTTAGAGGGTCTGTGTTGCTTTTAAATCAATGCAGGAATTCCAGAGGATAGGCACTCTGAGCCTGCTGGCTGTTCAAGTATTTTCCGTATCACTGAATACATGGCATGGGGTGGTTTTAGAAAAAGAGGAGCTTTGGTGGGGGGGAAGGAATGAAAATGAACACTAAAGGAATTAACAATGTCCTACATCAAACTAATTTGGAATTTATGATGCCAACGTCTGCAAAGCTAGGTTAAATTTTAAGACAGCTTTTCCCATCTTAAATAATGAAGGTTCCTGCCCCTCCCTTTTCCTAGCCATTTAACATTTGAAAGGATACCTTAAGCCAACCTTCCACTTGGATCTTGGGAACTGGAAATTCCAACCCAGTTCAGTTTTGGGAGCCCTACTCACATCCTTGCCTTCACTCTGCTCCCTGAGCTCCGGTGAACTGTGCCCTGCAGTTTCTCACTGGCCTGTGTTCGGTACACATAAGAACACAAGCGAGGGACTTTCTTGTTGATCCAGTGGCTGAGACTCTGAATTCTAAAGAAATTAACCTTTAAAAAACTACAAGGGAAATGGTAGTGACTCCAATTTGTCATTATTTTAAATGCGTTGTGCCTGATCCTTACACTTTATTGAATAGGTTTATATTATGGCACTTTGCAGATGAGGAAGCCTCAGGGAGCTTAAGTGAACGGCTCAGTCACAGCCCGAGGAAATGGTAAGCCAACAGGAAACCTGAAGCCTTTAAGCACTGTAGGTATTGCCGCCACAGAAGTACTATGAATCTCTAATCATATTTATTGCATTTTCTCATAATAATTATGTTTAACCCTGGAAAGCTCTCATGGGCAGGAGCCCTTTCCTCATCTTTCTAATAATCTTGCCTCACAGTGTCTGGGCAACATAGGCCCCTGAAGAGAGGTCCTGCCAGCCTGCTCGAACACCAGGCGCTGTGGCACAGATGGCTCATGTGATTTTGGTTTGTCAGTGGCTTTTGTTTAGTATAAAAGATAACTCCTATATTATGTTTTATGGCCCCATAGGATATTAATATGTTTTGGATCTGTGTCAGGGGTCCCCAAGACCACTCCCAGGTTTGACATTTCGCTAGGGGGACTCACAAGACTCAGCATATAGTTGCCTCACAGCTATGATTTATTACAGTCAAAGGATACGAAGCAAAATCAGGAAACCAAAAAGGCACCAAAGTGAAGTCCGCGGACACTAGGCTTGAGCTTCCAAGAACTCTCTCCGAGTAGTCTCACAAGTTGGGCTTACTTCTCCCAGATGCGTTGTGACAGTACGCATGAATGTTCCCCAGAGAAGCTTGGAGGAACTCAGTGAGGAGTGTTTCATTGGGAGCTGGCCACTTGTGCAGTTTCTGCCTGGCACCTACCAAAATGCCAGACTCATAGAAGGAAAGCATTTGTCCAGCACAAACCTCATTGTATGGACAGTTTAGGCACAGTGAGCCACTTTGATCAGTTCTGAAATTGTTGGGAAAGGGGAATCCCTTCCAGGGTCTGAGACAGGTCTAATGCTCAGAAATGGATTGTCCAAGGAGATACAAAGCAAATGACTTTACTGACCAAGAGACTATATCGGGAAGGGGTGCCCAGGTGGGGAGCAGCAGGGAAGGGAACCCAGGATTGTTCTGCCCTGTGACTCTGTCTCAGGTCCTGTGGTAATGGGGCTAGTTTCTGGGTTACCTCTGGCCATTTGGACTCAGAGTCCCTTCTGATGGCACATGCACCTCTCAACCGAGAATTCCAGGGTGAGGGCTTCTGGAGGTAGGCAGGATATAGGCTCCTCCTTCCTCCTTTGGGCCCCTCCCGAATTCTTTCAGGTTAGTTTTTCTTTTTAATTGAAGGGTGACTGCTTTACAGTATTGTGTTGGTTTCCGCCAAACATCAAGATGAATCAGCCATGGGTACACAAGTCCCCTCCCTCCTGAACCTCCCTCCCACCTCCTGCCCCATCCCACCCTTCTTGGTTGTTACAGAGTCCCAGTTTGAGCTTGACTATGTGTTTTACATATGGTAGTGTCTATTTCCACGGCTTCCCTGGTAGCTCAGCGGTAAAGAATCTGCCTGCAAAGCAGGAGCCGCAGGAGACATGGGTTTGATCCCCGGGTCAGGAAGATCCCCTGGAGGAGGGCATGGTGACCCACCGCTGTATTCTCGCCTGGAGGATCTCCATGGACAGAGGAGCCTGGGGGAATAGCCCATAGGGTCGCAATGAGTCACACACAACTCAGCCAACTTAACACGCTCGATTCCATGCTACTCTCTCCATTCGTCCCACCCTCTCCTTCCCCCAAATATGTGTCTGTAAATCTGTTGTCTGCATCTCCATTGCTGACCTGCAAATAGGTTCATCAGTACCATCTTTCTAGATTCCATATATATGCATTAATACATGCTATTTTTCTGACTTACTTCACCATATAAAAGGGTCTAGGTTCATCCACATTAGCACTGGCTCAAATGCACTCCTCTTTATGGTTGAGTAATATTCCACTATATATGTACCACAACTTCTCTATACATTCATCTGTTGATAAGATATCTAGGTTGCTTCTATGTCTGTAAATAGTGCTGCAGTGAACATTGGTGTACATGCTTTTTTCAATTACGGTTTTCTCAGAGTATATGCCCAATAGTGGGATTTGTTGGGTCATTTTATTCCTAGTATTATTTCTAGGGTAGTTTATTCCTAGTTTTTTAAGGAATCTCCATACTGTCTTCCATAGTGGCTGTTATCGATTTATACTCCCACCAACAGTGCAAGGGAGTTCCCTTTCTCCCTCCTTCTCTTTGGGTTAGTTTTATGAGACAGACTCTGGGCTGGTGTGTCCTCCTGCCTTGCGGCCCCTCCCAAACCTCCCTGGTTCATTTTCAGTGGCAGCACCGCGTTCTTTATTGGGACCTCCTTTTGTGAGACAACTCAGACAAGCGGTTATCACTGTGTCTGGCAAAGGTGGACAGTTTCGGTCAGCAGTTCCCTAACAAAATGGGGGGACGTTCCTAAAATCCAAGTTCCTGAGATACCAGCCAAGGGTGACTCTTGTAAGCAGGTCTCTCAGAGGATAAGCAGTCATTGGCTATGTTAACACTTTTCAGCAGAGGACTTTTATCCCAACATTCTTTAGTATCTATAAATGCCTCTTGAATTGTCCTTTGAACCATCCTATTCCTTTATCAATGAGTTAAAGAAATCTTTGACACATGTTCAGTATATATGTATATGTTTATGTTGTCAACTTAAAGTTTTAGTTTGACAGATGTAACCTAAACAGGCTAAATGGAGTCCTAACTTAAAAGCTAAAAGACATCAATCTGTATCAAGGCTGATTACTGCACAAGCTTAATTATTAAAAAAACAAACGAACAAACTGTATTTCCATTTCATATTTTCTTACTATCTCTACATTTTAGAAAGCCCTCTGACATAGATGGCAAAGAAAGGGAAGTTGCTCAGTCGTGTCCAACTCTTTGTGACCCCATGGGCTGTAGCCTGTCAGGCTCCTCCATCCATGGAATTTTCTGGGCAAGGATACTGGAGTGGGTTGTCATTTCCTTCTCCAGGAGATCCTCCTGACCCAGGGATGGAACCCAGGTCTCCCACACTGCAGGCAGACTCTTTACTGTCTGAGTCACCTGGGAAGCCCTGACATAGATGCAATCACTTGGTTATTTGTACTTTAGGCACATATTATTAATAACAAAGAAATGTTTCTTTAGGTAGGTGATAATATATAAAGATCTATTTCTTCTTTGGAATATGAAATCAGAATATGAAAATACTATCATAAAAAAAGCTAAGTGCCAAAGAATTGATGCTTTTGAACTGGTGCTGGTGAAGACTCTTGAGAGTCCCTTGACAGCAAGGAGATCAAACCAGTCAATTCTAAAGAAAATCAACCCTGAATATTCATTGGAAGGACTGATGTTGAAGCTGAAGCTGCAATACTGGCCACCTGATGCGAAGAACTGACTCATTGGAAAAGACCCTGAAGCTGGGAAAGACTGAAGGCGGGAGGAGAAGGGGGAGATAGAAGACGATATGGTTGGATGGCATCACCAACTCCATGGACACGAATTTGAGGAAACTCTGGGAAATAGTGAAGGAAAGGGAAGCCTGGGGTGCTACAGTCAGTGGGGTTGCAAAGAGTCGGACACAACTTAGTGATTGTGCAACAACATCATTGCTGAAAGATGAAATCCCCCCACTTAACTATATGACATATTAGCCAAAAGTTTAAAATGATATATATCCTTTATGTATTTATAAAGTTTTGAGCCCTTAAAAAAGAATAACCTTGATTTTAAGTTCAAATATAACATGCAGAAGACAAAAAGTAATAGCCTTTTATGAACTTTATTATGCTTCATACATTTCTCTAGTCATTTCAGATTTCAATAAATGTGTTCCTATATTTTGTGAACTGCATTTTAAATTCAGAGATAATTTTACAAATCTTCATATACAATGATACCAAATAAAAAACAAATTAAGCTTTATTAGCAAATCTAAGTAAGAGCTGGCATAGTTAACATAAGCATTCAGAAGGTAAACATTTCTTGAATAAAAAAATAGGAAATATTTTAATGAAAAAAAAAATCAGGGATTGAGGTGGGAGAACATTTTTCAAACAGCAGCTGGCACTTTCTTCACAATTTGTATCACCTGTGAAAATACATCATTAGATAAATACTCACATGATATTTACAAAGTAGAAGAGGAAAAACCTTCTAAGTATCAAGGTCTTTCATCTGTTACTCTCTTCCATCTTCTGGATCCATTACTTTGCACACCAACTAAAGTTGTGATTCTAGTGAACTACGGTTGAAAGCTTATCAATTAGGTCATCAATAGTGTAAACCAGAAGCTGAATGTCTGCTTTTTCCTTCATTCGGTGATCACTGTTCTTCCGGAGGATGACATCTACGTCTGTGCTGACGACTCGGTCAGCAACCTGCACGGCTGTGTGCCACGGTACGATGTCATCCTTCATGCCGTGGAGCAGTCTCACGGGGCACGTCACAGGGATGGGGCTGTGTAGCAGGCAGTGGTGCTCCGCTTCTTTAACGACACTGTACTGGATGCGGTAAACTCCTTCTTCACTGTATTTTGATGGCATGGGCCACACACCTTTCATCTCTATTTCCTTTTTTGTCTGTTGGAACAAATGAAAATAAAAGTATTTATGCAAAATTAATACATGCAATAGTCTTAAACAATCTAAGGAAAGTGGTCTTTGAAGAAGAGGAAAAGAGGTAACAAAAACATAACAATGATAATTATCAGTAATTAAATACCATGTGCAAGGAACTATAACAAGTATTTTCCACACAGTATCTCACAGGATCCTGATAATAATTTTGTTATTATTTCAATTTTACAAAAGAGGATATGAAAGTATTACGCAGCTTTAAGGTTGAAAGGCAGTAACTGCTGTGGCTGGATTCAAACTTGATCTAACTAACTTTATCATATAACGTCTTAAGTCAGGCGTTGTTTCATCCTGGTTCAAGGGGAAAATGAGGAGAAAAATACAATAATTTCTTGGAATCAGTACAGGTGGCATTCATATTACATCAAATCAAATCTTAGGAATAAAAACTGTTTAGATTTAAAAATCATGAAACTAAAAGTGTGATTAGTGGAAGTTATTAAAATGGCAGTGAGATGGGGGAAAGGGAGAATGGAGTATACTGCTAAAAATGAAAAACAAGACAGTGGTTATTCTGGGGCAACAATACACGCCCAATTTTAGGCTGAATGTAAAAAAAAAAAAAAGTAGTTTTTGCCTTTCAGAGTTCTACGGAATGAGAAGAAAATTGTCTGTTGTTCTGGATGACAAAGAATTCTTCCAAATATCTCCTGAAAACTGAGCAATGGTATCATTTCTACCTTTAAAATAAAATGCTGGGTGTTTTTTGATTCTTGAAGAATCTCTATTTTTGAGATCAAAATTTGTCTTAAACATTTTTTCTACTTAAAGTAACATATACTCATTATTGAAGACATAGAAAATATAAAAAGCATAAGAAGAAATAAATTACCAGTAATCCTATCTCATGGATATACCAACCAACCATTAATATTCTGGCTTATTTCCTTCTAGTATTTCTATATGTGCATGGTTTTAGATATACAATATGTAAAACACTTAGCTATTACAATTCATATATAGTTTTCACTGCTTATTTATTTAATATATATGTATTTCTGGGTTTTAAAAGATTAGATTAAAAGTTTTTAAAGACTGGATAACTGTTTACCACAATGCATACAAGATAATTAACTCAACCACTTCCAAACTGCTGAGTACTTCTAGGAACAACTTTGAACATAAAGGGTTATATGTATATAATAAATTCTTTGGAAAGATTATCCCAGCTTGAATTAGTAAATCAAGATGTAAATAGCTTTAAGCCTCTTGCAACCACATAATATGAAGGGAATTTCTGTCTAGAAAAAAAAAACAGTGGATGGCTTATCAAAAATAAAGAAAATACAAGGAAAGAAAAGCTATATACAACGTATTTAAAAAAAATTGTATTAAATTTTCAATAAAAATACTGTATTGCCACATTTAAAACTATTCACTTATTACAAATTCAGAGGCAAAAAAGAATTTAAACAGTAAAATATATATGATGTTATCTACATGCATGTAGGTATTTTAATGTATTTTATAAAATTCCAAAAATATCTCAGTGAAAAAGCTGTATATCTGAAAGCTAAACTTCTAAATATCTACAGTCAAATGATTTAAAATAGAGTAAAAACCTATATTACAACATATATTAATATCATAGGGTGCTCGGCATTAAAGCAACATGTGAACCAAATATTTAAAGCAAAAAAATGATATTCAGTTATCCTCAAACTACTTATGACTGTTCCTGAATTTGTAATTTCAGTAGTTAGAACTTAGTTCCATTGATTATTAGATGAAGGGGCAACTATGCTAATTACCAAGACAAATAACAACTGCATTGTAAGCATTGCTGCTTCCCAACTAGCTCTGTTATCTGCTATTGAGGTGAATGAATATTGTTCATTTGAAGAACAGACTTAACTTTACAAAATCTTGCATGTCCCAAAGCCTCAAAAACAAAAACTACAGGAATCAAAGAAAATGTACAATATTCATAATTCTTACACCAAAAGAAACTAGCAAGGCAATGTGTCTGAAGCTTGGATTCCACCAGCTGTGCATCCTGTCTGATGCCCTCTAGTGTCCACACAGAAATCTGTGTGCAGGTCAAGAAGAAAGTTAAACTGGACATGGAATACACACTGGTTCCAAATCAGGAAAGGAGTACGTAAAGGCTGTATATTGTCACCCTGGTTATTTAACACATGCAGAGTACATCATGCAAAATGCCAGGCTGGATGAACCACAGGCTGGAATCAAGATTTCCAGGAGAAATATCAATAACCTGAGATATGCAGATGACACCACCTTTACGGCAGAAAGTGAAGAAGAACTAAAGAGCCTCTTGATGAAAGTAAAAGAGGAGAGTGAAAAAATTGACTTAAAACTCAACATTCAGAAAAATAAGATCATGGCATCTGGTCCCATCACTTCATGGCAGATAGATGGGAAACAATGGAAACAGTGAAAGACTATTCTTTGGGGCTCCAAAATCATTGCATATGGTGATTGCAGCCATGAAATTAAAAGACGCTTGCTCCTTGGAAGAAAAGCTATGACCAACCTAGACAGCATATTCAAAAGCAGAGACATTACTTTAAGAACAAAGGTCCGTCTAGTCAAAGCTGTGGTTTTTCCAGTAGTCATGTATGGATGTGAGAGTTGGACTATAAAGAAAGCTGAGCACCGAAGAATTGATGCTTTTGAACTGTGGTGTTGGAGAAGACTCTTGGAGAGTCCCTTGGACAGCAAGGAGATCCAACCAGTCCATACTAAGGAAATCAGTCATGAATATTCATTGGAAGGACTGATGCTGAAGTTGAAACTCCAACAGTCTGGTCACCTGATGCAAAGAGCTGACTCATTGGAAAAGACCCTAATGCTTTAAAGATTGAAGGCAGGAAGAGAAGAGGACGACAGAGGATGAGACGGTTGGACGGCATCACTGACACGATGGACACTGAGTTTGAGCAAGCTCCAGGAGTTTGTGATGGACAGGGAGGCCTGGAGTGCTGCAGTCCATGGGGTTGCAAAGAGTCAGACATGACTGAGCGACTCAACAGAACTGAACTGAAGTGTCCACAGAAGGAAACAATGATTAGAGTTAGAGGTAAATCAAATTCCCACACAAACAATGAATAATGCTGGATCTCAACATTTCCAGGGCTAAAGAAGACAGTAAAAACCTCTGGGTCTATTCCCTTGACACTGAGAGCACTCACTGTTTCTGTGGAGAAGAGGCAGAGATCCTAGTGTCCAGGCCCTTTCTTTACACATGGTTTTAAGTTTAAAGGGCTCAACATGTTTAAGAATTCTTCATTGGTATGGTTTAGGATTACCAAAGAACTACCCTGATTTGCAGGACATAGATCTTCTCAGCCAATTATGGGCTATCTACCTTATCTTCACTCTGAGTGATGAATGTACAGACATAAAGAGAAATTTCCATAGATCTTGTCATTTCCGAATAACCCCCCAAAACTGTGTAATCAACACCTTTCCAACAGGCCATCATCTTGAAATAATTTCCCACCATGAGAAGCAGAGTAAGGGCTTCAAGGTTTAGATGCAGAGGATCAATGGCAGGAGAATTTAGCAGCATGAGGACATTAGGCATCTATGTATGAGAAACAAGAAAGGAAAAAAAAGATCTCAGAAATAGGTAAGTGCAAAGAAGATCAGCTTCGTAATTTTAGCCCTGACTGGAAATCATATGAAGAACCTGACTTCGCAGACAATGTCATTTCTTACGGAGCTGGAAAGAACAATGTGAAATAAGAATAAACTTAGAACAGATAGTATATGGCACTGAATTCAATGCAGAACTTGAGGCAAAAGTCAATGATATTCTAGTCTTCAACACTACATATGCTTTTTCCTTCTTTTTCTTTTTTTCCTCCTCCGCCACTGCTGTAGAGAGTGAAGTTCTCAAACTTCACCTGGGGCCTTGTAAAACGGACGACGGGGCCACACTCCCAGTTTCTGATTCAGTGAATCTGGTGAAGCTCAAGAACATACATTTCTATTAATACAAGTTCTCAGGTGATGCTGTTACTGCTGGCCTAGGGACTACACATTTTGAACCATGGCTCCAGACAGTTTCTTTCTGCTAGGATTAGTCCCATAGGTGAAATTTAGATCTCAAGGAAAAATATGCCCAAGGAGAACTCCACTGATTTCCAAACAAAAAAATAACATACACAAAAATAAACAGCTATTACCCACCACTTTTTTTACCCTTGCAGACAACTGAAATACTTAAACATATATTCAAGAGCAAAGTATAATAAACCAATTACCTTTCCAATTATTTCAGAAACCTTATTTCTATCATGGTTTGCGGACGAACATGCTACTGATGAAAAGTACCCCCCCCTTTTTTTAAAGGTGAAAATTGGAAGTAGAAAAAGAATGCCAAATTAGTGTCTAGGCCAGGAATGGCAAATCTTATCTCCTGTGTGTGACTGACAGTGTGTGCTCGGAGAGCTCTGCCAAGAGAGAATCCGAGGCTTTAAGGCTTAAAAGAACTTTTGTAACTGATTAGCTGGTTTAACATAGTTGTAGAACAGGTATTAATACTACCACCCATAGCCACAAAACAGACTAAGAGGCACACAAAGAGATCACAATGTGTGATCCAAATAAACAAATGTGGTTAGTAACATGCTGATAAAACAAAAGTTTAAAGTGTGATTTCATTCATGTGACAAAATGATTTGAAGGGACTGTGAAAAAACAGAAAATCTTAAACAGGAGACCAAAACGGGCTTCCCTGGTGGCTCAATTGGTAAAGAATCTTCCTGCAATGCGGGAGACCTGGATTCGATACCTGGGTTGGGAAGATCTCCTAGAGAAGGGACCAGCTACCCGCTCCAGTATTTTGGCCCAGAGAATTCCATGGACTGTATAGTCCATGGGGTCGCAAAGAGTTGGACACGACTGAGTGACTCTCACTCACTCAAATAGTTTAAAAAAAGCAAAGAAATGGTATACAAAAAGTCAGTTAAGACAAAGATGAGCTAGCCTAACTAGTCAAAGGACAGAGGACACATGCACAAAATTCAGAGAAAGAGGGAGCAGAAGAACAACAGGAGGGATACACCGAGGTTGCCTGGGACTTACCTCAATGGGAAGCTGATTAAATTGTGTCACCAGGCCATCTACAGCCGTCGCTACGCCAACGAGAGCAACAACCTTCTGTGGCCGGGCGATTGCAGCATGAAACATCAGCCACCCGCCGAGGCTAGATCCAACCAGTATCTAGAAACAGAAGCACACTGTTCTGAAGAGGAATTTCTTTTTCTTTCTGGTAAGGGATGGACTAATTTCATAGAATGTATATATTTTCTGCCTTTATATCCACTGGCTCCCAGACTTTTAATAATTGGCACAAAGTAAAATTAAGATTATGATTACTATTTGTTAAAGTATCAGATCTATAACAGAGAGTAAATTAGACAAATAAAATTTGTAAAATGAAAAGTAAAATGATACTTACATTTTAGGAGAAAGTGACAATGATAGAACTGATTGATTTGACATTAAAATATAAAAATTGATCGTTAGACATTAAAATACTAAATATTTGCATCTAGTGAAACAGCTCCAATAGCATGAGGTTATAGTCCACAACAATTATCATCATATTTAACAAAAACAGTCACCTGTGGTCCTTCAGCCAAGTCATCAATTATAGAAAGAACATCTTTTCTCCACTTCCCCACTGTGCATTCTTCTAAGTTACCATCTGAATTTCCAACTCCTGAGTAATCAAACCTAGAGAAAGAGAAAACATATTTGTATCTAGATATCTAGTATTTCCTTCCCTAATTTCTAAGGAAGATAGCACGTTAATTACAATGCCTCAACTCTATTAAAATAAAAGTGAAGTCAGTGTGTATTTCAGCAAATCTTCTTGGCTTAACCTTCAAATACAGTCACTCGCTTCCTCACCTCCCCTGTGCCAGCCTGGGCCAAGTCACTATTCTCTCTCGACTGAACTAACGCAAGAGTCTCCTAGTAAATCTCCATTTTCATTTTTCACCCTCACAGTGTATTCCCACACAGCAGTCAGTGATCCTTAAAAAAACAAAAGAAGAAAGATCATGTCCTGCACATAGCCTTCAAAGGTTTTGTATAATCTTTAAGTAAAATCCAAAGTCCTTACCATCATCTAGCCCCTAACTACCTCTCTGATCTCACTTCTTCCATTTCTCTCTCCCTCCCAACTGTATCCTCATTTTTCTTTTTCAGTAAATGGAATACACCATCCACATTCCCGACTCAGGGGTTTTACGTCAGCTTCTCCTTCCCTGTGGACGACTCGACCGGAGACAGTCACCCAGACGGCCCCCTCCCTTCCGCCGGGCCCCAGTGTCAATCTCCAGAAGCCTTCTCTGACCCTTCACCCTAGAGCTGCGCCTCCTTCATCACTCTCCGGTCCCTGACTCGGTTTTGTTCTCTTCACAGCCAGTACTGCGACCTGGCAATGTGTGTCTAATGGATTACTGGTTTGTGGCCTGTCTCCCGCACTAGAGCGGTATGTAGGAACAGTAGAATGGTGTAACATATTTTCTTAGAGATCAGGGATTTAAAAGTGGAGAAAGAAATTAAAATTTTAAGTAAGAAGTGACGTGGTTTTGGATTCTTGGGAAATAGGATAACAAGGCTGAAGTCCTCAATGCAATGGGTGCAGCAGACCAGGGAGAAGGGGGAGAGAAACCCAACTCTCCTTCACCCTCCTGTGGGTGAAGGCATCTCCACCTGCTATATTGCTGACAGTTGCCACGGAAACATGGCGAAGATGCACAGCACATGGACACTTATGCTCAGTCACTCAGTCGTGTCTGACCCTTTGTGACCCTGTGGACTGTAGCCCTCCAGGCTTCTCTGTCCATGGGGATTCTCCAGGCAAGAATATTGGAGTGGGTTGCCATGCCCTTCTCCAAAAGACATGTACAGGGCCTTCAAAAAGGTAAATACAAGCATTCAGTGATACTAATGGGTAACAAGTGAAAAATACAGTTCACTCTTGCTGAACCCTAACCAAGTGACAAAGATTTGGCAATTTAAAACTTTTAATCACAGTAAGGCAATTCAGTCCTAGCAGCCTCAATATTCTCAAATCTAAATATATTTTAAATTTTTCAAATCTAAAATTTTAAATGTTATTAGAAATCATCATGAGAGAAGACCAGTCTAAAGCCATGTGTCATATTCCTGAGCTCTGACTCAATTTTAATATCCTGGATGGTGGCAGGCTATTAAGAAACCATTTCCACCGAACCATAGGTACTGTTCTTGTATAATATACAAAACTAACCATTTCTTCATTCAAGATCTAAGTTTTACAGACAAAATCACAAAGAAAGTAAACTGAGAAACTGGGAGTATAAATAGAAGATAAAATCTCTTATCCAATCTTTATGTTTCTTACATTGGCAGGCGGGTTCTTTACCACTAGCGCCAACTGGGAATCCATTAAAACAAGTTAAAGTGCAATCAATTGCTAATAGTGATGAGATTGCAATGAAGTTTGATAAAAGCATATAAAAAGGAGCCTGATCAAATTAAAAATTGTAATGAATGGCTATATTGTATAAAGGTGTATAAGTATACATTTAGGTTACATTTTGATATAGTACCACATATTCCTTTGGATAAAAGGAATAAGACTAAATTCATATAACTGTCTGTACACACTTTAATTTCATGATTACTAAATATACCTTTAAAAAGAAAATTTATTTCATATGCATCCAAAATGCAGAAAACTCCCTCATACATCTTATAGGCAGACAGAAACTGGCTATAGTCTCTTACAGTCTCAATTTAAATTCAGAACTGATAAAATAAGGATTTCTTGAGTTAAATTCTTTTGGGGACAAAGGAGAATGATGGCAATTTTTCTGATTTCATCATGTCTTGCTCAAGATAGTCCTCCTCCTTGGATTGCTCTTCCTTCTTACCTAAATCCTAACTATTTTTCAGTGTTCCTTTATAGTGTTTTCTATCTACTTCAACCCCTATTTTTCTCTCAATATATACAGTTAAGTATCATGCTCTTTGACATAATCACATTTTGATGAATATTTCTTCCTAATTTCCCATATGTATTTTATCTTGCATTCCTCCACCCTGATTAAAAGATCCTTACAGGCAATGACCATGTTTTAGAATTCTTTGTATATTTTACAGCACCATTGTAGGGTTAGAAGGTCTACTTGTAAAAAATACTACAGTCTTAAGGATAACAGTTAATTTGGAATATTTTAAAGAGCTCTGAGCACGAAAATGAAATAATTCAGTTAATTTGCTAAAAGGAGTTAAGACTAAATTCATATAATTGACATAATTTCTGCTAATATACTGAGTAGATAAAAGTCATTTTTAAGTCTAAAAGTTTTTTATTTTTATTTCTAATTACTTATTTCTGAAAGCTGTATTTCCTAGACCTATTGAGTGAATGATAGTGAAACTCTTCTAAAAACTACATAAATACATTTTTAGGTTGCTAGAGCTAGAAATGAATTCAGAAATTATATTTCATCCAAGCTCCTCCTTTTTATGATGATGAAAACAGCTCCAGCATTTATTAACCAACTCATCTTGTCATAGCTAATGTTAGCGTTAATTCTAGAGTCCATGTTTCTTGAATTTCAGGCCAGTGCTCTTTTTACTAACCCATACTATCTCTTCTGGCAAATTAGGCACTAAATAAATGACTATTCTAAGTAAACAACCCTAATAACAGTGAAACATTATTTTAGTAAAATAATTATCAGTATGAAATATTAAGAATTGTAAAATCAAGTAGTAAACAACACATACCCTTATTTATGCTTATATATACATATTCAGACTACACAAGTGAAAGAGGAAATTCAGTGAAAAGGTGACTTACACAATATTAATTTTACAGTACTTTTAAACACAGATGCTATTTTAAACTACATATTTTGAAAGTAATGAAATAAACAGTGGTTAAATAACAGTGGTCCTTAAGTTCCAAAAGGAAAACCAGACTGTAAGAGATTACAAGAAAGCCACCTAGTATACTGGTTTGCTGTCATGTTAGAATATTGTTTCTAAAGAGCTTAAGTTACCACTAGTTTCCTTATCTGCCTGCACCATCAGCATGGCACAAAGGCCAGAAGGGAGGGACGTTTGCAAGGGAGGGGACATCCTTACACCCATGGCTGATTCATGTCGATATATGGCAGAAACCAGCACAATACTGTAAAGCAATTATCTTCCAGTTAAAAATTAAAAAAAAAAAAAAAAAACTATTAAAGATTGCATTTTACATGAACCCTAAATCACAAGATGAAAGTTTACAGACTATTAAAATAAATTAATCTATAAAAATGCTAGCATTTGCTTCAGTTGGTTAGAGCAGAAGTAATTCTTGACTGCCAAGGTAAATGGTAGTAATATTTTCTTTGAAATGTGTTATTCCTACCTTATATAGGCGTGACCTAGAGATTTGCAAAACTCCTCAATCGCCAATGCTTTTGTACCATTCATATTAGAAATATAGCCAGGGATGAAGATAATTCCTGGACTTTTGCCTTTTAGCCTTTTATAAGCCAGGTTTGGGAGGTCTGGTCGACTAAGGAAAGAGATTGATGTCTTGTGTCTGCAAGCTAAACAAAGTACACAAAACATAAAGTTTGCAAATACAGTTTTTGGAAAACCATACATATTTTCAATCTTAACTTTCTCAACTTGTCAAATTGATATCAAATACTATTTCCATTTCGTAAAAAAAAATATAGACATGAAGTATTATAAGTCACAAGTCTGTGCCTGTCTCTAAAAATCATGTCACAATTGACCTTCTCTGAGCAAGGTTCAATCATGATTCTTCCAAAATACACAACAAGGAAATCTGAAGGCCACTAAAGACAGAAAGACTTGTCAAAAAAGTTTTCCTGTTGCATCATCTATTCCAAACAGTATCAATCAACATTCAGATTTACCTACACTAGTTTTAAGCCTTTTCTTGGGAGATTTCAGTCTTCTTTGAAATTTTTTTTTTAAATGTCTGAGGGGTTTCACATCCTCTACTTTTTGGTAGGGAGGGAGAGAAACAAGTTTGGTCTAACGTTGGGAAACTGAATCAAAGATAGAGGTGCTGGCCCCTTTTATTACTTATTCTTTCTCCATCCATAAAGTCTTGAGCCATGGTAATACTCAATCATGATTCTCTATCTGCTGAGGAGGGTTTGTGAACAGTTTCTTTACAAGTAACCTTGAATAAATGTATAATATCATTTTTGGAAAAAGATTTCTCATAGGACTCCCAATCACTGTGTTTTATTTGTTGGTTTGGCTTTCTTGAAAGGTACACACAAATCTGAATGCAAGTAAACAGGCACAGTGGGAAACCCTTATAATGTTACTCCACTCCACTACCTTTAAAGTTCCTTCCCCACCCTACAGTAAGGTCAACCTGTGCATGTGCTCAGTGACCTCCGACTCTCTGCGACCCCATGGATTGTAGCCCACCAGGTTCCTCTGGCCATGGAATTTTCCAGGCAAGAATACTGGAGTGGGTTGCTATTTTCTCCTCCAGGGGATCTTCCTTACCCAGGGACTGAACCCATCTCTTGCATCTCCTGCATCGACAGGCAGATTCTTTATACTGTGACCACTACCTGGGAAGCCACAAAGTCAATACTTGCTCTTAAAAAAAATGTAGAACGATGTTTAAAAACAAAAAGTCATTTATAATCCCATTTTCTCCCTCCAGAGAAATCAGATTTGTGTAGTCCCTTAACACTCTTTTCCTGGACTAATGAAATCTCTTTTTTATTTCTTGAAATCTTTCTCTATTGTGGCTAATTAAAACTTCACAGTTTCTTCCATGTGAGCTAATAAAGTTTTCCTCATTTTGGATTTGAGAAGTTGATTTTTTAAACACTGAATTGAAGGCCTTAAAGCTATCCCTTTTACATGTAGGCTTGCTTCAGAGTTTGAACGCATAGTGAAATATGCCAAATTTAAAACTTTAGTGAAAAACAAGGTAAGTAGGAGCCAGTAATGTAGACTGACAGATTGTAGCAGCAAAAATGTTCTTTTCCCATTTCTTTAGCACTCAAAAACGCCTTCCTATCCTCTTTTCCATTTTACTTTCCAATAGGAAATTTTCCATGAGACCATCACAATTTATTTAAATCTTGATGAGTTATAAATGGTCATCTTCTTAACATAATATCCATAAATGATCGTTGTACTATAAGAATTAGCTCAAACTCTGAGGCATGTATCTTCAGTGAAACTACTAACCAGTGAGAGAGAATTCTCTTTTAGTTACCGCAATGACACGCTACACTCGGCTGGAGGGACATATGTAACAGCCTTTGGGTTGCGCACAATTAAATCGGCTATATATTTAAACATTTTAACTCAAAACAAAGGGTATTTACAAAGACAGTCCCCGTTTCAAGCACCATGCATCTGACAGCTGGGGTGCAAGGGTATGAACCCCAAAACAAAAAGACATAATTAAGAAAGACAGGCTATATATATGGGGGAGTGGAGGTGGGAAGAGCCGGAGAAGAATCAAGCACAAAGAAATATTCAGGGGCTGTAATTTTTGTCCAAATTCTAACCTCCTTTGTAGAGTAACGGCTATGATTTTTACTGGGCTGGAATCTTAGCGACCGGGTTGGGGCAGGAAGACCCAACACAACCAAAAAACGCAAAAGTTTACACTTTTACAAAGAACATGTAAAACCTTTCTGTAAAATTGCTCGAGAGAGAGCAGGTCTAAGCAACTAACAGTCACGATCTGTAAACCCCTTAGAACGTGCACAGAAAAGATAGAGCAATTAATAATCAAACATACTAAATGCACATCTGAATTTTTGCTAGTCTTGGCGCTTAACACAGGGGAGGTGGGCAGAGAGAATCCTTGAACTACAGAGCATAACGCCAACCACTGCCCGGGCGGTCAGGACACCCCGGGGCCTGGCAGTGCTCTCTCACTACCTTCATCAGATTTGTTAAAAGAACTGGGGTACTGAGAACCTGGAAAGAGGATTTCTGAACGGAGCGCCCAAAACGCACGGGTCAGGAACTGCCGAAATCCGGTATGTTCGAAAGAACGCGTCTTACTCGTCTTTCGGACACTGACCTCGGAACCACTGTGGCGCCCGCTCGGTCTTCCGTGCAAGTAACGTGCTGAGACCATGGTGGAAGCCGAAGGTGACTGCCGCCCAGCCCCACCTGCGACAAGGTACCCGAGCGGCCACGGAAGCCAGGCCCACCCCCGCCATCTTCCCAGCAGCCCCTGCGCCCTGCGCCCGCCTACTGAGATGCGCACTGCACCCAGAAGCCAAGGTACGCATGCGCCGCTGGCGGCCGCGCAAATTGGTAAACAGCCCGGAGTTTCCACCCCCGGAGAGCGCACATGCGCAGAGTGTTGTCGCTCTTAGAGCGTGTTTCTGCTAGGCTCTTCTGTGGGGAGGTTTCAGTTTAGTTAAGTCCCTCAGTCGCGTCCGACTCTTTGCGACCCCATGGGCCCCATGGAGCACGCCAGGCTCCATTGACCATCACCAACTCCCAGAGCTAGCTCAAACTCATGTCCAACGAGTTGGTGATACCATCCAGCCATCTCATCCTCTGTTGTCCGCTTCTCCTGCCTTCAGTGTTTCCCAGCATCAGGGTGTTTTCCAAGGAGTCAGTTCCCGTTTGGCCGATGACAGTTTGGGATGTTTTGAGCGTACTTGGTAGCCTGCTTTCTAGATGAGTGGATACTCCAGGACTGGAAGCAAGGAGAGGAACCCCATGCAACGTTCCTAGACAGGAAAACGTCTGGTCATCCCGAGACACAAGGAAACTGAAACATAAAGTGTTAAGCTTGCTGCGTTGCAAGTCGTTGTTACTCCTGGTGCTGAGAAGGTTAGCAGGCCCGAGAAGGTTAGCAGGCCCGAAGGCCAGGGGTTGCCAAACAGAGGAAAGAGGCTGCAAGTGTCAGACATTTTATATCTCGCTCTTAAGCGGCAAGAGAAACAAACTATTAGTGTTATATTTTTTCCCTTTCTCTATACAAATTTAAAAAGAGGTTTCTTTTAAAATTCTGTGTTGCCATGACGACACCTGGTTCCACCTGAACTTAACATTTCTCAAACCTTGAGCTAATCAATGTGTTTTTTTTAATGGAAATGTTTGTCTTAAGCTATGTTAATGAACTATGTATTTGGACTCTGTCTTGAAGTCCATTCCCCCTAAGACTCAGTGTTGGGGTCCTTTAATGGACCGGGGCCTAGCGGTCTGGAGTGGACGATAGGACAGTGAGAGAGAGCCGGAGGGAGGGAGGGGGAGAGAGAGAGATAAAGAAAGAAAGGCACGGGGACCCCAGCTCTGATGGAACAAAGGTGCTTTAATGATTTTTCTGTGAGTATATATAGGCTGTAGTACAAGAAATTTCTTTCGGTAATGATAAAGATTAGAAAACCAAATGTACAGTAACCGTTACCAAGGGAACAAAGGAGGATAATGGTCACAAGGTCAGGAGACAATCCATATCTCAAGAAAAGGGGGACGAAACTAAGCAGTTTTGTTGTAAAGAGAATGTTTACTAAAGAGACCCAAGCCCGTCTCACACAATGACCTCAGTCCTGAGAGCTGTTTGCAGTTCTACTCGCTTCTAGCAGAAGCTAATAAGGAACAGAGGATTTATGAGAAACAGCACGTAGGAATCCTCCCGTTAAACATTCCCTGACAACTCAGAACCCACTTGACAAACCAGTGTGTTTTCCTCATGTGAATATTCTCTTAAACTATGTTAATGAGACTGTATTTGCTTCGAAATCTGCCTTTCTTCAAGATTCATGTCAATCATTTTAAGACCCTGGACAACTCTCCTTGTACCAATGTTATCTCAAAATGCATGTTGTGGATGAGGGACCCGGTGCCAGTCTCTGAATTTTGAGCTATTTCCTTTCTCTAATTCAGTTCAGTTCAATTCAGTCGCTCAGTTGTGTCCGACTCTTTGCGACCCCATGGACTGTAGCACGCCAGGCCTCCGTGTCCTTCAAAACTCCCAGAGTTTACTCAAAGTCACATACATCAAGTCCGTAATGCCATCCAGCCAGCTCATCCTCCGCCGTCCTCGCCTCCTCCCACCTGCAATCTTTCCAGCATCAGGTTCTTTCCCATGAGTCAGTTTCTCACATCAAGTGGCCAAAGTATTGGAGTTTCAGCTTCAGCATCAGTCCTTCCAGTGAATACTCAGGACTGATTTCCTTCAGGATGGACTGGTTGGATCTCTTTGCAGTCAGTCTAAGGGACTCTTCAAGAGTCTTCTCCAACACCACAGTTCAAAAGCATCAATTCTTTGGCACTCAGCTTTCTTTATAGTCCAACTCTCACATTCATACATGACTACTGGAAAGACCATAGCTTTGACTAGATGGTCCTTTGTTGGCAGAGTGATGTCTCTGCTGCCTAGGGTGGTCATAATTTTTCTTCCAAGGAGCAAGTGTCTTTTTTAATTTCATGGCGGCAGTCACCATCTGCAGTGATTTAGCAACCCCCCCCCCCCAAAATAAAAAGTATGGCACTGTTTCCATTGTTTCCGCATCTATTTGCCGTGAAGTGATGGGACCAGATGCCATGGTCTTAGTTTTCTGAATGTTGAGTTTTCAGCCAAATTTTTCACTCTCCTCTTTCACTTTCTTCAAGAGGCTCTTTAGTTTTCTTCACTTTCTGCCATAAGGGTGGTGTCATCTGCATATCTGACGTTATTGAAATTTCTCCCAGGAATCTTGATTCCAGCCTGTGGTTCATCCAGCTTGGCATTTTGCATGATGTATCTGCATATAAGTTAAATCAGCAGGGTGACAATATACAATCTTGACGTAGTCCTTTTCCTATTTGGAACCAGTCTGTTGTTCCATGTGCAGTTCTAACTGTTGCTTCCTGACTGCATACAGGTTTCTCAAGAGGCAGGTCAGGTGGTCTGGTATTCCCATCTCTTAAGGAATTTTCCACAGTTTGTTGTGATCAACACAGTCAAAGGCTTTGGCATAGTCAATAACGCAGCAAGTAAGACAGTAGATGTTGCTAGAGGGCATTAGAGGACAGACACACTGAAACCATAATCACAGAAAACTACCCAATCTGATCACAGGACTACAGCTTGTCTAACTCAGTGAAACAAACCCATGCTATGTGGGGCCACCCAAGAGCGCCGGGTCATGGTGGAGAGGTCTGACAGAATGTGGTCCCCTGGAGAAGGGAATGGCAAACCACTTCAGTATTCTTGCCTTGAGAACCCCATGAACAGTATGAAAAGATAAAATGATAGGATACTGAAAGAGGAACTCCCCAGGTCGGTAGGTGCCCAATATGCTACAGGAGATCAGTGGAGAAATAACTCCAGAAAGAATGAAGAGAAGGAGCCAAAGCAAAAACAATACCTAGTTGTGGATGTGACTGGTGATAGAAGCAAGGTCCGATGCTGTAAAGAGCAACACTGCATAGGAACTTGGAATGTTAGGTCCATGAATCAAGGCAAATTGGAAGTGGTCAAACAGGAGATGGCAAGAGTGAACATTGACATTCTAGGAATCAGCAAACTAAAATGGACTGGAATGGGTGAATTTAACTCAGATGACCATTATATCTACTACTGTGGGCAGGAATCCCTTAGAAGAAATGGAGTAGCCATCATGGTCAACAAGAGTCCAAAATGCAGTACTTGGATGCAACCTCAAAAACGAGAGAATGATCTCTTCTCGTTTCCAAGGCAAACCATTCAATATCACGGTAATTCAAGATTATGCCCCAACCAGTAATGCTGAAGAAGCTGAAGTTGAATGGTTCTATGAAGACCTACAAGACCTTTTAGAACTAACACCCAAAAAAGATGTCCTTTTCACTATAGGAGACTGGAATGCAAAAGTAGGAAGTCAAGAAACACCTGGAGTAACAGGCAAATATGGCCTTGGAGTATGGAATGAAGCAGGGCAAAGGCTAATAGAGTTTTGCCAAGAGAACGCAGTGGTCATAGCAAACACCGTCTTCCAACAATACAGAAGAAGACTCTACACATTGACATCACCAGATGGTCAACACCGAAATCAGATTGATTATATTCTTTGCAGCTGAAGATGGAGAAGTTCTGTACAGTCAGCAAAAACAAGAAGTTCTGTACAGTCAGCAAAACAGCCACAAAAACATGTGGCTCAGCTCATGAACTCCTTATTGCCAAATTCAGACTTAAATTGAAGAAAGTATTGAATTGAAGAAAACCAGTTAACTTCTTAAATTGAAGAAAACCACTAGACCATTCAGGTATGACCTAAATCAAATCCCTTATGATTATACAGTGGAAGCGAGAAATAGATTTAAGGGACTAGTTCTGATAAACAGAATGCCTGATGAACTATGGATGGAGGTTCATGACATTATACAGGAGACAGGGATTAAGACCATCCTCATGGAAAAGAAATGCAAAAAAACCAAAATGGCTGTCTGAGGAGGCCTTACAAATAGCTGAGAAAAGAAGAGAAGCTAAAGGCAAAGGAGAAAAGGAAAGATATTCCCCTTTGAATGTAGAGTTCCAAAGAATAGCAAGGAGAGATAAGAAAGCCTTCCTCAGGGATCAGTGCAAAGAAATAGAGGAAAACAACAGAATGGGAAAGACTAGAGATCTCTGCAAGAAAATTAGAGATACCAAGGGAACATTTCACGCAAAGATGTCTTCAGTAAAGGACAGAAATGGTATGGACCTAACAGAAGCAGAAGATATTAAGAAGAGGTGGCAAAAATACACAGAAGAATGGTACAAAAAAGATCTTCACAACCCAGATAATCACGATGGTGTGATCACTCACCTAGAGCCAGACATCCTGGAATATGAAGTCAAGTGGGCCTTAGAAAACATCACTATGAACAAAGCTAGTGGAGGTGATGGAATTCCAGTTGAGCTATTTCAAATCCTGAAAGATAATGCTGTGAAAGTGCTGCAGTCCATATGCCAGCAAATTTGGAAAACTCAGCAGTGGCCACAGGACTGGAAAAGGTCAGTTTTCATTCCAACCCCAGGAAAGGCAATCCCAAAGAATGCTCAAACTACCACACAATTGCATTCATCTCACATGCTAGTAAAGTAATGCTTAATATTCTCCAAGCCAGGCTTCAGCAATACCTGAACCGTGAACTTCCAGATGTTCAAGCTGGTTTTAGAAATGGCAGAGGAGCCAGAGATCAAATTGCCAACATCTGCTGGATCATCAAAAAAGCAAGAGAGTTCCAGAAAAATATCTAGTTCTGCTTTATTGACTATGCCAAAGCTTTTGACTGTATGGATCACAATAAACTGTAGAAAATTCTGGAAGAGATGGGAATACCAGACCACCTGACCTGCCTCTTGAGAAACCTATATGCAGGTCAGGAAGCAACAGTTAGAATCGGACATGGAACAACTGACTGGTTCCAAATGGGAAAAGGAGTACATCAAGGCTATATATTATCACCCTGCTTATTTAACTTATATGCAGCATACATCATGAGAAATTCTCAGCTGGAAGAAGCACAAGCTGGAATCAGATTGCCAAGAGAAATATTAATAACCTCAGATATGCAGATGACATCACCCTTATGGCAGAAAGTGAAGAGGAACTAAAAAGCCTCTTAATGAAAGTGAAAGAGGAGAGTGAAAAAGTTGGCTTAAAGCTCAACATTCAGAAAACTAAGATCATGGCATCTGGTCCCATCACCTCATGGGAAATAGATGGGGAGACAGTGGAAGCAGTGTCAGACTTTATTTTGGGGGGGCTCCAAAATCACTGCAGATGGTGATTGCAGCCATGAAATTAAAAGACGCTTACTCCTTGGAAGGAAAGTTATGACCAACCTAGGTAGCATATTAAAAGCAGAGACATTACTTTGCCAACAAAAGTCCATCTAGTCAAAGCTATGGTTTTTCCAGTGGTCATGTTTGGATGTGAGAGTTGGACTGTGAAAAAAGCTAAGCACCAAAAAATTGATGCTTTTCAACTATGGTGTTGGAGAAGACTCTTGAGAGTCCCTTGGACTGCAAGGAGATCCAACCAGTCCATCCTAAAGGAGATAAGTCCTGGGTGTTCATTGGAGGGACTGATGTTGAAGCTGAAACTCCAATACTTTGGCCACCTGATGCAAAGAGTTGACTCATTGGAAAAGAATCTGATGCTGGGAAGGATTGGGGGCAGGAGGAGAAGAGGACGACAGAGGATGAGATGGCTGGGTGGCATCGCCAACTCAATGGACATGATCTTGTGTAAACTCTGGGAGTTGGTGATGGACAGGGAGGCCTGGCATGCTGCAATTCATGGGGTCGCAAAGAGTCGGACTTGACTGAGTGACTGAACTGAACTGAACTGATATGTTTCTTTGGAACTCTCTTGCTTTTTTGATGATCCAACGAATGTTGACAGTTTGACCTCTGGTTCCTCTGCCTTTTCTAAATCCAGTTTGAACACCTGGACGTTCACGGTTCACATATTGCTGAAAATTGGCTTGGAGAATTTTGAGCATTACTTTACTAGCATGTGAGATGTGTGCAACTATGTGGCAGTTTGAGCATTCTTTGGCATTGCCTTGCATTGGGATTGGAATGAAAACTGACCTTTTCCAGTCCTGTGGCCACTGCTGTGTTTTCCAAATTTGCTGGCATGTTGAGTGCAGCACTTTCACAGCATCACCTTTTAGGATTTGAAATAGCTCAACTGTAATTCCATCACCTCACTAACTTTGTTTGTAGTGATGCTTCCTAAGGCCCACTTGACTTCATATTCCAGGATGTCTGGCTCTAGGTGAGTGATCACACCATCATGATTATCTGGGTCGTGAAGATCTTTTTTGTACAGTTCTTACTGTGTGTTAAGAATAAGTGTGTATTCTTACCACCTCTTCTTAATGTTTTCTGCTTCTGTTAGGTCCACACCATTTCTGTCCTCTATTGTGCCCATCTTTGCATGAGATGTTCCCTTGGTATCTCTAATTTTCTTGAAGAGATCTCTAGTCTTTCCCATTCTGTTGTTTTCCTCTATTTCTTTGCACTGATCCCTGAGGAAGGCTTTCTTATCTCTCCTTGCTATTCTTTTGAAATCTGCATGCAGATGGGTATATCTTTCCTTTTCTCCTTTGCCTTTAGCTTCTCTTCTTTTCTCAGCTATTTGTAAGCCCTCCTCAGACAACCATTTTGGCTTTTTGCATTTCTTTTTCTTGGGGATGGTCTTGATCCCTGCCTCCTGTACAATGTCACGAACATGGTACAATGTACAATAGAATGTACAATGTCCATAGTTCTTCAGGCACTCTGTCTATCAGAAATAATCCCTTGAATCTATTTCTCACTTCCACTGTATAATCGTAAGGGATTTGATTTAGGTCAAACCTGAATGGTCTAGTGGTTTTCCCTACTTTCTACAATTTAAGTCTGAATTTGACAATAAGGAGTTCTTAATCTGAGCCACAGTTATCTCCTGGTCTTGTTTTTGCTGACTCTATAGAGCTTCTCCATCTTTGGCTGCAAAGGATATTATCAATCTGATTTTGGTATTGGCCATCTGGTGATATCCATGTGTAGAGTCTTGTGTTGTTGAAAAAGGATATTTGCTATGACTAGTGCATTCTCTTCGGAAAACTCTCTGAGCCTTTGCCCTGCTTCATTCTCTACACCAAAACCAAATTTACCTGTTAATCCAGGCCAAATTTGCCTGTTACTCTCGACTTCTTAGTTTTGCATTCCAGTCCCCTATAATGAAAAGGACATCTTTTTTGGGTGGTAGTTCTAGGTCTTGTAGGTCTTTATAGAATCATTCAACTTCAGCTTCTTCAGCATTAGTGGTCAGAGCATAGACATGGATTACTGTGATATTGAATGGTTTGCCTTGGAAATGAATAGAGATCATTCTGTCATTTTTGAGATTTCATCCAAGTACTGCATTTCAGACTCTTGTTTCTCTAATTAGCAGACTGCTAGTAGCTATAGAACACCCAACTAAAGACTAGCAGGGGGGCACTCTTTCTGCCTCCTTCTGATTTCTATCAGAAGCTTTCTCTATCTCTTTTAAACTTTAATAAAACTTTATTACACAAAAGCTCTGAGCGATCAAGCCTCATCACTGGCCCCAAATTAAATTCTTCTCTGCTGGAGGCCAAGAATCCCGGAATCTTTGGATACAGCAACAACCTTTCAATACATTGACTTTTACAGGGGATGTTTCCAAATTCTGACCTTAATTGTGCTTGTGTAAACGCCTGGAGTGGAATTGAACTTTTGCTGCTTCTTTGCCCCTTTTCAATTTGTTTTTCTTCTAGCTCTTCATATGTCAGACTGTTGAATTATTAAGACCCCTCTCTCATACTTCCCAGGTGACTCAGGTGGTAAAGACTCTGCTTCCAGTGTGGGAGACGTGGGTTCGATCCCTGGGTTGGAAAGATCCCCTGGAGAAGGAAATGGCAACCCACTCCAGTATTCTTGCCTGGAGCATTCTATGAACAGAGGAGCCTGGTGGGCTACAGTCCAGGCGGTTGAAGAGTCAGACAGGACTAACAAACACTCCCTCATACTGCATGCGAAGGTAAATTCCAGTAGCTAAATTGTCTCAATGAAAGAATAAAACCGAGAGGATCAAATACATTTTAGGAGAATATAGTATAGATAAAAGGAACTTTTTAAAGCAAGATTTGAAACCCCTGGAATAAAAAAGAATAAAAACGTATAGTGAAATTGATTTACTGTGTGGATAACAAAATATTAATACTTCTGTCTAGCCTGCTCCCAGAAATTGGTAGAAAAAATATGTAATTCCAACAAAATTGGCCAACATTTGTGATAGGCAGTTCACATATGTAAACATGATGATCAACCTCACTAATTGAAAAACTTGAAATAATAACATGCATTAAATGTTAAAATTAGCATGCCATTTTTCCTCCCCATCATGTTGGCAGAAGTTAAAAAGAGCGATTATTGGCAAGCTGGCATTCATGTATGGATGGTGAGAAAGTAAACCGCTAAACTCTGTTGTTAAGTAATATCACCTATGACAATTTAAAATTTGCATCATTGTCAATGCTGTTTGACCCAATGGCTCCAATTTGTGACCGCCGTATAGAAAACAATAATGGTTTATAAGGATGTATGTTATCTGCTAGAGCACCATTTTCAGAGGCAAACAGAAGAAAAATGGAATGGCTAATAAAAATATGATTGAATAAACTGTGTACAAGGGTCTCTGGATTCTAGCTCTGGTGTCCTTCAAAGCAATTCTTGGAGGCCTCAAGCATCAACAGGTAAAGACTTACCTCGTTTTTCTTGTTGTTTGTTTTCTACGCAAAAGTTACAGTGGCTGGTTTATGACTGAGTAAAGCCACTTAACTATCTTGGTCATAAATTTTGGAGCAATGACTGGTGCTAGAGTTAAAGGCAAAGGCTGGATACAGTGAATTCAGCTTATCTTTGGAGTTTTGAGAAACTATTCTATTAGAAGGCACCAGGAAAGTTGGACAAATGAAAAAAGAGATTTCTTCCTTGAGAGGTATAATGCCAGAAACAGAGCAAGGATAGCTGCTTGATTTAGCAACTTTCTCCAAAAGCTGCTGAGTTATTTCTCTGGTTCTCCATTAAGCCTGTTGTCGACTCCAAAGGGGCTAAAATCACTAAGGTGACACACATCACTTCAGCATCCATTGTAACTTAACAGTAAACACTTCTTACTGTGATTTTGGATAATCCAAATATTCTCAATCATTCCTGTCCCTATTCTCTCCCTTTATTTTTGCATGTCTTCTGGCATTTTATGTGAAGCAAAACAAAAATTTCTACTTGTTCTCATGCTGGGAAAGGCACTGCACACACACACAAAACCCCAGAGAAACGCACGAGCCCATGAATCGTTTTCTCCATCCACCTTCATCAGCAGCAAAAATTGTGACTGGCGTCAAGTGAAAATGCCTTTCCTGACAGTGATGGGCTTGAAGCAGACGGCGTTGTTTTCACTGACCTACTATCAATGTTGCCTTCATTAACATGTGCGAAAGGACATGTTGTTGAAGGCAGTTTTCTCTGAAATCTGCTGCCTTAGTTCAGGGAGACAAATATGGTCCCCACCAAGTAAAGCCTTAGAACTCTAACTTCATACCTGCGTGATTTTTACCCCCATCAGAGAGAAAGATAGGTAAATACACTCCTTCAATCCCCAGTAATAATTGCATCGATGCAATTAGACCAAAGATGTCAGACTTCTCAGAAGTTATCTCATTTTGTTAGCAACAGGAATGTGACCAGAGACATATCTGATTACTTCAGTTTATAAACTACAAGTCATAATGTTAGCTAGCACACAAACTTTATGTCAATTCTACAGTTGACTTCTGCTGATTAATCCATCCCTTGTCATGCTACCAATGGGTAACTTCCTATTAAAATGAGTTTATTTTCGAATGTGAAATCTGATCAACATTTTAATCCAAACTCAACATATTTTGACACACATATTTGAACCATTTACTACATCATGCAAGATAGAAAGTTGATTAGAGTATCTTTATAGTCCTATGAAGAAAGTAAAGTACAGTTCAGAAAAGTTATATCTTTACATTAACCAACAAAAGTTCAGCACTTGTACTTCACCATCTTAGATCACTACAGGGTTTAGGGGTGATCTCTGTAGAAACAGATTATAAAAATGTCTTCTGCAATTGTGATTTTGTCCTTCACTGTTCAAGTAACATCATGTGTAATCCAGTCACAAAATCTTATTATTGGCAACATGTATACAAACCACTGCAAATTAAAAAAAAAAAATTGTACCCAGTCAGGCCTGACAAATTTTATAGACACTTCTAATCTAATAATTTCATTTTTACTAGTAAGTAACATTATTATTTTCTACTTCTATTCCTGTCAATGAGTGGAAAGAGTACATTCATACTTAACAAACACACACAACATGATAAACCAGGATAAATGGCATTTGAAAAACTGTTACAAAAGGACTTGCCTGAAGTCATTTCATTCAATACAAATTAATTGAACTCTAAAAAACAAAAGCTAACTGTAAAGAAAAAACATCATAAAATAGTACATTACAGAGAACATTAAGGTGAACTTCATGTGCCTCTGAATAGAACTGCAATACTTTGGAAAATAAGTATTCTAATTGGTCTGTTCTTTGGTGAAAACAGAGCTCTATTTCATAGTTATATCACGTGAGGCTGCAGATAACACGTGTACTCTACAACAAAGAGAAGTTGGACAATCGAAAGGAAATCAGCTACTGTTGCCTTTATTCTCAGCACTGGGAATGGAGAAATCATCGGCAAAACAGCTGAAGCTAAATATTCTCTTTATTTTAAATTGCCCAGTGTGATAGAATGTCTAAGACTGCTTCTTCCTAAAACACACAGCTCTTTGTTCTTCTTTTACAAAGTGTTTGCTATGTATGTACAGTAGCTTATGCTGGTGGTGACTCTTCAAAGTCAACTTCCTGGGCACTTGTTGGCATCAAAGTACCATTTTAAAATGTAGAGTAACATTAAATGCAGTTCATAACTACTACTGTTCAGCAGAGGTCATGTCAAGTCTTTGGTTTTGGTGTAGTACTTAAAAATTAGGGCCAAACTCCTCCTACAATATACTCCCTTTCCAAGCCCTTATTTGTTTATATTAATATTTATAAAATAACCTTCCATAAAATACTCCTTTAAAAAAGAGCCAGTTGATTACCAATAACGTCAATGCCACCCATGATTTGGGTGCTAAAATAATTTCATATTTTCCAAATACATACAGACATTTTGTAAACTAGTTTATTTCATCAAAATCAACAATTGATATAAAGAGTTTATAAGAAATGTTCCTATAAGTGGTGCTATTTACCAAAAGAGTGTTTTATTTCTCATAGGCAATTCTTTTGCTGTTTATGATCAAGCTTTGAATTATTTATGATCAAGCTTTGAATTAAAACCCCTTCTTTCTCTTTTATAAATGACTTCCTCTTAATGTGAAAGCAGTTCTGAGTATCCACAGTTAAAGGGATGGGTCTGTTGGGTCTGTCCATCTGGTGTTGATATGGCTTCATTCTTGTAAGAGATTATTGCAGTCTGCCCTGAAGTCGTGTCAGTTCACTACAACAAGAAGTGAGTGTAACCTTCTGCCCCAGTCACTATGACATCCATCCAGATTCGCATGGCTTCTGGCGATGGGGCCACCATGTAGTAGATTCTGTCATGTGTCTTGACACTAAAGGTAAGTAAAGGATTAGGACTCTAGAAAGAAAATAAAGAAAGGAAAAGAATGTAAAGCAAATACATTGCAATTACAACATTAAATATAACAGAGATATGTGAGGGCTTCTTCCTCTTTAAAAGTTTCAATTTATAGCTATCTATGTAGCCATTACTTTTGCTCTAATATAACCCACAGTCTTGCCCTCAACACCTTTCTCAAGATTGACCATCTTTCTGGCCTTTTTGCACAAGAACTCTCACAGTGAGCTCACCAGTCATTTTAGCAGATACTTTGTAAAGTTCTAGCAGGGGTACCTAGCCGATAGTGAGTGCTCCAAAAATAGCTCAATAAATACTACTCTGTCTAACTAAAATAGTTTCCTCATAAGCATGTACTAACTCCTTCTTTCACCCAACTTTTTTTTGGCCATGCACCATGTGGGCTCTTAGTTCCCCAACCAGGAGTCAAACCGGCTTGCCCTGCAGTAGAAGCATGGAGTTTTAACCACTGGACCTCTGGGAAAGTCTCACCCCAACTTATGCATTCAAATCATGGGAATCTGAAATTTCAATGCTTACCTTATTAGCATTCTTGAGGTGATCATAATATACTTCTTCAATGGCTTGAAAGTATATTACTCCTTTTAATTTAGCTTCATGCTTGTCTGCAATGGCAGATGAGTGTTAAAATAAATACTTTATCAGCACTGATGAACAGAAAAAATCATAATTTCATTATAACTATCATCATTAAAATATTTATCTACCGTTTAAACCACGACAATATTGTAAAGTAATTAGTTTCCAATTAAAATAAATGAATTAATTAAAAAAATTTAGCTAGCATTTAAATTGTCTAAGGTTAATACAGATAACGTAGGTTAGCCCCATCCTATCCTGAAAAAGAGAAAAATAAAAGGTTGGAATTAGCAACCCTGCATGAAAGGGACTAAGTGATTTTGCTCAAGGCTTTTCACTAAATTAGCAGTCAAAATATAATATAGAATATTGACTGTCAGTCTAGCACACAAAGTGTAAACACCATTAACATCAATAAAAATTATTTTCCTACATTCTCAAGACAGTAGTTGTATACTTTGGCCACTTGATGCAAAGAACTGACTCACTAGAAAAGACCCTGATGCTGGGAAAGATTGAAGGCAGGAGGAGAAGGGGATGATGGAGGATGACCTGGTTGGATGGCATCACCAACTCAAAGGACATGAGTTTGAGTAAGCTCTAGTTGGTGACGGGCAGGGAAGCCGGAGTGCTGTAGTCCATAGGGTCGCAAAGAGTCGGACATGACTGAGCAAGTGAACTGGAACTGTTGTAAACATTTGTAATAAGTGTGCTTTTTATTTATAATTTAAAATAATATCCTACTTATGTTTCTTCCCCATCAAATTTCTTGTCTACTCTGCTTGTTTTTTTTAATCCTGTTCCCAACAGAGCTTCATGTCAATAATTTAATGTCCTTTCAATTCAACGCTTTTCAAACTGCTTCCAAAGATTTCATATTTGCCATAAAAACCAAACCAAACATTAAAGAAAACAAAACCAACAACGAAACCACCAACCAAACAGCATCACCTGTAATGACTAACAAGAACAGTAAGTTCTAGAGATATTTTGTAATTTAATCTCTGCAGGGTTGATAACACATGCAAGTACATTTTAAAAAAATCTCAAAATCATGGATGAGGAAGCAGAGAAAGAGGCTCTTATCATACACTGTGGGAGGAAATGCAAAAAAGAAAGCCTCTTTTGGAAGTCAATTTGGTAAAACATACACAGTGGAAAGTGCCAAAATTCTCTTACTCAGCAATTTTGCTTCTAAAACTGCATCCTAAAAGCTACTTAAGCACATGCGTGTGTATTTGTGTTCTTTAGGACCTGTGTGCTGAGTGCTAAGTTGCTTCAGCTGTGTCCGACTCTGTGTGACCCTATGGACTGTAGCCCACCAGGCACCTCTGTCCATGGGATTCTCTAAGCAAGAACACTGGAGTGGGCTGCTGTGCCCTCCTCCAGGCGATCTTCCCAACCCAGGTATCAAACCGGCATCTCTTATGTCTCCTGCATTGGCAGGCAGGCTCTTTACCACTAGCGGCACCCACAATGCTGCAAAAGACTTGCTGGAGCCTTAGAAGGGAACTGACTCAATTCTAGACCAGCCATACAATGGAATCTACACAGCCAATGAAAAGACCAAGGTAAATATGCATGTGCTCAAGAGAAAAACCTTGAAACATCATTATGAGAAGAAAGGTATGAACAGGGTAAATAATTTGGTCCTAACTGGATTAAAGAAGAAACAATACCTATATACATTGAACCATATATGAAAAGGCATGGAGAAAATCTGAAAGGATATTTCAAGCTTAACAGTGTTAGAAAAGGCCAGAACTTTTGTCATGGGACAGAGACTTACTTCAATTATTTAGACTTAGTTGCATTTTGAAGTTTTTACTAAAATGAGAGTCCTTCCCACCCCCACCCCCCATAACAACAGTAAAAAGCAAATTTGAAAAATATCAGCCCTGAGAAGTTCAGCAGAAAATAAACCTGTAGAGTTGCATTTAACTCAGCATTTTTTTAACTTATTTGAGCATGGACCATATTTTTGTGTTTATTTTTGCTCTTCCTAGGGAAACACTTTTAATTAATACCATGTTCAGTGGGTTTCCATCAGTTTCTGTGAAAGAAGAGGTCAGTGTGTCTCTCAAACATTTGGTGGAAAAGATCCTGCAATAATTAATTCACTGGAAAACAATAATACTCTGTTTTCTGGAAATGGATATAAAATGAAATCTGGAGATAAAAGTAAACCTTGTCAGTGTTTCAAAGCAGGCAGAAAACTAGGGGGAGAAAACTTTTGTTTGTAAGGCACGTCAGAAAGAATGAAAAATTCAAGGCTCTTGTAAATCAATGAGATAATTCTAGTATTACGTCTCAATAGCATTATCCTAGCAATTTACAGACATATTTTCTGTGCCTTGGGTTTGCTTAGAGACTCTTCTAAAGTTACTCAGCTAATGTGTGGGAGGCCAAGCACAGGGGCCTGCCCCACAGGGAGACCTGAGTTTGGCTCAGGCCCTGCGCGCGGGCCATGCTCACTGACCACGCTGGCTAGCTTGCTGACGTGGGATGTGATCCCGTGGAGCCTGTGGGATCAAGCCCAGCCTGCACTGCACCTGCAGGGCAAGCCTGCTGGCTGATCGACTCCTGTGCTCGGCGATGTCTGGGAAAGAGTCGGGGTGGGGAGGGTGGGAGCAGCAAAGCTGAGGATGGCTGCAAACGGAGCCAAATGGGCAGCGTTTTGTTTGTCAAATTAGGTCTCACCAGTCAGTTATACAATCTGTAAATATTAAAAACCTGAATTAAATATGATTTTTGTCTGTTTTAGGTATTAGGGTTCTGAGCAATCGTTCATATTCCAAAAGATTTTGGTATTTAAAAAAAATTGAAAACTGGTCACTAAGAAGTTTAAATTTGAAAAATACATTTACATGGACCAGAAAGAAGCACTGAACTTCTCACCTGTCAGACCGAAGAAAGAATGAAATAAGGCTCCTAAAAAAAGGAGCAGAGATGAGCAAAGTTGTTTTATTTGAATTATTTTAAAATTTTGGCTAAGGTTGTCAGTGGAGACTGACAAAATTTCTTTATGCATTTTGCAGACACAGAATTGGCATTTATTACATAGGCATCTCTTCTATTGTATTAACTGAAGATATTGTCTCAAGATATTACAAAGATATTACAAAACCCAAAGTCAGAAAGGCCAAAAGCGGTAACCAGTGAGTCAGGCCAAGTGCTTGCAACCGGAGCCCCACACAAAGAGCCCCCAGCTTAAAGGCGTGCACCCTGCCCACCCTTCACTCTGGGCTTCTGGGGCTCTACAGCCGGAGCTTCCTTTCTTCCACATGCCTCCTGGTTTCTCACACCTTTCTTCATAAACATACCTGACCACACCCTGCAGAGTAAAAGACTGGACTGTTTTTTAATTTATTACCTTGCTACACTTTGTAACAATTCCCAGCAAAGCCCATAAATGCTGGTACATCACCCTGAGGCAGGTGTCTTCACAACCTCCAGTCTGACACCGCTCTTATTCAGAGCTGAGAAGAGATGCGGCTGCACTTGTGTGGCTAGCGGACATATTTCATATGAAATCTATGTGCAGATAAGGGGCTTCTTAATAACACTGGTTACACAAATATTCCTGTATTCATAGAGGATTCAGAAGGGTACGAGTCTCATAATCTATTATTCAAAGAATCCAAAAATATTCCAGTCACCCAGTAAATACTTAACTTATTCACTAGTTCACTGAGGAGCTTTTCACTGCTGAAATTACCATGAACTAGAGCTGAATGGCTGTCAGCTAAGCTGCCTAATTGTGTGTGACTTAAATAGGGCATATGACCATAAATAAATAAAGAGAAACCTTTTCTGATCTCACGGTTTAAAAGATAATATTTCAGTCTAAAAAATAAATTCCATTTAATATTTATTTGGGTTTGAGTTTATTTCAGAACCAGAACAAACTGACTCAAACTTTTTAAAAATGTAATTTTTATTATTTCTAGAGAAAATTCATAAATACTGGACCATATGACCTGAATACAATACACATCTATCAAGCTAATATTGCCATTAATCTATTACTTATCACTTTACTGATTTATTCTGAATTTTATTGCTTTTGTTCTTTAACAGAAAACTCCTGATTTGAATGTCACTCAGATTTTTTTTATGACCCACCTGCATAATAAGAGAAGGTGCGCTTGTTCCGATCAAAAACAAACCAGCGTTTTTTCCAGGTTTTAATTTTTCCACCCATTTTGATGAGGAATCCTCTGCAGGTCTTCTCTGTGATTGACACATGATAACACGTATCGATATTGTGGCCAGCAGTCTCTACGTGGCTCCGCAAATCAAAGTCTTCCTTCCGCACAGGCAGATAGCGGGTCAGAGGTCGAGCCTGGAAATGCATGAGGCCATCTAATCTATAGCTCTTTGTTTGGTTTTAGGTCACAGATGTTTATGAACTGAAAAGCCTAAGTGTTAAAACGTCCATGCAATTATGAGAACTTAAACATTGTCATTTGGAATCTAAAAAGTGGATGGCATTTAAAGAAAAATGCTATGGTATGGGGAGGGGGGATGCGAATAAACTCAGGCCAACAGACTCTATTCCTTGAAAAGGCCGGATGAGAAAATGGAAACATGTCATTTACCTTAGTTTTAAAAGAGGTGCTCAGCACTTAAAACAGGGAAGGGCCCTGGTGGTCCAGTGGTTAAGATTCCATACTTCCAACACAGGGGTGCATGGGTTTGATGCCGGGTCGGGGAACTAAGATCCCATATGCCGCTTGGCACGGCCGATAACAAGACAAAAACATAAGGAAATAAGGCATGACGTTCTCTCGGCTGCTTCTTGCAGATGAGGGCCCCTCTCCTGTAACGTTTCCAGGAGTTCTCCCTACCACAACCTCAACAACAGTTCTCCTTATGTAACCTCAGACATGATGGAACTGACTGGACGTCATTTAGTAAGTACAGCCCCCACCAGATACCCCAAGCATATGTGTGCATGCTGATTTGCGTATACTCTCTGATAGAAACTGAAGGCAGAGGTGTTTTGAAAGGCAAAGTTAAAATAAGGTAAGAATGTGGCATGAAAGCTGTACTCAATGAGCTGTCTGGGACCGGACACTGAAGAGGTGTACATTGGGGTCTTTTAATTTACCGCAGCTGGAGCAGAGGCTCATCTGGACTGGGAAGTGCAAGTCGCCATGAGTAATATTTCTAAAACGGTCTCGTACTTTATGCTGTTAAACTACCCCACCTCTTTGTCCTGGGGGAACATAACCTAGTCACATACTTGGAAAAGAACTAATCATTGAGATTAAAATAGAATTGTGCCTTTGGTTTGGCTTCAGACACCAAATAGTCATGGATGACCTTTATGCAAATCGAAATGTGACAGAGGTTTGGCATAATGAAATAAAACGAACACGTTTTACTTGGATTTTTCCTCTATTTTGCCTTTGATTCCGTGGTACTCTGACTCTAGACAGGTGCCACAGATGAAGGCAAGTCTCTCACTGCTAAACTTCAAACTGCCAGCAACTGGAAGGAACAAAGGAACCTTTTATCTTTAAATCTAGTAAGCCTTGGTAAAGCCGACTTGACCTTTAAATTACATGGTACTTAAAATTTTACTTTAGTGTCTCAGAAAGCATATATTATGTAAGCAGTTCTAGTGACAAGAGCAAACTCCAGGATGACTGAGATAGGAAGTTAAACAGAGTGGGTGGTTCTCCTGAGTTCAGCAATCCTATGGCCATGTGTGTGGACTGGCATCACCATGACACCGTGTGGTTAGGAAAACAATTCAAAATATTAATTATTAATTAAATCCCACCATTGAAATTAATTTAAAATTAATTCCACAATAAATATTAATTCCACCAGCAAGGAACTGGGCTGGTTAAAGTATTCTGTGCTGGAGTATCTGCTTCCAAAAGACGACATAATAGAATCTCTTTTTCTCAACTTGGTTTGGGTGTTCTATTTGTTTCTAGAAAAGATTCTAGCTGAACTTTCAAAGTTGCTCAAAAAAAAATTCTCCTTTTTAAATATACTCCAACAAATGGGTAGAAGAAAAAGTGCCTTCCCATGAAAATGTCATTTTGTTAATTGTACCCAATGAGTTTTGAAATACGTGTTTTGAACACGTGTTTTTGGCCCACTAACACAGCTTTTAAAAAAATGACCAGCAGGGGGCAACCTACTCCAGCCCATCCAGACTGATCGACCCACCTGTGCCCTTTGTTTCTCCCTTATTTTTACTTCCTTTTCGATTAACTTCTGCCTCTGGCTAGTTTCCTCCTGCAGTCGTTTTTCCAGGAGTTCTCGACGTCGTTTTTCTTCTTCCAGAGCGCGTTTCTTGGCTTCCATTTCTCGTTCCTAGGTATCATTATGCAGAAAAAAAATTTCAGACATACTGGTTATACTTGAATAATTCCAATGCATATATATATATATATATAAATCTCACTAGGCAATTCCTAATTTTATAGGTGAGATTCTAACAGTGTATAACCAAGAGTAAAACATCCGTAATCACCGCTCACAGAGCTTTCAAATCATTCTGTGCAGAAATGCAGCCACTACATATAGTTAACAATGGAATATTAAGTGAAACCCAGCTTGTGACTGTTCAGTCCTTTCATACTGATGACCCCAACTCTCCATTTTTAATATAAAAAGGCTAATTGTGACCCGACACTAGTCACAACTTTTAGCCTTTCTTGGATGGCTGCGGGTCCTTCCAATTCCTGTCGTTGCTCTGGGGCTTCCTGGCTGAAGGTCGCAGAGGAAGCAGCCGGGAAGTCAGAGGAGGAAGGGAGGCTCCCTTTCAGGCAGGATGCAAAGGCATCTGGGGGATTCCTAAGGAAGTGCAGACTTTGGCTTGAAATACAGTCATGACAACGTGGGAGTTTTAATATTATAATAGTGTCCTGACCATGAACTGGCAAGGCAGGGAGAATGTGTGAAGACCTGCCATTCCTCCTTCCCCCCGGCAGGCAAACAAATGGGCCATTCAGGGGAAAATGTAATACAGAGAATTCATTATGCCCATACTATATACATTTTACACTTAAAAAACGGCAGTACAGTAAAGAGTTGTAGAGAACATCTCTCTAACACTCTCACTTTTTAGAAAAGAAAATGAGGCCAGTGGGATTTCCCCATTGGCCCAGTGGCTAGTACTCTCTGCTTTCACTTTGAGGGCCCGGGTTCAATTCTGGTCAGGGAACTAAGACCCCAAAAGCCATTTGTGTGTAGTCTACCAGGTTCTTCTGTCCATGGAATTTTTCAGGCAAGAACACTGAAGTGGGTTGCCATTTCTTTCTCCCAAAAGCCATTTGGTGTGGCCAAAAAATAAAAAAGAATAAAAAGAAAATAAGGCCAAGAAAGGTAGAGTGACTATTCCAAGGTCCCACTGCTTATTGAGGCCTGAAGACAGTTTTCCAGTGTCAAGTGCAGGGCATCTTGAACCACCACATCACTGACCTCTGGCATAAAGATATTAGGCCTACCCTGGATTCAAGCAGCCTTGTCTTCTCTGCATGAGCCTGCTTCAAAAGTCTCTCCATTTCTTCTATTCGGGCAATATTTGAAGTGCTGGCACTGAAGAAAACACAAAAGCCTTTTAAGAATACTGCTTCTTAGTGATGTCATATCAGATACACACACACACACACACACACACACCCCAAGATCCAATATGAAATGATATTGCTTACAAGAATCATTAGTCTGATGAGGCAAGTCAATTCAACTCTGACAACTCTAGGTGAAAGTAACTTACTTCAGTTTAGAAGAGAAAATACAGGCAAGGGAAACAACACCACAAAAAGTGCTCTACTCATATATAAGGCAAAACCAAATTATACAAAGTGTGTTCTCAATATGTTTCCTCCACAGTTTAGAAATTCTGGCCTGTGGGAGGCCTTCTCATTAGTTTAATTATTCAGAGATGCCAGACCAACAAAACCATCTCCAGAGTCTACGCAGATGACCCCTAAGTTTGGCAGTCACTTGATTTGGTTTGGGATCATGTGTCACCAGCTACTTTCTGGCTATACCTTCATGCTTCTGGCCGTTTTCTTTCTTACATGGTGATTTAAGATGGTCAATTAAAAAATGACTTCTCATCGCTTCTCGGCCTTTTGGCTAAGATCAAGTGTAAAAAATGACTTCTCTCACAGGTGCAATAGAAGGGTGGTGGCCAGTTGTGTGAATAAAGCCCATACCACCATACCAATGAGAAAACTGCATTCAAGGTTTTAGAGCTTTAAAAGCAATGTCTCATGCAAGTATACTTGCATAGTCACTTAAATATGTTTTCTTTTTTAAAGAAATATTTTTATTTATTTATTTGGCTGCACTGGGTCTTAGTTGTGGCATGTGGGATCTAGTTCCCTGACCAGGGATTGAACCCTGGCCCCCTGCATTGGGAACACAGTCTTAGCCACTGAACTACCAGGGAAGTCCCAAATATGTTTTCTTTTCTAGACTCTCTTGGGTACAGAGAGGTTTTTGTGCCTGTATCCTCCATAGCATAGAGCCTGGCACACAGTAGGGGTTCATGTTTGAAACACACATTCATATAAAATTAATTCACGTAAAAATGAATAAGATTAAAAAAATGAATAAGATAACTGTTAGCATAATCTTCTTAAACCATACTATTGATCAACTCAAACCTTGGATGTTTCAAACACAGTGCTAAGAGTTCTTTTGAAGAGAAATGACCACAGTAATTAAGGACATATAGTTTATCTTAAAATCAGTACCGTGCACACATGTTTATTTCAGCTTTATTCACAAATGCCAACACTTGGAAGCAACCAAGATATCCTATAGTAAGTAAATGAATAAATAAACCATAGTACATCCAGACTATGTATGGAGTAGAATTCAGTACTAAAAAGAAATGAGCCATCAAGTCATGAGAAGACATGGAGGAACTATACATGCAAATTACTAAGTGAAAGAAGCCAATCTGAAGGGCCAAATATTTTATTCCTCCAACTATATGACATTCTGGGGAAAAAAGATATGGAGACAGTAAAAAGATTAGTAGTTACCAGCAATGTGAAGTGGGGAGGGTAGGAAGGGAGATAAGGATGAACAGAAAGGGCATAGAAGATTTTTAGGGCAATGAAAATACTGTTTGACACAATAATGATGGATCACGATACATATTTGTCCAAATCCAAGAGTGAATCCATATAATTTGTAATTACGGACTTTGGGTAATAGTGCTGTGTCAACTTAGGTTCGTTAATTGTAACAAACGTACCACTCTGGTGGGGGTTGTTGATAAAAGGGCAGGGTATGCATATGCGGTGGGAGTCAGTATATGGGAAATCTATGTACCTTCCTTTCAATTTTGCTGTGACTCTAAAACTGCTTTAAAAAATTGAAGCTAAAAAAGAAAAAAAATCAGTACTGCCAGCCGCATTACAAAATGTATCCATCAAGGAGAAGGACAGCTTTAATAATGGTGGATCCTCAGAAGCTTAACAATTAGGCTGACTTGGCAGAGTGAATGTGGGCCAATTTTTAGCCAAGTGTTTTCTCATGAGAAAGACAGGAATAAGGCATATTTCCCGTCATACTTCCATGGGCTAATGGAGGGAGGTACAAAGGGATACGTTCCGTTCTCTTCAACCAGCAAGAATGAAGAAAAAAACTCCTTAGGGACTTCCCTGGTGGTCCAGTGGTTAAGATTCCGTGCTTCCAATGCAGAGGACATGGGTGTGATACCTGGTCACGGAACTAAAACCCCATATGCCAACAGCGCAGCCCAACTAAGTTTTCTGAAAACATCTCACAGAAAATGCATATTAACATTTAGGACATCACATCTTTGTAACTCTTAGGCACCTAAAGTCACTCGTTTAAAAACTTACTATTTCAAAGTTACTTAAAAAAATTCTTTTTAAGGTTTTGGCTGTGCTGGGTCTTTGCTTGCACACGGGGTGACATGCCTATGGCACGCGGGGCCTCCGTTCCTCAAGCAGGGCTGAACCTGGCCCCCCGCCCCAGCCTCTGGACCACTGGGGAAGTCCCTACTTTGGTTATTTTGTTAAAAGTAATGAATTTTTATCCATGGACACCTACTTGTTCTCTATAGCTACATTTTTGCTATTGTTGATTTTAAGATTCCATTGATATGTAAAGCACTTTATTTAGCAAAACATATGCTACTCTATGACACTGCTACTCTATCTGATACTCTGCGGGGAGGGGGCAGAACTGTACCTGCAGTGAGAACCAAATGCAATGGCGGTAGGAATTTAGGGTGAAGTCTAGACTTGTCAGTATCAGGGCATGGAACAAATGAAATGTAATTTGGCTAGCACCTTGCATGCCAAGGGAGAGCCTGCAGTCACTGAAGACACACTTTTAATGTATTACCTGGAGCACAAGACACTCATTGGTTTCTCCCAATGGGAGTCATGCTTCCTCCCAATGCTTCAACTTCTGACCTTCTTCAGAAGGCAGGCACATTTCTGATCTCATATATGATTACTGTATGATAACCAAATAATATGAAATCACTTGGCCATTTATGAAAAAAAGATGACTAGTTTTGCTTACTTTCTCTACTTCAGTTCAGTCCAGTCGCTCAGTCGTGTCAGACTCTTTGAGACCCCATGAACCACAGCACGCCAGGCCTCCTTGTCCATCACCAACTCCCGGAGTTTACCCAAACTCATGTCCATTGAGTCGGTGATGCCATCTAGCCATCTCATCCTCTGTCGTCCCCTTCTCCTCCTGCCCCCAATCCCTCCCAGCATCAGGGTCTTTTCCAATGAGTCAACTAATGATCTCTGTTCGTTTCCAAGGCAATCCATTCAATATCACGGTAATCCAAGTCTATGCCCCAACCAGTAAAGCTGAAGAAGCTGAAGTTGAATGGTTCTATGAAGACCTACAAGACCTCCTAGAACTAACACCCAAAAAAGATGTCCTTTTCACTATAGGGGACTGGAATGCAAAAGTAGGAAGTCAAGAAACACCTGGAGTAGCAGGCAAACTTGGCCTTGGAGTACAGAATGAAGCAGGGCAAAGGCTAATAGAGTTTTGCCAAGAGAACGCACTGGTCATAGCAAACACCCTCTTCCAACAACACAAGAGAAGAAAGACTCTACACATGGATATCACCAGCTGGTCAACACCGAAATCAGATTGATTATGTTCTTTGCAGCCAAAGATGGAGAAGCTCTATACAGTTGGCAAAAACAAGACCAGGAGCTGACTGTGGCTCAGATCATGAACTCCTTATTCTCTACTTGGCCATGTTCTATTTTGTCAACTGAAGATTATTTGTCTTATGTGACCAACTTTGGTAAAAATCCACAGTCACAAAGAAAAATGAAACTTTTTCAAGGGTAAAGAAATCTAAATAGCAGATTTAGTTTTCAGTGCTGAATAATACCTTTTGGCAAAATCTGAATTTGCTTTAGAATATTCACTTTAGAGGCAAGGGCAAAAACAGAAAAAGGAAGAAAAAAAGGAAACAAGAACATCATCATACAACAAATAAATAAAACAAGACAAAAAACAAACAAGACTGTCCACACAGACAGAAAACTTCTCCACGACTGCCTCAGCGCACCGATGCTGCCGCTAAATGAGAGCCGTGAGCCAGGGTATTTACTGCCAATTCATCTTCTTGATTATTTTTTCAGGTCAAGAAAACTATTACTCCTGATAAAATGTCTAATCTTTCTCTGTACAGTAGACTACCTGGTCCCTTTGCAAGCTCTGCCCTCCTCTGAAATTCTCTGGTTTTCTGTAAGTCTTCTGAGAGAAATCCCTAGAATAAAATGCAAATGCTGTGTTGACTACCTTGGTTGGAAAGCAGAATAAAACAAAGGGATAAGAAGTATCTGACAGTCTGTTTGAAGTATCTCTTAAAACCAAGCCCTCAAACCCATAGGCAGTAGTCAGTATTCATAGGTAGTAGGTAGTATTCAGAACATTACACCCTATGAGCTCATTCAATAATTTTAGCAGAATAGAACTGACTTTCAGCTGCTGTTTTTTCAGACAAAAGACCTGTTTTCTTAGCTTTATGTTTGTGTACAGTGTAATGATACTGAAAAAGTAAAAACATCGTCTGACTCCAAGAATATTCTGCTGGACACAAAGATGATGTCTCTACAAAAAGTGTAAGGCAAAGGTACCTGCAACTTGGAGTAGTTCTGTAATCCTACCACTGGCTTTTATGACACAATGAACCACAAGACTAAGTTTATGCTGCTAGAACTCCAGCATGGAGCTCCCTCTTTAAAACATGAATAATTTCAGGATATTTCAACACATCATTTTAAAAAAGATCTAAAAAAGAGAAAAGTTTTTTAGTTCTTTATTTCTCTTTCTGTGTGTGTGATAGTCACTCAGTCGAGTCCGACTCTTTGCGACCCTAGGCACTGCAGTCCGCCAGGCTCCTCTGTCCATGGATTTCCCAGGCAAGAATACTGGGGTGGGTTGCCATTTCCTTTATCCAGGGGATCTTCCCAACCCAGGGATTGAACCTGGGTCTCCTGCCTCGCAGGTGGATGCTTTACCATCTAAGCCAACAGGGAAGCTCTCTTTCTGCTGCTACTGCTAAGTCACTTCAGTCGTGTCCGACTCTGTGCAACCCCATCCCTGGGATTCTCCAGGCAAGAACACTGGAGTGGGTTGCCATTTCCTTCTCCAGTGCATAAAAGTGAAAAGTGAAAGTGAAGTCGCTCAGTCATGTCCGACTCTTCGAAACCCCGTGGACTGCAGCCTACCAGGCTCCTCCGTCCATGGGATTCTCCAGGCAAGAGTACTGGAGTGGGGTGCCATTGCCTTCTCTGAGACCTCTTTCTACCTATCTTCAAAAAGTTCCCATTAGGATGTGCACTCATACTATACATGCCAAACATCAGTTCCTTATTATCCATCTTCCTGATGTTTATCACATTTATTTTCCTTCATAAAATGGGTACAAGCTTATCTTAGAGTAGCATGAATATTTTTAGGTAGATGGCACAAAAGAGAAATGTTTCTTTCCTCTCTCCCTCTTCCTTTTATTTATACTAGACCTTTGCAGGCATCTTCTACTTTGGCTTCAATTTTTTACATTCAGAGACTCTGACAGCACACTTAAACTAATGCTTTCTAACTGTGGTGTTGGGGAAGACTTAAGAGTCCCTTGGGCTGCAAGGAGATCAAACCAGTCCATCCTAAAGGAAATCAATCCTGAATATTCATTGGAAGGACTGATGCTGAAGCTGAAACTCCAATACTTTGGCTACCTGACACAAAGAGCCAACTCATTGGAAAAGACCCTGATGCTGGGAAAGATTGAGGGCAGGAGGAGAAGGGGATGACAGAGGACGAGATGGTTGGATGGCATCACGACTCAATGGACATGAATTTCAGTAAGCTCCGGGAGATGGTGAACGACAAGGAAGCCTGGTGTGCTGCAGACCATGGGGTCGCAAAGAGTTGGACACGACTGAGTGACTGAACAATAGCAAATTAGTAATTTCTGACCATGGTGATTGGTAATCCATGACGCTAGCAGCACTGGGTCAGTTCTCTGTGAAGTAATATGGAAAACGATGGTGGTCACAGGGAGCACCTGCCGGAAATAATGCTGCCCTCTTACTCTGGCACATTCAGTGGAGTCATTCCCATTTAAAGAAAATGCAGGTGGGTGAACAAAAAGAAGTAAATTGAGATTTTGGTGGCTACTGTCCTGAAGTCTCTAGATCTAAGCTTCTTGCTGTTCACCGTTCAGTCACTAAGTCGTGTCCAACTCTTTGTGACCCCATGAACTGCAGCACGCTGGGCTTTTCTGTCCTTCATTATCTTCCTGAGCTTGCTCAAACTGATGTCCATTGAGTCAGTGATGCCATCCAACCATCTCATCCTCTGTCACACCCTTTTCCTCTTGCCCTCAATCTTTCCCAGCATCAGGGTCTTTTCCAGTGAGTCAGTTCTTCACATCAGGTGGCCAAAGTATTAGAGTTTCAGCTTCAGCATCAGTCCTTCCTTGAATATTCAGGGTTTATTTCCTTTAGGATTGACTGGTTTGATCTCCTTGCTGTCCAAGGGACTCTCAAGAGTCTTCTTCAGCACCACAGTTTGAAAGCATCAATTCTTTGATGATCAGCCTTCTTTATGGTCCAACTCTCACATCCATACATGACTGCTGGAAAAACCATAGCTTTGACTATACGGACCTTTGTCAGCAAAGAGATGTCTCTGCTCTTTAACAGACTGTCTAGCTTTCTCCTAACTATTCTCCCAAGGAGCAAGCATCTTGGTAAATCTGATTGAAATGGCTCCCTTTGAGGTAACTTTCTGTACTCACTGCTATGCTGCCATTCACCACCTTCAAATACGAGAGATGGGGTTTGAGGAGGGAATCATTTGAAGGGATGTACACTTATTTTTAGTTTTTGGAGGGGATAAAGGGGTAGAGAGCAGAAAATGGAGCAGAAAAAGCCACCAATATAGGAAAACATATAGAGTGTATTTATTTATTAAAGATGGCTCAAAAATAGAAAGGATAAAAAAGGCCATGCTATCAGGGGTTCACCCAGAGGAATCCTGTTATAAAATATTAACAATTATTTGGGTAGGTAGTCTCATGTTTTCAAAATAACAACTTTCAAAAGTGCATAGTGTCTCAGAAACCCAGAAAGTGCCTCTGAGATCACTATACTAGGAAATGAAATGATCGCACCATCAACTTTTATTCCTCCCACCATTGTTACACAATAGTTGCCAAGTTGCTGACTTTGGTGTCCCGTTATTCAAAAGTAACACATGCAATGGGTCAGTTTACTGGCATTTATGAACGGGCTTTCGGACCTGGGAACGTCAGCTCCCGGCACCCCGGCATGGCTCTCGGACACCCTGGTGGGAGCAGCCAGTGCCTTAAGAGAACACCCAGAGTAAGAGATGGTGCTTTGAGGCCTAGTCATTCCACACACTCAGGTGTCTTTCATTTTTTAAAAAGTGAGATACTGCATTTTCCAATATTAAATGAAGTGAAATACTAACCCCTCTGATATTAAATCATAATGGCAGCAAAAAATTATCTTTAGTCTTTACATAGTCCTCTCCTTAAATTTAAATTAAATTTCTCATGTGACAAGGAGAAATACCTATAATTCTCATGGTTGCTTTAGTGTTTTTCGCCAAGAATTCCTTTCCTTCTCTGGTAGGATGTATTCAGTAATATCAATATTTCACCTATTATAATGCCAGAATTAAACTACACTGTATTCTATATACCAAAAAATGTAGCATTTATCCTTTTTAAAAATGTATATATATCCGTTTATTTGTTTGGCTACACCGGCTCTTAGTCGTGGCGCATGGAAGCTCTAGTTGTGGCGTGTGGGATGGATGTAGTTCCCTGATCAGGGATAGAGCCCAGGCCTCCCGCGCTAGGCACGCAGAGTCTTAGCCACTGGACCACCAGGGAAGTCCCTTTTCTTCTTTTCCTCCACTCCCCAAATTTCCTGGCTGTAATATCTGGTTAGATTTGGGTCTCTCAAAATCCTTTCCATTTATGAGACACTAACCCAAAGCTAAGCACACCTTGCCGACATTACTTTCTCTCTGTCTCTGTCACTCCTTTTTGGCGGGGCAAGGGGAGAAGCAAATGATTCAAAACTTTGTAAAGAAATTCTATATACATGATGATAATTTACCACAAAGATATTTAAAAATCCATCATCCTCTTGCACTCAAGGAACAATACACCGTTTAGCAGATTAGCAAATCAGGACCTAGAGAGATCTGTGACCCACTTCAAGCAGCAGAGTTAGCTGTCAGGCAAGGCCCAGAGAGCCCCTGTCCTGAGCCTGTGACTTCACCGCAATAGAGGAGAATCTGTTTGACGGTCACCATTCAATTAGTCATTTTCACTTCAGACACACAATTGCTCAATGGACATTATTAAACACTGGGTGTTCCTTGGGTTGAAATCATAATGGTTCTCAGCCAATTGAAACAGAACAAAAAAAAGAAAAAAATCAAAATTGAAAGTATGTCCACTATATCCCGAGGTGTTTATTCAGCCAACACTAACTAAATGTCTACTATGTGCCAAGGTTTCTGCTGAATGTGGAAACCAAAAGATAACTAAACATCCTCCTTGACATTTAGGAATGTGCCAATTAATTACTGAAGAAAAAATTTTATACTGCAATGTGATCAGTGATACAATAGAAAAAAGTATCAACTTCCATGGAAACATGAAAGAAAAACATGCTCAAAGGAGAAATTTTCATGAGTTTCCAACTTAAGTTTGAGCTTAAATGGTGAGGAGACTTTCTTCAGGCTCAAGTGGGAGGGGGCAGGGGACGGTAAAGACATTTTGCAATGCTAGACACTCTCAACGCTCAGTAGGCACAGGTTGAGGGAATACACACATGAAAGGAAGAACTGACTCTAGACAGTGGTGTGCTGGTAAATCAGCTCTCTGGAGTAAAACAAAACCCCTGATCATGTGGCGTAAGCACTCCCACTGTGGCCAATCTCAGACCATCAACACGACATCACTGATCACAGAGTTGGGAGGAGGTGTGCACCTTCGGCTCTTGCAACTGGTTTGAGTCACTTCAGCTCACTGTTACTTGCAGAGCACTCTGTAAGGATCTGTGGAGTGAATGAGCATATAAATAAAAGAAACAACAGATGACATGATTCCAGGGCCAGAACCAATATGGTCAAAGGCACAGAAATCTGAGAATTCATCGCCCTCTCAATGAATAAGAAGCTCTGGGAGGTGTAGCAGGACAGCATGAATGCAGAGTTGGGCTGGATCTAGAATGCCAGGCTCTGAGGTCTGACTTTACTTAAAAGGTTACAAGGCATCATCACAAGCTCTTGAAGGAGCACTATAACTAGATTTATATTTTAGATGCACCTTTGGCCATAATCCCATAAGTCCACTTTTGCTTGCTTCGAAGTACGAACACAAATGTGAATGGTTAAATCTTTACAAGCAGTCCTAATGAAGTTTGGAGTCAACCAAGAGAGGCAAATCCATTTTGAAGCACAGTATACGTGTGAAGTCAGGTGTAAAGAAATAAAGGAGAAAATGGATTAGATGGTGTGTGACTGGCTCACGTCACTCTGGATACAAAGAAAGTACTTTCAAATACCACCAGGACACTCAACCCTCTTCTGTATTGTAGGTCTTTTTGTTTCAGAAATTTGGGCTTGTACATATATATTGCCTCAGATTGATGGCTTTACTTTTTGAAACGAGCAAGTGCTTTTCCAAACCAGACACCTTCCCCAGGAGCACATCTTACCTCGAGACATTGTCAGGGGAGCAGGCGGAGATGCTGGTCTCCATGCTGTCAGAGCTGTCCAGGCTCAGAGTATCAAAGGCCTGGTCCTTGTAGCTGTGATCTGGGTAGTGGAAACTGTTCAAGTAGACGTTCGATTCAGATGCTGTGCGGTTGTAAAATTCAGAAGACTTCTGCCTTTGTCCTTCACTCATCTGTTGGTGATTATATCCTAAGGAGAGAGCCATAAATATGTTCGTATGCCTCATTTTTTCAGTCTTAGATCTTCTAAAACTCTCAAACCAGCAACCCAAAACATCTGCCTATGAAGTTGGGGCCTTGGTCTAATTTGTTTTGAAGCCAAGAAGATCAAAGAAACAGCATCATGCTCAGGGCAAGCATGAGTTTCAAAGAAGTGGTCTTGTGAGTGATTTTTTTTTTTGTCAGCAGATCACTTGACACTCTCCTATGCCATTTCTACACCTCAGCACAGCAGAGATACTACATCAGCTCACATAGAAACCCACACACAAAACCAAAACAGAAACATAATTCAAGACTCGAATCCTCTAACAATAGCTGGGCTTAAGCAAAGCAAGATGACTTCTTCTTTTTTTTTTTTTTAATGGGTGTGACTTTTTTTAATTGTATAATTCATTTATACAGAGAAATCATTTGACTTCTTATGACAAGTGACACGAGGCTCTTAGGGCATTCACTTCTTCAGTGGTATTCCAGTTTCAAAGGTACTTGATCTGGTCATAAAACAGCAAGTAGATCATCTAGGTGTAGGATCTGAGAAACCTGTATCACTAACATTTCTACTTTGCTTAATGTTCCAACTGCACGTTTTTCTCATTCTTTTTTTTTTTTCAAATCCCCCTGTCTGCCAATTACTTATTTAAAACACTCAGAATCAACAATCCTTCCAATAGTTGTGATCAGCCTAATTAGTACATTTTTAGCTCTCTTCCTTCTTCTGCCTTAACCACCAGCCTTCAGCTAGTTGGTGATGACCGCATGAAAGCAGGGATCACATCCACAGGAGCAAAAGTGCCTCTAGTGAAGCGGCCCTCCTCACCCTGGTGCCTGCTTGGCTGGCACCCCAGGCCACAGGCTTTACTTTGTGCTGTTCTACGGCTTTCTTCTGGTAGCTGCTTTTGGGTATCACAAATCGAATTATCTTCTGTTTTAATTCTCTGTTTACCATGTACTCAGGAATCAGGAGGCATAGTGATAAACGAATCCCTCGATTCATTAAAATATGTTCTTTAGCCAATACAATAGTTCACAATCACTTTCTCCCAGATCAAATGTACTACCAGGCCTGTTAAGACTATATATTTGGACCATCTGGATTTTCCCTGTTTTCTTGTACCCTACCTACCTTTCTATGAGGTTTTTAATTAGTAATGAAATGACCAAAAAAACAGGCCAGAAGGCAAAAGAAGGCAAGTGATTCCAAACTGCTTCCTCAGCTGTTGATTAAACATTTTCATTTAAAAACAGATGCCACATCTGTGATGCTTCAACAAAACATTATAGACCAAAACTAAATCTATAAAATGATTTGAGTTCCATGAGGGGTTTCCATGCCACTAGTTTAGAGCAGTTTAGATACTGAAGTTAAAATAAGTTAGTTCAGGTTAAGGCATTTCTGGGAAAATAAGTTTCCTTAATGTAAGATGTAATCATAAATTATAAAAACACACACATATGTAAAAACTACATATCACTTTGATAAGGAAAGATGCAAAACACAAAAGCAGACCATGAGGCTTTAGAGAGAACAGCATCAATTATAATGATTAATGCATAAAGCATTACAAAAGCATTACAAAAGCGTGGAGCTTGTGCCTTTTTTTTTTTTCAATCTTAAACATGGCAAAATAATTCATTATTCAAATATTTACCTTTGATACTTGAACTTTTGGAATTACTAACTGCTCCTTTTAAATTGTTTCCAATTATTCATTATGGAAAAGGGAGGGACAAAAAATACCAGAGATTATTTGAAAAGGTCACACACAAATCTTTCTTTACACTTTTAGAAAAGGCTTGTTGGCAAAGAGAACTTCATGCTGGCACCAATCACATGGAAGACATTTCCTTGTTTTAGTATGAAAACCAAATCCCTAAAGGACAACCTTGTCATTTAAAACAGAAGAATTGTCTCCTTGATGATGACCTGTCACAACCTCCCTTCCCTTCAGTTTCTTCACAGTGAGGAGAAGCTAGTTCCTGTAACGCGATTATGTAAGTATGCCCTGCTCCTCAGATAGTCCAGGATTTTTTCCCCAAATGCATCACAGAATAAGAGCATGAACTTACCACCTGCAGGGGAGGGAGACAGGAAACTAAAACGACTCCCAGGTTTCCGAGTGTGGGCACAAGCAGCTGCTGTTACAGTCTGCGCTGCTAGGACCGCAGCTGTGATTTCCCCAGGTCGCCTCACTGTGTGTTTTATCTCATTTTATTTCTTTGCTCTGTGTCTCAGAGAGCCTCCCATCATTCCGGTGACAGGATAACACCCTGCATTTTCAACTTAAATGAAAGAGGCTGCTGCTAGCAAGTAGCTTCCATGGCAGGATTTTAGTTTCCTGTGGATCCAATATGAGTGGGAACATCCACCTTAAGCAGCCCCTCCTTTCCCCCACCACCAGCAACACTTTACTGATCACAACAAACTCACCTGTCACCTGGCTTAGCCTCCTCCTTCCTGAGCAATTCCAAAAAAACAAGTGATCCCTGAAATTACAAATAAGGGTATGGACCTCTCCTTTGTGACCCTGGAACTGCACCAGCGTGATTCCTAGGAGCTGGTTTTGGGATCCAGGCTCTGGCCTGGCCATTTAAAGGTACAGATACTTTCAACAGAAGGATACGATTGGGGCTCAGGAGACGGAGGAGGGTCAGGCCCAAGGATGGCTGCTGGCGTAGTGAAGCAGCACCAGGAGAGCTGTGAGCCGGATTAAGCCTCCACTCAAGTGTTGGTGATCAGGGAGGGGGCCATACATGTCCTGTTCAGCACCGAGTCCCATTTGTTCAGTAATCAGATGTCACAAAATAAAAGGTCACTGAGTGAATTAATAAACTTCAAATATACTAGTGACTAAATAAGGAAGTGGAATGCATCTACTGTTTCAGGTGCAGCAAAGTAAGTGGATTGGGGGAAATGAGACTTTCCGAAATCCCTGAGATTGCTTGGTTTTTGTTTTTCTTTTTAAATTATGTGGCAAGAATAATATTCAGCAGTGGGACAACATCTAAAGAGTAAAACGGGCCTTGTAAATACTCTAAATCCTTCTTGACTGGACAGGAATGGCTGTTTGAATTGGGTACTTTACAAAGTTTATAAAGTAAGACCTGGTAACACCTGAGGCTGGTCACTAAGCATAGTACATACATGGAACCCAAATCAACTCAACATTCTTCACTGTCCCAGAAGAGCCAATAGGTTGGATGTGCAAGGCCCATTTATTATTATCATTTTTAAAGTACCAATCCCTATGAATTCTGGCTAATTGCACCTGAAAAGCCCTTTGTGAGTTAACCACTATGGGATATATAATCTTGCTAATGTTTTCTAAATGTATCTTATATACCTTAAAATGGTTATCTGGGCCTTAATACAGAAAATGCAATGACCTAAATTTGTAACATGGGTTTAAGAGGATAAAATTAATCAGTATTTCTAACAATTTCTCACCTGCTGAGAAATTCATTCTTCCTAACCATAGTCCACAGCCGGAAGATGAAAGTGCAGGACAAGTCAGGAATGAGAAAAACGACAGAGAAAGGGAAAAAGATACAAGATCAAAAAGGGTGACAAGGGGACAGGAAAAACACACCCTTCCAACATGCAGTCATTGACAGTGTTAGTACCAGTACCAGCTTGACAAGGGGAGATACTCATATTTTTAGATTAAATTTGAGTTTATAGAGAAGAATTCAAGAAGTCAGCAAAACAAAAACAAGCTTCTGATACATGCATACAGTCAAAAAACGATTTGTTATAGAAAAAAAGAGAGAGAAATCGTCATACATGTTCAACCAGAAAACAGGGAGAATAAAAACAAGATTATATCTATAAAACAATTCTTGATTCCAAGAAGATGCTAACAAATAGCTTTTTAAAGTTAAGGTTTGTAATATGCCATTCAACGATTTGAAGCACAGTTGATCCAACTTTATAACAAATCAGTTCTGTAATGCCCTGCATTACTATCACCTAGCCACATAAGAATCATTTGTTCTAGCCAGTCATTTAGACAGTTCTTCACTCTATACTGGGTTCAATCCCTGGGTTTGAAAGATCCCCTGGAGAAGGGAAAGGCTACCCACTCCAGTATTCTGGCCTGGAGAATTCCATGGACTGTATAGATCATGGGGTCACAAAGAGTCAAGACATAGCTGAGTGACTTTCACTTTCACCCTATACTAGGTTTTAACGCTTAAATGGAATATTAGGAGCCTCCTAAATCCTTCCATCCTCTCACATAGCCTGCTTTATTTATACCTGGCCTTTATAAAAGAGAAACATCATATCTTACACTTAGTCTATACACAGTACAAGCCAACTCTTTGCTTTATCTAGATACTGAGTCTTATGAAGCAATGCTTCCGAATCACTCATGTTTCCTGCATGATCTGACCTTGCAATAAAAAACCAAGACAAAGAGGGTCATGCAGCTGCTTGTGAGTGAACAGCCGCTGCACGAAGCATTGTGTTTTTAGCAAATGCGCAACAATTTCCCTCTATTGTGTAAAAGAAATAATCATTAGACTAAAAATCCACCATTGTACAGTTTTAAATCTGATCATTTCTTAAAGATGACTTGACATGACCTTTTACTACTTGCTGGAAACAAAAGCACCACAAAGGGAGGTTGTCATACCTTTCTTGGACTTTCCTGCATTGGACAGAAGAAAAAGGACAAAGATTTCATTCATTCTAAAGCTTACAAAGGAACGGTTCACAAGTTGTACAAAAGCCAATAACCATTACCACTTTAAGAGTGGAGCTCCTGGGCTCTTTGCTTTAAACTCTGCTCTCAGACCTTTGTTTGCATGAGTCACACTGTCAGGCCTATCACAAGGGTGCTTATTGAAGGAAGGCTTATACTTACACCATTGTCCTTGATGGATCCATTATGAACAAGCAGCAAAAAAACAGGTCATTTATGTTAATAGTGTAAGTCATGAAAATGATAAGGTCTATTTTATTTGAGTTCATGAAAAATGTGCAAGGTCCATTTCAAAGCCATGGACTTTTTACTTGGCGTTTGCTATTTTAATGGCACCAACAACTGACAGTGGAACAATTCTAAATGAAATTATGATTCATCCTTCCTAGTCCTTGTGGGCCACCTGTATGGGTTTAGTAGAAAATGCTGCCAACTTTTACGGTCTGTTGTAGCTCTAAAAACTGCAGTCCCTACCCGCTCCTCCTCTGGGTGGGGGAGTCAAAGGTGGCAGGCTGGCCTCACAAGATATATCACATCCTCTTATCAGCACACACATGATGCTTCTCTATTTCTTTGGGAACTGTCTCATCATCATGACATGAAACTCTTTAGGAGGAATACCACCCAGAGCTGCAGTAGGGAAGGACTGAGGCTGAGGGCCTCTGGGATGCACAGAAGACCTACCAGTGAAGAACAGGAGCACAAAAGAGGTCAACGACAACAGATTTGGCAGATGGTACCTAATGTGACCTAAGGGAACTGGCTCAGTTTTTTCTCCATGAACCTAACATAGGGCATCCCATTATTTGAGGGGAACACAGATGAGAAAAACCAAGACCAAACATCCCTTCAGTTTCACCATATTCTCACAAGAATCCTCTTAAATGATATTGTTTACAGCCCTTCATTTTCACAAGTCTATTTGGTGTACAGGTCTAGTGTTTCTTACTCTCTATGTTAAGGAAAAAAATTTCAACATAAAGTATGTGTTGTGGCCAATCTGAACTTTGATGTCTTCAGCCAGTGGGAAAAATATTCAAAAAGAAAATATCACAGAAAAATGTTTCAACAGAAAATAGACTAGACCCACAAGTGAACAATAATAAATGAGAGCCAAATATACTCATTTATGTTTAATTATTTATAAACTATGGGATATTTTTAGTTTATTTATTAAGAAATTATGACAAAAAAGAAGTTAAGTCAAATGCATTTTATTAAAATAAATAAAACCTCTCATATATTATAAACCACTTTTATGAATACCATAACTTCTATTAACTCTTAAATCACACTGGTAATGATATGAAATCCTCTTTCAAGGATACGTATATATGTATGTACATCTCACTTAGCCACACACACATACACATTATGTATACATGCATATATATACACCAGTATATAAACATATTTTTGATGGCAATAGTGACTATTCTCTGGTGACATTAGCAAAGATGCCAAGCATCAGAACTGCATCCTGGCCACCTTGGAGGGAACAGCTTCAAAACGAACACGTTGAGAGGAAAGATGCCCATCATCCTGTCAGCATCCCACTCACATCCTGGGCACACCTCCAACACTGCGTTTACATTTGATTGAAATTATCAGTTATGTTTCTGTCTTCCTCATGAGACTAGGTACTTCAAGGACAAGGATCATGTCATTTATTTGCATTTTTGCTACCTAGCACCATACCTGCTCAGAAGTCAAGGCCAATATAGGTTGACCTAAAGCCCCATTTTAACACAATAAATCTAATCTTCTTCACAAGAAGCTCACCTCTGGAATTACCTTAGAGTATTTTCTTCTAGCCGTACACAGACTGCTTAAGAATCCCATTAGAAATGCAATGTATTATTTCAAAGAAATAGAACATGCTGAGAATCCAACTCTACCTGAAACCTAACAACCGCATAAAAGTTCAGCCCACATGAGAAGGCCTGAGGAAAGTCTGCTGGGCCGCTGGGCCTCTGTGTTAGCTCAGTGAATCTTTAGCTCAATGAGTCGTTCCTCCAGTGGGAGAGTAGCTCAGCCACAAACCAGGGGAGCGACTTAGCCAAGTGCCCTGGTAATCTGTCAGGATCTCAGGCATCTTTTTTTTCTTTCTTTCAATCAGATAAGAAGGTTAGTAATTCTCTAGGGGCCTTTCTGAATGGAGAATTCCAGTGCAATTATAAAAAGTGTCATGGGTATATACCAGCCACGTGTGCATATAGGAAACTTATCTCAATACAACAATAAGGAGATTTATATATACATTCCCCCCTAAGGGGACACATTAAGAGTAAAATTGATCGAATCACTTTGCTGTAGAGCAGAAATTAATACAACACTGTAAACTATACTTCAATAAAATTTAAAAAATAAAAATAAGAAAGTGACATTTAGGACTTTGGTTGATCCCCTGCCTAATGACCCCCAATTCTGTTCTGATTCCCTGTCCCTGAGAAATTCTAATGCTTGACAAAGGGCATGACCCCGGACTTAGAAGATACCTACCTCTGAGCATCCTCCGAGATTCTGAGTCTTTGGTCATGGTTGCTAGCGAGTGGGGGAGCACGCTGCCACAGCTGTTGCTCTGTCCCAGGGGCAGGTGGCCCTGTGAGAACCAGGAGGAAACAAGTCAGGCAAGCTGCAAGCCCAGTGGTCCTTTCGGACACGGCCACATCACTGTTTGCCTAACTCCTGATTAAGCGCAGAAGGCAGCCAAGGCAGGTCTTTGCAACCAATGTACTGATGCTAAATGGGACAGACCAGTTGCTGTCACTTGCCCAGAACTTCGCAGCAGCCTCAGCGTCACAGCCGTTCCTCCACAGGGAGCAGTTCCAGAAGCGAAGACAGATGGGAAAACACTGTCAAACCCACCTTCGAGAAAAACTCAGAAGCCCTTCATGCGCCAGGGGCAGAGGGTGGATGCAGGGACAAGAACGCATGCACGTCATGCACAAGGACAGAGGCGATCCACACATCACAAGGGCACCAGCTTCCATCTGCTCCTAGGGATTAAGTGGGCTAGAAACTGGAGAATCCTACTAGCTGTCCCAGTGGTTTTAGCACTCTTTTAAAATAACAAAATCCTAGGGTAAAACATTCTGGGAACACCAGTTTATAAAATAGATAAAAAACAAAGTTATTCTGATTAAGGGCAAGAGAAGGACTCCAACGTCTGTCCCACTCAGAACCTCCTTCTCTCTTGCCCTTGCCTTCATCCTGCCATGACCCTTCAGGCAAGTCAGCAGAACAGGAGCGAGGGCAACTCAGGCATCACACCACATGGGCTGACATTCTAGCTTCAATGCCAACCAGCTGAGGACACGGGGGCCACTCACCTAGCTTCTTTCCACCTCAGTTTCTCCATGTGTACAATGGGGACACTAATTAGATTAATACCTCTACCACATGGTGTTGTTGAGTTTTACAGTGAAACAATACACCTAAAAGGCACAGCCCAGTGTCAGGTTCCAAGAAATGATCCAATAAATATTGGTTGCTAATACTCCTAGAATCCAGAGCTTACATGCTCCAATTTCCAGATCTAGAATGCAGCCCTGGGCGTGTGTCATGAAAGTGAATGCCACTCACCACTGGTGTGGTGGTGGCAGAACATACCCTGGACCAGGTGCTTTGGTCCCAGAGCGTACAATTCCAAATGTCCTCTGAACAGGATAGAAAGTGCAATTCAGTCATGATGTCTGCCCAACAAGCAAACTTAACGGTCTATTACTGAGCATTATCTTTAAGGCCTTTGCATGTCAGTCAACATAAGCCCAGAAAGACTCACTGACGGTGAAGCCCGTGATTCTCCCCATGTCCTACCTTCGGGGTGGTGCTTCTCCCCATAGTAGCACTGCTGAAATGTGGGGATATGGAAGGTGTGGTTTTCTTTCGAGGCAAAGTGTCACTCAGATAGAGGCCTTCCTGGTGCTGTTTTTTCCTTTCTTCCAGACTTCTAAAATGCTTTAGGTGCAAATGTAAAGCAGAATAGCAAAACTTGACTAATTGAAACAGGTCACTAAAGGAATTAAGAAGTATGCATTTACAAAGAAGCTTTGGAATTTTAACACAGTCTTGAAAAAAATTATTCAACTTATGTTCGCTAAGAGACCTGGGATAACATTTGGTAAGACACATAGACATGAGAAGAATTTATTACTGAACCTAGAAAAATTCAGAAAAATCCACCTGTCACTTTGACAGTAGTGCCGGCTGCCTTGGGGCCCCAGGACAACTTACAAGTGATTATGGTGGCTGCCACGTGGATGGCGGAACAGCCAGTGGACAAAGCATGTAAGCAGGGCCCCCCCTTGTCTGTCTGGACAGTTCTGTGTGATCGCACAGCTCCCAGTGCAAGGAGAATAAGAAACGGGAGAAGGAAGGAGATGAAGAGACAGTACAAACAGGGATACTGGCTTAAAGACGGAATCATGTTTCAATTACATAAACACACTCCGAATCCACATAATGTTTCCATAGAAGGCATCCTTCTAGACTGAAAAAAAGATCTTGACCAAGGGGCCTCCACAGCAGTCCCTCACATTTAAAAATCCTCCTGTTGACCATTTCAGTTTTTTTTCTTCAGACTCCTAAGGCAACATTTTGCCAACTTGAAACTTACCCACATTTTTCTTGGCCTTCCCCAAAATGTCTTTGATAGGAAAGTTATTTCCTAATTAGAGGTTCTTTAGGTTGGATCATTTTAATACTAAACTCGGGCTTTTGAAATATCTAAAAATTAATGCAACTCTGAGATATCAAATTTGCTATCAATCTTCCAACATTCCAATCATGAAGAATATCTGCATTTTAACCTAATAATTATCTATTTATAATAGATATTTATTAACCTAAAAGTAGTGAGGAGATATGGTCCTTTAACCAAAGATAATAGATAGGAAAGGTAGCTTTAAGAAGGGTAAAAGAAAGGCATAACGAACCAGAACTCACCTACTTTGGGAGGCCTATTGACTGACAGCTTAGGATCTTCTGGGGCCAAATTCATGTAAGGGTTTGATTATAGTTCAAAGTTTCAAAACAAAATTGTTTGGTGGCTTGGTGGCTAAGCCATGCACGACTCTTGTGACCCTGTGGATGGAGCCCACTAGGCTCCTCGGTCCATGGGATTCTCCAGGCAAGGATACTGGAGTGGGCTGCCATTTCCTTCTCCAGGGACTCTTCCTGACCGAGGGATCAAACCTGGGTCTCTTGCACTGCAGGCGGATTCTTTATCACTGAGCCACCAGGACAGTTCATGAGTATTCATAAAATGTCCTAAAAAGAGGGCAACGTGTTTGAAATAAGATATTATTTATTTTAAAATAGGTAATAAAAAACTGTTGTTCTATGGACCAAATGCACTGCTTGTGATGACTCTGGACAAACTGCTTACCGACACTGAGTCTCAGTTCCTTACATATCATGGGATTGTTAGAAGGAAGAAATGAGGCATCTGTAAAAATCTAAGGAAGTTTTGCCTCACAGCAGAGGAATGGTGTCTACTATTATGGTTTCAATCATGTGTAAGAAAAATATTTTGTGTTGACCTAGCAACTTTGTATACCATGGATTTTATGGAAATAATTATTATGATTTTGAAAAATACCTGAAGTTGCAACACTTTGATTGAATGGGAACTGAAGCATGAGGATGTGAAACGAGCTCCAACGTATCAAAAGCCAGGAGTGGACAGCCAAGGTCTCAAGCTCTCTAACAATCCCCACACTCTTAGGGACAAAATAAACGTTCTTTTTAAAAAAGGAGTATGCACCTTATCTTTTTAAAAAATATCTTTGGAAAAACTGAAGAAAAGATTTCACATCAGTAAGTCTGCTGTCAAGGTAAAATCTCCAAACTCTAAATGCTGGTTCCTAATTACCTGCTGGTCCTGCTGCTGTCGCCTTCTGTGTTTCTTAGCTGGCAGAGGAGGAGGTGTGTCATTTAAGGGAAAAGAATCGACAGAGGGAGCCATGACTTCAGGCCAAGGGGCTGACGGAGGTTCAGTGATAGGATGAGAAGAAAGAGTGGAAGGAAACATAAATCCAGAACAGACAGACGATCTTTGCTTTAAAGAAGAAAAAAAAAAGTATTTATGTGTCCATATGAAATGAAAGAATAAGACGAAGAAATGAAATTGATAATCTCATTGTTCTGTTATCTTATATGTTACTCAAGGAGACATAAATGACAGGGAGTAGTCAGCCTCGTGTTCAAATCCCACACTTGGATCAGTAGGAGGTATTTTAATTTACTATTATTTGTCTGTCCCCAAACGTTTTAAAGCAGCAGAAAATTAAAAAGAAGTCCGTACTGTAAAACAAAATTGAATACAAAATCAAACTGGAAAGGTGCTTCAAACCGCCAATTTTAGAAAGTCTCTTTGCTTCTAAGAAAACTAGGCTGGGCTAAAGTGGTAAGATATAGTTTATTCTTCTGGACTTCCTTCTCCTAATACTCTATACTCTGTACCATATTTCATGGTTTCAAGTGTTATTATTAGTAGAGCATTACTTCCCAAAAACAAACTGGTTTTTCAAACTGAGCATCGCTCCAGACCTCTGGTCAACCAGACATATCTTTGTCTCACACCTCACCGTTTTGTCAACCACGGGTTAATCTTTGACATGAGGAAAGCAGTGAATGAATGAAACGGCATGCCCACACACCTCTGCACTTTGTGACGGGCTCATCAGCACAGCTGTGGCAGGCCCAGCGGCAGCGGCGGCAGCATCAGCAGGGAACTGAGTGGAAGGGGGGAGATTCGTGGAACTGCCACATGGCTCACTAATTTCATTTACAATGATATAGCCCTAGAAGGAGGAATTGATAAATTACACATGAGGAAAGCAAGCGCTGAAGCATGCAAGAGTATTAATGCTCCAGGACAATGGAGTTAGCTCAGAGCATCACAGCCAGATATCTGTGGCATTATCAGATGTTTCATTAAGGCAATCACCAGTTATTAAAATGGATGTATGATGCTTAATCTTGAAAAATTGTATTTCCAACATTAAAAGTAAATTTTCAGATAAAATCAAAATGACTTTATTATAAATAACCCAATACATTTGATTTAAAAATATCCATCCATATCAGCATTCATTCTGTTGACTGAATAAGGCTGTCACTACACAGCATTTAAAATAATCACACACAAAAATAAATCTGAGACATGAAACCGACAACGCAACCACTCTCTCATTCAAGAGACTTTTCCATAAATCTTTATTTTAAGATTTTCTCTGTTTCTTCTGTTGCCTGACAAACTAGAGAGTGAATAAATATAGACCAAGTACTACTGACTTTTGCACTAAGACATTTATAAAGCAGTAATTTATTTGCATGGAATCTAGCTTTTAGGCATCTCAACAAATGAAAATAAAAAGGACACTATTCTCCCATGAGCCTTCCCTAGCAAGAGAAATGTACCCGCACGCACACACACACACACACACCCTTAAGGCAAAGCTGCAGCTCAAGAGTGTTTCAGCTTAAGGCAACTTCCCTCTAGGGCAGTGAATTTTCAGTTACTTTTAAATTCAGTGATTCAGTTGTGGCTTCAGCTTAGAGAACATACCCATGAATCAGAATCTTTGAGAATAAAAATTTCTGAATTTACATTTGAGGAAAAGGCCCTTGTAAATTACCATGGAAAGTAATTGTACAGACCATTCATATTTTCACTACATGAATAAAATAGTATGATGAACTCTGTGGGAGAAGGTGAGGGTGGGATGTTTCGAGAGAACAGCATGTATATTATCTATGGTGAAACAGATCACCAGCCCAGGTGGGATGCATGAGACAAGTGCTCGGGCCTGGTGCACTGGGAAGACCCAGAGGAATCGGGTGGAGAGGGAGGTGGGAGGGGGGATCGGGATGGGGAATACATGTAAATCTATGGCTGATTCATATCAATGTATGACAAAACCCACTGAAAAAAAATAAATTAATTAATTTTTTTAAAAAAAGAATAAAGGGTATAAATTAGCATCTCTCTTTTAAGAGTAAATTGTGTTGAATTTAATATTTGAGTTCTACTTGTCCAGCAATCCTTTCAGACAGTGGCTCCAGGAAAGTTAAGATATTGTTATGCTGGTGAAGCAAAAAATCCCAGACTGGAAAACAAGATTTTCACTGAGAGTTTATAATTCTGACCAAGTAGAGAGAACCAGAGTTGACTGTTCATAAATTGAAGATATCAAAATCCTGCTGAATTTAGTTTTGCACTTCAGAAAGGGGCAATAGGTAGTATGTAAAGTTTTATAAGATTAAATTGAAGAAAGGAAGTTGAAAATTGGGTTTTCAAATTTATTTTATCTTTGACAATGAATGAGAATGAAGAGTAGCAACTTGAGTTATTCTTTTGCTAAGTTGATAGAATCTTTCAAAACCAAAATTTGATTCCTATATGAATAACCTATTATATAGGTTATATATCACATAACAACCTATTATAACTGTAATAACCTAATACCTGTAATAAACTAATTAATTGCTTAAAAATGTATGTCATTTTTCAAAAGTGGGACTTATTTAAAAGAGCTGGATATAAATTCATCATTCTTTTAAAAAAGAGAGAGAGAATGAGAGAGTGGGGGGAGACAGAGAAAGACGAGAGAAAGAACGAAAATCAAAACAGCTTCTGAGCCAAGTCTGCTGGACTTGGAAGAGAACGCACGGCCACGCACCAAATACGACAGCTGCAGACACACAAATACGGTCAAAACCCAACGGGCTTCAGCGGCCGGAGGGCTGCAGGGGAAGAGCGACTCTAATAGGAGGGAAAGGCTTTATTCTTCCGGGAGGTAAAGAGGCCTTAGACCCTATCTAACGCATTTGGAAGCCACAAGCCCTTCAAACTCATGTCCAGAGTCAAACTGCATACCTGTCTGCTTAAACCTATTCTTTCCCCAGTCTCCTCCGTCTCAGTGACAGCTACTCACCATCCACCTCATATTCAAACTGGAATTTTTAACAGCAGCATTCCTGACAATGCCCTTAATGTACTTCACTCCCACATCCAATCTATCAGCAAGAACTGTCAACTCTACCTCCAAAGCATTTCTGCATCTAGCTGGTTCTGTCCATCTTTTTTTAACCAGCACCTCCAGCTTATACTGCAATCACTGCCACACCGGTTTTCCAGCAACTCTTCTTTATAATCCAGTAGAGCAGCTCAGAATGATCTTAACAAATGGGTCTCAGATAATGTCACCTCCCTGCTTAAAACCACTCAGTGGCTTCCCATCCACATAAAGTAAACCATATTTCTTTAACATGACTCACAAGAGCTGGCCCCTGCCCGCCTCACTGACATAATCTTATTCCTCTACACTCCATTCACAAGCATCCTTTATGCAGTGATTCTGCCAGTTCTGTGTTCTAAATAATGGAGAGAAACTCCATAACTGAATGGTCTATAAAGCTTTTGTGGAAACATTTCACAAAATGCTTCCAAGGTACGTATCAGTCACACCTATTATGTGATGAGCATTTACTTCACATACATATATATACACACACACACACACAAAATATTTTCTATGAAGGAATTCCTAACTTTGCTGTCTTTTTAAAGCAGTTTATAAAGTGGTTTTTGCTATTACGAAAAATTTCATGCATAAGCAAGCTTTTTCTTTAGCTTTTTGAAAAAAAAGATGAAGAAAACTATTTCTTTCTGGTGAGGGTTCTAATTTTACAAATTAGAGTTAAAATATTTTACCATTATAGCAGTGTAGCTCTATAAAAAGATATTTGGGAAAGGGCGGTGATGGGGTCTTGGGAAAGATGAACGTTTGGGATAAAGAGGGTGTACAGCTTAATGTAAACAGGATTTTTCGAATTTAGGGCAAAATAACCCAGACAACATGGGGGGAAAGGGTAGAGATGTCTGGGGGCTTTTCATGTCCCAGAAGACCTAGGAAAAAGAGAAGAAAGTAGGAAAGATGAGAAACTGAGAAAGGAAAATGCAAGATGAAAGAAGAGCTATTAAGACTAGTTTTGGTTTGGATCCTAAATGTTTGAAACCCCAAAGTAACCCACAACATCACTACTAAGCAAAGTGTACACACACACACACACACCCCAAAGTAACCCACAACATCACTACTAAGCAAAGTGTACACACACACACACACACACACACCCCAAAGTAACCCACAACATCACTACTAAGCAAAGTGTACACACACACACACACACACACACAAACCCCAAAGTAACCCACAACATCACTATTAAGCAAAGTGCACACACACACACACACACACACACACCCCAAAGTAACCCACAACATCACTACTAAGCAAAGTGTACACACACACACACACCCCAAAGTAACCCACAACATCACTACTAAGCAAAGTGTACACACACACACACACACACAAACCCCAAAGTAACCCACAACATCACTACTAAGCAAAGTGTACACACACACACACACACACACAGAGCATGTGCATCAGACATAAAAATAATCCCTGAAATTCTCAAAGCATAAATCAGGAAAGGCAGGAAAACCTCAAAGCACCGAGTGCTTTCAGAAGTCACTTCAGTGCATGTTTCCCAGTCAGCTAATCCCAGAAAACTGAGGTACATCTGAGTTCTAAGGTGATAACGAGTGGACATGTAAAATCACAGCTTACCTCTTTCAGAGTATTTGGGGTGACAGGAAACCCTTTCCCCCCAGAGAGGCTGGAGTATTTCTTTTCCAAATTACAAAGATTTTCCTTTTCCTGAAGGAACACAAAATCTATTAAGCTGAGTCAACTTTGTAGTTTCCTGATGACTAACAATGTCACTCTTTCATGGGACTTACTGACTCTTCACATAACTTCTTTCGTGAAATGTTTCCATTGCAGCCTTTTGCCTGTTTTTTAAAATTTTATTTGTTGGTTGCTTACTATTTTTCAGTTTTGGAGTTTCTAATACATTCTGGATACAAGTCTTCTGTCATTTACTCGTTAAGAAATCTTTGTTTACTCTGAGGTCATGAAGGTATACTTGCCCACCTGTATTTTCTAGAAACTTTATCTTGCTGGTTTTTATGTTTAGGTCTATAATCTGTCTCAAGTTAATTTATATGCATGTTATGAGGATAAACAGTGTTGAGATTCATTGTTTTCCATGTTTGCCTCGTTGATCCAGCACCATATGCTGGACTTTCCTTTCCCTTCTGGATTGTCTTGGAACCTTTGTCAAAAATCAATAGACAGTACATGTGAGTCTATTTCTGGACTCTGTTCAGTCCTTCTGATCTATATGTCTATTTGTATGCCAGCACCACACCCTCTTAAATGCTACAGCTTTACAGTAAAACATGAAGGCAAATAGTATAAACCCTCCAACTCCGTTCTTGTTCAAAGCTGTCTTGGCTATGCCATGCCCTTTACATTTTCATATTCGTTCAATTCCCATCATCTGTGATGATTGCCTTCTATAATGTTGCCACGAACACTGAAGCAGTGAACACTGACCCACTGTTCCAAAGGGATATAAGCTTGGGTTGCTGTGGGCATCTGGTCACAATATTTTCATCAACTGATCACTACATAACTTTGTCTTAACGTGTGTTTCCATTTAAAGACATCTTATTTAATAGACAATGTTGATTATTAACATTAAACTCATAGCCAACAGCACTCTAATTCCTACCTGAAAGCTGTTTATCTAACAGATGTATTTTCACCATGAGGCACATCACAACCGTCCCGCCCTTAGAACACCAGACAATACTTTAGCACTTGTGAGGCATTTTAAACAGCAAAATCACCAATGAAAAGCACAAAACATGAAAACATGGCCCCAAATGGTCCACAAAAAGGGCGTCTAGTCACAGCAGGAGAGCAAAACAAGAAGGCAGAGCACTGTCTTGTTCAACCTCAGCTGAGAATGTGAATGTACACTGAGTGACTTAAAATTTTCACTGTTCTGTGCTCACCTGTCCATCAATGACTGAGTGACAACTATTGATCTCAGGGTTACAAAGGTTAGTGACTAGGGAGAGCCACAAACATGGACCCCGTGGATAATGAGGATCAACTGCAAATTTCAGCATCACTGGAATTTTTATTGGGGTTGAGGTGTAGCTATAGGTCAATTTGGGAAAACAAAAATCTTAAGACATAGTTTTTACAACCGAATTATATATTTTAATGAGGAGATCTTATTTCTACTTTGTGCTTACCCATTAAAAATCTATCACTAAGATTTTTTTTTCTTTTTTTGCTAAAATTTCAGCAACTACTTAAATATTATAAGTTACATGATCGAATTTAAGCTGTGCCTTTGAATTTTGTGTGCAAAAGGTCGTGGGGAACCTAATAGCACCAGAGTTCACCCCCAGAGCAGAGGATGGGGTTGGAAAGTCCAACCTCAACTGGAGATGGCCAGGTGCTGAAGAAGCAGGAGGCGGGGAACTGCCAGGGATTCGTGTGGGCTACAGAGGCACTGTACGGGGACTCATGGTTGCCTGTGAAGGGCCAGTTTTCTCTTCTCAACCTAAACATGGCTAAGCTGCAAAGAAGGGAATGAGTGCTCCAACTCCATTTCTTCTGGATGGGACCATCGTGCAGCCTTGTCTTTAATCCATCATTTGAGATTTTTCTCTCCTGCACTCCACTCTGAGTCCATCTCATGTTTTCATGATCCCAAGTGTCCCATTTCTAAGTGGCCTCCATGCAAGGCCCAGTCCTGAGACTAACCCCATCAACTTTAACGTTTGGTCTCTTATCCCTGAAATTAAGAGATTATGTCAGAAAATTAGGCTGCAGTTTGGACAAAATAAACCCTTTACATGGAGCACATCAGAGGCTGGGCGGACGGGGACACAGTCCCTGTGATGAGGATGACCTTGCCACACCCACACGGGGCATCCACCTCACCAATTAAGCCAAACTAAATCCAATGTGGCATTTTCCAAGAAGACCTATATGCAAATAATTAGAGTTCAAAACACCAGAGCAACTGAGCCAAAATATCTGACAGCAGCAGAAAGAGCAGAATACGTTTAACTTATTTGATGAAAAATAAGATTTTTTTTTTAAAGAAGAAAATCAGAAAACATACTGATTTCCCATAGTTTGGATTTTCACGCTGTGGAAAAAGCATGAAGAAAATGTCTTTGCTTATTTCTGAATTACAGTTAATCATTCAGAGCATCAGTTTATTAATGTGGAGGATTAAATAAAGATGTATATAGAAAAGCCTTCCTTAAATTATAATTCATTCATTAAAAGGCAGTTGGTTTGATGGAAGCGACTTTCCCTGAACTGGAACCTGTGTTTTACTGTCACCAGTACAGAAAAGAAATACTTACTCTCTGCAACATCATTATTAAATTATTCTTTTCTTTCACAAAATGATCTTGTTCTCTTTGAGCCTGCTGGACAATGTGATTAGCTTGCTTTTTCAATGCAGAAATTTTTTCCTGGAGGAAAAAAAACCAACCATAGAAAGATTAGACCCTTAGGGTTTGCTGTCTGTCCCGGGAAAGGGAGAAGGAGTGTTTATAACTAGAGGTGCAGTGACCGTATTTCATTGACGTTAGGTGTGCTTAGTCGCTCAGTCTTGCTGACTCTTTGTGATCCCATGGACTGTAGTCGGCCAGGCTCCTTTGTCCATGGGAATTCTCCACGCAAGAATATTGGAGTGGGCTGCCATGCCTTCCTCCAGGGGGTCTTCCCAACCCAGGGATCGAACTCAGGTCTCCCACAGTGCAGGTGGATTCTTTACCATCTGACCCACCAGGGAAGCCCGAGAATACTGGAGTGGGTGGACTATCCCTTCTCCAGGGGAACTTCCTGATGCAGGAATCAAAATGGGGTCTCCCGCACTGCAAGCAGATTCTTAACCAGCTGAGTACCAGGGAAGCCCACCCAATGTTAGGTATGCAGTTATTATTACCAGACTGTGAAGCAGTTTCTTTGAACTCACAAGCTCAAGGCTTTTCTTCACCTAAGACCAAGTAATTTGGAATGTATTTCAAGTATCCATAAGTCAATGGGAAATCTTGTTTTAGAACATAAATGAATTTCTGACTTCACCTTGGGAGATGCCTCATGGGAAGAAAAACAATGGAATTTCTTGTTTAAACTGAAAGTGTCACCTTCTCCATTGTCCTTTCCCTCAATTTTATGGGTTTAGTACAGAGCACTGTGGTGAGGATTATGAATTTTGGAACAAGAGATGAATTCGGGACTCGACATCCGGGTGCTCAGGGTTGGGTGGAGGCAGTCACTTGCATAGCATTCCACAAGGCTGCTTCTAATAGTAATAAACTATCAGTCAGCTTTGAAAACTACTGGGTCTAGAAACAGAAATTCCAAAAGACTTTTCAACAAATTATTTTAAATCAAGTTACTATGATTGCAAAAGCAAATAATTTAAAATAAATATCTAGATTTCTGATTTTCTCTACCTTGGTTTTCACATAAAAGAATCAGACATTCATAAATACATCTACAGCATCAGGTAACACTGACTATACCAAGTCTCAACTTATCTAGTTCGGAGCACCATACACGTGGCAGGCTCCATGATCTGCCAGATGTAACAAAAGACACAAAGATATTCAGATATAACCGGTATACAGACAGATGGACACATGCTATAGCTATATTAACAATCACTATTGTCTCATAGCAAGGGGTATATATATTTTGACTTTTTACATTGAACAACACTTGGTAAAAGTACCTTTCTAGTAACAATGTTCCTTTGATACTCAGCCACTTCACGCAGGAGCTGCTGGGTCAGGTTCTCCTTTTCCTCATCTAGACGGCTTTCACGCTCAAGCTGCTGGAATTCCAGGTCTTCAAAGTGTTTGCTCTCAACATCTAGTAGGTCGGCATCCTTTGGAGAAAAGGGAATGAAAACACGCGAGAATGGCTGCAGCCTTCTTAACGTGAAGAAAAATTAATACAAGCACAAAGTCCAAAATATCTTTCCAGTTACAACACTGACCAGGATGAGAACGTGATAACCGTCTCTTCGGAGTTAAACCCCAGGGTGGGGACTAGGATGGAACTGAAAGTGACTGCGCTGGGGGTGGGAGGGGGCATTTATGTCACCATTGGTTGTAGACTGTTCTTTGGTTGTAGGAATTCTTGCTTTACCTCTACCAGGTGGCTTTAAAATGGATCATGAAATATAAAAAGAATGCAATAAATAACCTAAACATTATCTGCAGACCAAAGGTGTGACATAAGCTCTTGAGAAACTTCCTATTTTTCACAAATTTCCAGATGAAATCAGACTTTAGCATAAAGACTAAATTCAATATTCCAAAGTTGCTTACTATAAAAAAAAAGACTCAGCGGGATAGGGTGGGAGGTGAGAGAGAGGTTCAAGAGGGAGGGGACTATGTACACCTGTGGCTCATTCATGTGATGTACTGTAGAAACCAACACAGTATTATACAGCAATTATCCTTCAGCTAAAAATAAATATATTTTAAAAAATGAACCTTAAAAAAAAGATTTAAAAGCTGGCATATATAACAGATCAGAGGTCTCTAAGGGGAATATATGTACCCCGAATGGCACATAACACAAGGCACTGGGATGTGAGAAAGAAATACTAGACCTTCTTTATATTTATTTTTAATTTTTCCTTTTCTTTTACAATTTTTCAATAAATGTTCTCTAATGTACATACAGGTAAAATAACATGTAAGATTATTTTAAATGAATATATATATTTTAAGCATGCATAGAATACATATAATACATGTATTTATAACATTATATGACCTATATGTAGGTACATATAGGAATGCATGCTCAAATAATTTTAGTGAAGGGAGAAGTCATCAAAAACATTTGAAGACTGGAGTTCTTATATGGGCTTCTGTTAATCCCTTAAAATTGTTTACAAACCTTTTTACTAGAGAGAGTAGGAACCACAGTGCTCATAAAGCACAAAGACTGACTCCAAAGGTTAAGCAGTGCTAGTCTAGGAATAATCTTCAGGACTTTTAAGAACAAACAAATCATAAAAGTCAGTCTAGAAGAGGCATTCTCCAACCTATGAGATGTCTGAAGACAGGGGTGAAACCAGATCTGAGCAGAGGCTGGTGCATGTGGTATGAATTGTCCTCCCATCTACTTAAAGAAAACAAAAAGCCTTTTTTGTTTTTGGGAGCCTTTGACAGAACTGTAGAATGTGGTACGTACAGAAGATTCTTTTTAAATATATAATTTATAAATAATTAATGACCCCCCAAAAACAGGCAGCTGGGCTACGTGACTCATAGCGCTAAGTGCCAGGGCATTTTTTTCAATCAACACATTAAAAAGAGTTGGATTTTGTGTTGTTCTTTCTCAACCCTTTATCAAGCATAGTAGAAAACCTTTTGTATACGCGTGTGCAAACACACACACATATATAGTATGTATGTATAACATGATACATATATTTTAGAGAACATGAATTTTTGCCTAGCTCAAAAATTTATGACATTTTGGTTCCACTTGTTTGACTTGGTATGAATAGAATACTAGATTTCTAATTTATTTATTCAAAACTTTGATATAGTTTCATGTATTTTGGCATCTAGTATCACTGCTCTGTCTAGAAAGTTTATTATCTTAGTGATTTTTTAAAAATTGAATGAGGACTGAAGCTTTTTATTCAACTCCGAGAATATAAAGAAATACTATCTTGGTTTAAAAAAACAGGAAAATAAATGTGACACAGTATTATTAACTAAAGTACAGATTTTGTTCAAATTAAAAAAAAAAAAAGAGTTGGATAAATCTGTGATAAATTAGGTCTATTGTCAGTATTTAAACACACTACCCCCTCCTCTGATTTTCATGTAAGTGATAAATTAAATCTTTTAATTAAATGAAATATTTTTCTATCTTCTGGAATTAATTTTATTCTGGGGATGATTCACAAAAGGACTATTAGCTACCAAGAAATTACAACCAGCACTATAGCAACAAGATTATTATGTCAACACAGACAGTGGATTCTCAAAGTCTACAAACAAGAAAAAACAAGGTGAAAAACACATTCAGCATTTCTCAAAACTTCTTTACATTTTAATTGGCCAAATGTAAAGCAGCTTTGGTTTCAAGTAACTGGGTGATATTTCAAATTTATCAGAGATTTCATGCTTATAACTTCTACAGGAATTAATGAATTTGGACCAAATCTAGTTGTTACTTAAGGAATTAAGATGTAACTCTAATGTTATGTCTTAAAACAAAATATCTGCAGTCTTAAAACGTCAGTGATATATTTATTCACAGAAGCTTTCATATCCAAGTTTTTAAAGACTTTCAACTAAACTTGGCCTGTGGCTAACGGTTATTGAGACAAAAATTTTAATAAGGTTTCTTTTTTTTCGTTTATAAAGAATCTTCATTCAAAGTGGGCATATGGCTCACAATATATACACTACGCTAGTAAATTGCTTGCCCCACATCTGGTTAATATGCAACATGTGTTATTTTAACCACATGAAGGTCACAAAGTCACTAATTTATTTTTAGTAAATATTTAAACCACTGTATGAAAATAATAGCACACTAGGCAGGAAAGTTTAAAATTAAACCCAAGCTCAGCACTCAGATTCCTCTGGTGTAATCATCTGATCAAGTTAGCTAAAGCATTGAAACGTGTGTATATAAACTTACACTGTGAAAGAAAAACAACTTGGGAGGGGAAAAAAAAACCGTTACAAGATTTTAGATAAGAATAAGTATTCAAGAGATGGAATTTAGGGGCAGGAGTGGTTTAATTGAGCACAGAATAATATACACAGGAAGCTCAAAGTTAAGTGTGTGACTAGTTGAATGAAAATTTTAACTAAACTTCTCCACTAAAAGAATACGACAAGTCTTTACTGGCTGCAAGTTCAAAGGCCAGGTGTGAAAGGAAATAAAACAGATGTGTTAAAGAAAATTCAGCAGAAGTCATTTTTTCTTCCCAATAACATTTTTGAGAATGTGTAGCTAGTGGTAAAGAACCCGCCTACTAATGCAGGAGACTTAAGAGATGTGGTTTCGATCCCTGGGTCAGGAAGATCCCCTGGAGAAAGGTATGGCAACCCAGTCCAGGATTCTTGCCTGGAGAATCCCATGGACAGAGAAGCCTGGCAGGCTACAGTCCATAGGGTCGCAAAGAGTCAGACACAACTGAAGTGACTTAGCACGCAGCATGCATGGCAGAAGTTTACATGCACAACTTGTTTTCTTTGCTTTCTTTCAGTAGAGGAACTGAAAGCAGAGACTAGATATGGTATGGCCAGGAGATATTACAAGAATATTTTTATGACAGCGCAAGGGCAACTCTGAAAGCAAGTTTATAAACTTTCTAAGAGTATGTTACTATTTCTCTGTCTTTATGAGCTATATTCAAAAACTTTTCTGCATACTTTTTTGAATTTGGAAAAAAGACAATGAAAATCATCTCGTACAAGCTTCTCATTTTATACATGAGGATACTGAGGCCCACAGAGGCTGAATGACTTATCCAAGAGTAAAGGATAAACTAATTGTGGACCTAGTGAGGAAAACAAAAAAGGTCTCCTAACTGTAGATATCACTGAATAGAATCTTTTTTTAATCAAGAGACCAAACTCAACCATTCAGCTGAATAAATATCAAAACACAAGAAAACTATCCTAGCTAGGCCTCTGCTGGCAAATGAAAGGCTCATTTATCTTCAGCTTTTTTTCTCATATCACTTCTATGATTTGATTGGTAAGCCCAATTATCAACTACTTTAAATCACAGGCCATGAAATCAACATTGGATGAAAACTGTATTCTGCCTCTAAAGCAATGATTTAGGAATTAGGAAGCCCAGTCATAAATCCATAGTCTTGTATACACAAAATCATTTTACAGTTTTGGCTCACATATTTGAGATTGCATACAGGCTAAGAAAATTACTTTCTTCCTATTCATTTATTTTCTATTGTGTCTGATTTGTCACCTAATGAAGTTAGTTGTAATAAAATCAACATTATTGAATTTAGCTTCAATGCCTGGGGGAAAGCTCTGTAATGAAGTGCTATTCTGGAGTGTTTGAAGTCTGAAGGGAAAGGAGTTGTGATAACACAGGAAGCTCCAGTATGAATGGACTTCTCATGAAATAAGTGAACTTTTTACTGATTAAGCCGAAGGACTGATGAAGATTCATTTTGGTCATTGTCCATCTCTGGAAAACAGAATTAGTATTTCTCTTAATATCAGGTGAACACAAGCTAGCACAAGCCAGTTTCTCTCCTAAGGAAAGGGTTTTTATGATAAAAATTTTGCAGTCTGCTTGGAAAGGAAGAGGAAGGAGTCTTTGCCTTCGATTAGTGGAATAGGCTGTCTGCATCATTTCCTTTCCTCTTTTGTAGTCAAAATCCTTGGAACATACACAAATTTATGAGCTATCTTATAGAATCTACATTAAGCAAACTAATTGTATTATGCTTGACTCCAAGTTATTAATAGAATTTGCCAATTTTTATTTGAATATTTATAAAGAATACAAGCAAAAACTAGATAACTAAAGGAAGGGAAGAACAAAATGTATAACCATGCTTCTGACTCTAAAAGCACTAAGGTGACGGTGTAACTTCTTTAGCAATAAAGAAAGTTGAAAAATAGTAAACAAATATAAAAAAGTTTCCCAATCTCTTTTGTGAATTGGCATAAACACATAAAAAAAAACCACACTACAAACTAAAATAATTTTACAAAAACTTTTCTTTTTCCAATCATTTTTATCGTTAAGACTTTCAGCAAATTATTTGGGACACTGAGGGACAGGAAGTTTTATCTTCTTACAGCAAATTAAGCTGTACACAATAAAATGAGTGAAGGGGAAGAGACAGTTTTGAAATTTTTTTTGATCCAACATTGTATAAATTACACATATTAGAATTGCTAAGCTGTAGTTAACCTGTCTGTACTGGTTTCTTTCTATACTGAAAGATTCTATCAATCTGTGCAATACATTGAAAAGCTTCAACTATGATTTTTCATAACCTAGTGATACTCAGGGTTATCAAACATTTTTGTATTCAAGGTCATCTTAAATATTTTCAAGGGTATGCTATCTTAACTGATTTTTACCAAGTTGCCCATTCCCAAGAAGGCACAAACATAGTAATATGAGTAAAACTAGTTTTTCCTACTCCTGTGGAATCATAAAATGTTACTTATTTAGGACAAACTACTATTATACTCCTTTAGAGATCCAGAACTGTCAGTGACTGACTCCCCACAGTCACAGTCTGTCTGGGCTGCTGTTTAGAGCAAATAACCAGCTGTCAAGAGGCTATGAAATATTAAGTGGTCTTCCTAGTGTTTGCAAAACTATCCACCTAGGACGTCAGGTAGGTAGCAAGGTCGTTTCAACACTGCCAATATTAAAGATCGAAGAACAACCTGATAAAGTTCAACTAGAAAACCTATGCTGCATAAAATTTTAAAAAATTATGAAGCCTGAAATTGAATGCCCTGCATCTTAGGTCTTGTTTGATTATTGTGATCATGCTAATGATTTCAATGCCACTAAGAATAAGAAAGGAAAAGAAAAACAAAATGATGAGTGGTGGTGGGAAGCAAACCAGAGAACAGAAAAATTTGTGGACAGGAGTATAAAATTAAGCTGGGGGAAACAAAAAATTCAAGGGAAATTAGTACTCAAGACGCAGTAGAGAAAGGAATGCAGGAAACACGTCAGCTGATTTAAATGCTAGTCTTGTTGGTTACCTATCAGTGATAGCTCCCTGTTGTTTCAAAGAAGGACTCGAAATGTTTTCGCATTATTAATGAGGTGAAGGATTCCAAGAAGGAATTTTACAACTGATTAGCAAGGAATAATATGTACTGTCAGCATGCATATTTCTATTTAAAACGTTATCTAATGAACAGAGCTTATGCAAATTTATACTATGTGAAGGAGGAAGTCAAAGGTAAGTGGAACTTAATAAAAAAAAAACCAAAAAAACAACTAGCACATTCCTCTTTGCTACTGACCCTCTTCAGTTGTTGTTGTAACTGTTCCCTCATGGACTCAGGACAATTGTCCAGCTGGGTCTTCTGCTCGGAGTAAAGCTCCTGAAGCCTCTCTAGTTTTTCCCTTTCAGCATCAAGCTTTACCTTCTCCTGAAGTTCAGAAATCAGAAAATAGAAGTTACCTTCACACCCCAAGCAGGCGTTAGTGAACATTTCCCAAGGATAACACAAATAAACACTCACAAACTCCAGACATCCTAGGAATGTAGAAACATATCTTGTTAGTGACTAAGATAAGCGGGTCTAAGTGGAAGTAAAGACAAGGGGCCCCATTTCTGCGTTCTCCAAACCCAGCCCACTCCATCGGGTATTGGCAGTGATCCCAATCTTTCCTTCCTCCCTTCCTTCCTGCCACCATGTTACAAAAGCAGGGGAAGCAACAGTCATGTTGGTCAATGGTGAACAAAGAACAAGAGAAATGCCAACCAAATTCCTAAGACAGCCCTGCAAAGAGTCACTTGCCAGGGAACCAAACAAAGGATGGCTAGTATTTACCTTGAGCACAGTCAGAGTCCAATTTGCTGAAGGCATGTGTTAAGCAAACTTTGGAAATTATTTAATTTTTGTTCTCAGGTTAGAGGCATGTTAGGTGCATAAGCTGATGCTCCAGTCATCTGGAACAGTTCTAGCTCTGTGGCAAACCTCAGAGCTTAAGCAACTAGAAAATCTGCTGCCAAGGAGAGCATCTAGTTCCGACATTGAGAGAGCTAGTAAAAATGCAAGGCTGACAAAGCAGCAAAGGAAGACTTGTTAGACAGTTTAGATACATCAAAGGTGTGACATTTATTGTGGAGATAAGGACTTCCCTACAAAGACTGACACATAAAAAATAACTGAAACGAGAACTATGGAAAAAAGAGAACAGAAGAGAAAAGAGAAGATAGCATTACATCCCTCCCAGGCACACACTCCAAAGTGACCGTGGATATTTTCCAGCGAGTAATACACTATCACACAGTCTTATAAGGCTACCTCTTAAACCGAGAAACAAAGCTCCAGCCTGTTGTCTGTGTGGTGTCGGTTTTCCCACCTTATGCTCCTTTTACGAGACTCTGGACCCTTGAAGAAACTTTCAGGCCTAACCCTCCCCCTGTGTGACACTCTCAGCCTACACTAAGCACTCACTTGGAATGGGAGCTCCAGCACCAGCTGAGGTGTGTGCGCTCAGTCGTACCAGACTCTTGGCCACCCCAACCAAGGACTCTAGCCTGCCAGGCTCCTCTGTCCATGGACAGTCCAGGCAAGAATACTGGAGTGAGTTCGCGTGTCCTTCTCCAGGGGATCTTCCCAACCTGGGGATCGAACCTGCATCTCCTGCGCGTGCAGGCGGCTGCTTCACCACTGAGCCGCCTGCGAGCCTCCCGGAGGTCACTCGCTTTCAGCGGTGCTGCCAGAAAAGCTGCATTCCGCTTCACACCTTGCTTCTGTGACTGTTCCCTGCCCCTTTGATAAGCAAAATACTGCCACTTGACTTTCTTATGTTCACTGTTGATTTGGTAGAAATAAAGCTGGCTTCCAAGCACATTACAGAAAAAAAATTTTTTTGAAGGATGAAGATTTGAAGTAGCCCTATAAATTTATACTGCTTTCATTTCTTCATCCAAATGGTCATGATTTCCTATGTAAACATACATGTAAATTCTTTATAAAAGATGTTATATTTTAAGTCTAAAACTATATATGACATCAATACCTACACCAGTGCACTTGAGCCTCCACTTTTGGCTTACATTTTAAAATTTTGAGGGCATTTTAGAAATGTATATTTTGATTTAAAAGTGCCTTTTTTTTCTCGAAATGATTAAATCTAGAAGTCATAAAACTGAGACTCTTACCTCATATATCAGCCTAAAAATGATTCTACAACTTAGACTTTAGCAGATAATAAAGAAAGTTTCCTAAAAGGGAACTTCCTGGCAGTTCAGTGGTTAGGACTTGGTGCTTCCACTGCCCAGGGTTTGGGTTCAATCCCTGGTCTGGGAATTAAGATCTCACAAAAAAAAGAAAGGAGGTTTCCTGAGTCTTTAATGTGAAGCATGCTCCTATGCACAGCTGCTGTGTAGGGGTGAGAAAAGCAATGGTGTCTTTCGCAGAATATAGGATTCTCAAGTGTTACCTCACAAAAACTGAATATACTAGTACCAGTTAGATTTAGTCTTTAGCTTCAGAATTAATCATTTTTTCCCTTAATAAAACCAACAATACAGAACACTTGTTATCTTTTGGCTAAGAAAATGTGCTATTTCCCTTACGTGCAAATCAAAGTTTATTGCCCTATTACATAGCAGAAGAATTTTATCCACAAAAAGTTCTATTTCTAGGTACTGTATCACCAGAATTTGCACCCATTCCAGTTCCAAACAGAAAGGTAAATAAGTAAGAAAATTATTTATTCCAATCAAATAGCAAATGTGCAAAGCCCTAAAATTTAAAATCATATATGATAGAAAACACTGAAATGATATCTAATATTAAAAAGCCTAAAACACAGGTCCCAACTCCAAAGAAATAACCTAACTATTGCTAATGCTCTCAACTTTTAAACTATTAATGATAAGCACAAATAAACAACTAGTAAAACATACCTTGTGTCTACATAGCGCCTTCCTTCTGAGGTGCTCTAAACGTTTGGCAATTCCACACAAGGAGGCGGTTACAAGAATTACGCAAGCAGGCACCATCAGAACCGCCTGCGGCTTCTCTGTGGTTATCCGTAGTGCTGTGGCCACTAGCTTGGTCTCAGAGAGAAAGCTCAGTGGGGCTAACGCCAGGGCAGAGGAAGTGAGGGGAGGAGGAAAGGGGGACCAGGGGCAGATGGGCCCGGCCATAAATCACAGGGGGCCGCAGAGGTGATATCACGCCGACAAGAGCCAACAGTAGGCCAACAGCTGAGCCAGAAAGAAATGAATATGCCTCTCTTCTAATTACTGTCCAGGAAGTTTTCAAAGAAAAATTAGTTCTAGGCAAGCGACTGATTAGAGCTGAAAGTATCACCTTCTACAGTGAAGGTAAAATAGTGGGACATATTACATGACATCTCAGGGTTCGGGGAGTCTAGCTTTTTTTTTTTTTTTGGTCAAGCGGCTTGCAGGATCTCAGTTCCCTGACCAGGGACTGAACCCAGGTCCTCGGCAGTGACAGAACCGAATCCTAACCACTGCACCACCAAGGAAAAGCAAGGTCGCTCAGTCGTGTCCGACTGTTTGCGACCCCGTGGACTGTAGCCTACCAGGTTCCTCCGTCCATGGGATTTTCCAGGCAAGAGTACTGGAGTGGGGTGCCAGAGTTTAGCTTTTTACATGTAACATATTAACACCAGCTATCATCCTCATTCCCCAGATTCAAACTGGTAACGTCACCTATTCTAATTACTATAGGCACAGTGCTATTTTCTCTTTTTAATTTAAATTTTTAATTTTCTATTGAGTATATCCGATTAACAATATTGTGACAGTTTCCAGTGAACAGTGAAGGAACTCAGCTGCAGACATACACATATCCATTCTCGCCCAAACTCCCCTCCCATCCAGACTGCCACATCACATTGAGAGAGAACACATTTTTTTCTTAGATTCATAAATCTGTTTTTAGGAAGTAAATAAATTAAGCTGCATTTTTAATATTTTTAACAAATTTAAATTACTTTGTTGAAAGAATAAGATTAATCTTTCAGGAATCAGAACAGTCCAGGAAGATGCAGATGTACAGGGGGGCATTTATTTTAAAAAGACCAGAACATGACTTCCCTAGAGACACGGCTGCCTCCATTGTTTTCCAGTTGCCTTGTCTTCTCTACATGGACTGGCAAAAATCCAGTTGGGTCATAAATTCATTGCCAGATTCTGCCTATTTTGTGTATTGAAGACTGATGTTCCTAAAGTGTATACAGTGCCAAAGGTAAATTTTTCACCAGCAAATGAAAGTAAAAAGCGCTGTATAGAGTTGGGCCTACATCTGCTTTCACAGTGAGTTGTTCATTCACTCAGCCAATAAATATTTATAAATGGACTAGAGAAAGAGAAAAGAGGTAAGTTGATCACTGTCCCTATGAATCACAGTCTAGCTAGTTCTGTGCTTATCAGCCCTGACCACATTAGAATACATTGGGAGAGCTTTTAAATGTACTGTTTCTCAGAGTTGTAAGGCTAGGGATAAAACATTTAAAAAACTTCTCCAGGTTTTCTCATATGCAACCAGAAACACTGATTCAGCCAACCAGAATGTGTGAGAGCCAAAGAACTACAAAATGAACTAAAATTTGATTTCTGTGAAGACTTAGGACAAAACACAAAATCCATCAAAATTTGTTCTGAAGGTATTTGACCTTAGAACCTTGCCTTCATAGTATAAAAGTCCTCTCTTACAAGTAACATTACAAATGTAAAATTTTTACTTTTAGATTAAATGCCTCAAGTAAACCCCTCTCCCCAAAAGAACTGTGAGATTCCAACATCCAAAATGCTTTCAAAGAGGAAAGACAAATTTCAAGATCAGAAGTAAAATGACTCTTCTTATCATACCAATGATCAGGAGAAAGTATAAATTTATCCTTAGTAATTTGAACATGTACACAGGAGTTGCCAATAATCTTGAATAAACTTAAAAATCCAAGACTTTATTTTGTCAGATCTCTGGTTAAAAGACAACAATAAATTTCCTCTACGTTGTAGCCTCAAAGGAAGGAACTGAAATTTAACTTGCTGGCTCTATTAAAATTTCACTACTACACAGAAAATTTTTGAATGCCAATAAAAACATAATTTTACCACATCTAACTAATATTTGGTTTGAGTTTACCCTATAAAGATGCCTACTTCATTAGTTTATAGGGTTGCCAGATAAAACAGAGGAAACACAGTTAAATGTGAACTTAAGATGAACAATAAATGCCCTCCCCCCAAAAAAAAAAAAAGATGAACAATAAATGATTTTTTAAATGTACGGTGGTGGTTTAGTCGCTAAGTCATGTCCGACTCTTCGCAACCCCCATCGACTGTAGCCTGCCAGTCTCTGTCCATGGGATTCTCCAGGCAAGAATACTGGAGTGGGTTGCCATTTCCTTCTCCAGGGGATCTTCCCGACCCAGGGATCAAATGCAGGTCCCCTGCATTGCAGACTGATTCTTTACCATCTGAGCTACGAGGGAAGCCTGCTTTTAAATATAAGTATGTCTCAGATGGGGCTTGCCTGGTGGCTCAGTAGGTAAAGAATCCACCTGCAATGCAGGAGACTGCCTCAATCCCTGGGTTGGAAAGATCCCCTGGCAGCCCTAAATCTGGCAGCCCTATTAGCTTGATAAAGGTTTTCTGAAAAATTAAGATTCGTATTTGTAATTTCCAAAGTATTCAGCACAGAATCCAGCACAAATAGGTACTGAAGCCATGTTTCTTGAAACACTGTGTCAAGTTTGCAACTGATGCACAGATATGTTAAAATTCATAATACCTAGGCTAACAAGCTTTAACGTACAACTTTATTTACTTTTGTCTGTTGGTTCTTAGTGGCTGCGTGTGGGCTCTCCTCTGGCTGTGGCAAGCAGGGGCCACTCTTCGATGCAGGCGAGGGCCTCTCACTGCGGTGGCCCCTCCTGCTGCAGAGCAGCGGCTCTAGGGTGCATGGGCTCAGCAGATGAGGCTCCTAGGCCCTAGGCACGGTTGTGGGGCAGGGCTGAGTTGCTCTGCAGCACGTGGGGATCGTCCCAGACCGGGAATCAAATCCGTGTCTTCTGCATTGACAGGTGGACTCTTCATCACTGAGTCGCCAGGGAAGCCCCTCGAAGCCATCATGTTTAAGGGTGTATGGTGCGAGCTCAGTCACTTCAGTTGTGCTCAACTCTTGGCGAGTCTGTGAACTGCAGCCCACCAGGCTCTTCAGTCCATGCGGATTCTCCAGGCAAGAATACGGGAGGGGGTTGCCATGCCCTTCTCCAGGGGATCTTGTCAACCCAGGGATCAAAGTCAAGTCTCCCGCGTCTCCTGCATTACCGGCAGATTCTTCACCACTGAACCACCAGGGAAGCCCTCTAAGCCATCGATTTAAGACTGGCCCATTCAAAGTCCTCTCCATTCACCTTCCAGTCTCCTTCCTGCCAGTTCCTAAACCACATGGGGAGGTTTGAGAGGAATGCATTCTCAGAGGTTCAAGATCAGGCAATTGTTTTAGAGCCAAAACTACTTATCTGAAATCTGTAAGGCCAAATGTGTTCTAGGTTTCAGAATATCCTGCATTTAATAGAGGTAACAGTTTATAAGACATATACTGTATGGCATCTTCAGTGAGGTCTGGGGCAATACCCTATAATCAAATATACTTCTATTTCTGCTGCTAATTATGAATATTCATATCAAGTGTGAATATCAGTCCAAGTCAAGTTTTGCAACCATAAGTTTTGATGCCAACCTTATAAAAAAGAAAGTTTTCCCCCTGCAAAACTTTTCAGAATTGTAGAGGAAAGATCATGGACCTATGTCCATAGATGGTAATTGTTGAAAACCCACTTGAGAGGCACATTCTTAAATTATTTTTGGAGGATTTCTTTTTTCTGTTGATTTTGACATATTATTGCACAATTAATGGATATTTAGTGTAGAGAACACTGGAAAGTCAGAACATTAGGAATTTATCTGATCAAACAACCATCAGAAAACAAATCACCCTAACCTGGAATCCTGTTCATTTAATCCCCAAATCCCACAATATATTTCCACTTCCTCTAAACAGGGAGCTAGCTTTGAAATGTAAGAAAGAGGCACGGGAAGGGCTGGGTCTCTTCTGAACACTGCCTGTGACTTGGCAACGACTCTGCACCCAAGAGGCATTAACACTTTGCATGGAATTCTGGGCAGGCTCAGTCTTCTCCTGGCTCAGAAGGAAGGATGGGGAGGAAGTAACAGGTACTTTGGCAAGATGATAATGGAGAATACAATTAACCACTTAAGATATGAGGCTTATTATAGAAAAATTAGTCTACTAATTGAAGGAAATCTCACCCAGGAACAGCTTCATGGTATAGAGTGATTTAAGCTTCAGCTTCCACATTTAAGTGTGTTTAGCTACAAAAGTATGCAGACCAGGATTGCTACAAAGTCTCACAATCTATCTGTGTGAAGACAGATCTTTAAACAGAAGGACAGTTTGAGCTTTGTGATGACCCATCTGGGTGATAGGAAAGACTTCAACAAGACTATGTGAGCAAAGCCTTTCCTTAACTATTTTATTTAATTTCAGTACAACTAATTTTTGATTGTCATATGCTCAGGAGCAGGAATGAGAAGATAATCCAAAAATAGAGACACTGAAAAGCTATTTTCGGTTTTTAATTTTTTACGTCGTCAGAAATAGACAAAGACTGAAGGGAAATGGACATAAACAGATGCAGAAATACGTCCAGCAGTTGCCCCAAATGAGGCTTTGCCTTCAGAGAGTGGAAGCACTGGGGGAGGGAAGCCGTTCCAGCTCTGCCCAAACTGAGCTTCACGTTTCTGGTGGCTTCCCAGTCACCAAGCCCATCAAACTAAAACAGCTTTCCAGTGCAGAGGCTAACAAGTCTCTCTCCTTTCTCCTGCCCTAAGAAAATACTATGGCTTTACGCTTACTGCTTCAAATGAACATCCCCCTTGAGTGTATGTTCGAGCCTGATCCTTATATTTGTTCAGGGTTCATCCAAGCTCATAGAGACTCTATTTGTGATGTGGCCACTGTCTGAGAACGCAACAGGCAGACGGCCTTCAGCGTAGCGCCACCTGGACACAGGCGCACTGATGGGCTTGACGATGGTGCCCACAAGGGCGATGCAAGGCAGCCCAGGGAGCTCCTGCAAACGCGCACCGTACACATGTGTGTGTGTGCATGTGTGCATGTGTGTACACACACACATACACAACACATACATGTACGCATATGGATTCAACAAACACATAATTAAAGACTGTCTATATTTTACACTGTATATATAATTATGCCTGTAGTTTATACTTTGAGCTTCCCTGGTAGCTCAGCTGGTAAAGAATCTGCCTGCAATGCAGGAGACCTGGGTTCAATCCAGGAAGATCCCCTCAGGAAGGGAAAGGCTACCCACTCCAGCATGGCCTGGAGAATCCCATGGAGTCCACGGGGTTGCAGAGAATCAGACATGAGTGAGCATAGTATAGTACCACATGATAAATAGTGGTCACATAGAAAATACATCAATTGATACTAAGCACCAAAAACAGAATATAGTTCCCAAGGAAGCTAAAAGAAATAACATTAAAGTCTGATCCTGAGAGCCAAGAAAACAACGTCGACAATTTCACGCCAGGATTTGAACTCTGACATGATATTAAACTTTCCTCCTATGGCTCCAGGCCTTGTCTCCAAAAAATGAGAGCCAGGCTTACAGGATGTGCTGCCGACATCTAAACTGGAGTTTGCCCAACAGGGATATCTTTTCAGGTTTTGGTTTTCTCATTCCACCGTTTATATCTGACAACAGCAACAGGTGTATGGGAAAGGAAACGAGATCCAAAAGGGGAAAGGCCACTTCCTTCTTCTGTCTCACGCCCTGGCTCAGCGAGCGGCGTGACTGCGAGCCGCCTGGCGTGAGCCCCTGGACAGAGCACCCCAGCTGTCCTGAGACTTGGCCGCACGCAGCTCTTAAGCAGGTGTTTGGCTCCATGTTTCTGTTCAGACTCAGCTGGGACTCGCCGTTAGCAGAAGATCCAAGGACAATATTCCCAAAGAACACTGGGCGGTATTCTGGCACCTCTTACGAGCTGGATAAACAGTGGATAACAGTGCCTACCTCTATTTCACAGGCTAGGGAGGGAAATAAATATCTAACCAAACCAAAACAAATATAAATGACCAAATGTGATTGTGAAAGGACTGACAGAACAACAGAGAGCTTATCATCTGAGCTGGAATGGGCCGGGAGGGCTTTTCTGCAAAACCAGCACTGGGCTCAAGCCTTTAGAGACGGAGCCAACCAGACACAGAAGGTGGGGAAGGGGACTCCAGGCCAGGCGAGCTGATCTGCAAGGGCGCTGGGCAGGGGCAGAGGGCGGGGTGGACCTGTGAACAAACAGAAAGAAGGCCACCACGTGAGCGAGGTGAAGAGGGGAGGAAAGTAATGGAAACAGTCAGGACTGATAAGGAGTTTAGGCTCATATAAAATACAGGGGAATACAAACCAGAAGGATGTGACCTCATTTATATTTTAAAAGTCACACTGGCTGCTGTGAAGAAAATGGACTGATGGGAAGCAAGTGGAAACGGAACTCAAAAGGAAATGTTGATGATTTTGAAGAGAATGCTATTAGGGGAGATGCAGGGAAGTTAAAGTAATTGAAAAATAGCATTGCAATCAATTAGGAGTAGGGTTGATAGAGAAAGAAATATCAAGCTTCCAGGTTTCTGTTTGGGCATACAGGTGTATAAAGATGCTACTTCCTGGTGGGAAAACCAGAGGAAGAACAGGATTGGAAGTAGGGGAGGTGTATGGAAGGCAAGGGGAAGGATGAGATCAAGAGTTCCGCTATGGAGTGTTCAGCTGGAAATACCTGAGAAATATCTCAGGGGAGATATCAGCTGGGCTACAAGTTATGAGTCAGAAGTTCAGAAAAAGGGTGTGGACTAAAGACATACATTCGACAGTCACCAGTGCACACAGGTTATTTGAAGCTGTGGCTGTAAAAGAATGTGATAGGCTGCACTAAAGCAGTGGCACAGACAGGAGCAAACCTGATGGAGCAGTGGCAAGGATGGGGGACGGCTAACTGAGCAAGACATCATACACTGTGCTGAGAAAACTTGTGAAAAGCTCGGCTGTGCTGAAGAGAAACTAGCTAAGGTTGTTGCTGGAAGGAACTTTATTTTTAAATAATAATAATTTTTTGCTTTTTTTTTAAACTTACTTATTTCAATTGGAGGCTAACTACTTAACAATATTATGGTGGTTTTTGCCATACATTCGCATGAATCAGCCATGGGTGCACGTGTTCCCCTTCCTCAACCAATTTTTAAAAATAATAATGTTGGCATACTGGCAGTACAAGCCCAGTAAAGAGGGAGTGGATGGGAGGAGCTGGGACAAGAAGGACTGAAAAACCTCTAGACGGTGGGACGGTACCCTGGGCACACCCAAAGGGACTGGTCTCTGAGGGGAAAAGAGCCTTCCTTGGGCTTCCCAGGTGGCGCTAGTGGTAAAGAACTTGCCTGCCAATGCAGAAGACATGAGACTCGGCTTCAGTCCCTGGGTCGGGAAGGTCCCCAGGAAGAGGGCATGGCAACCCTCTCCGGTTTTCTTGACTGGAGAATCTCGTGGACAGAGAGGTCTGGCGGGCTACAGCCTATGGGGTCACAGTCAGACATGACTGAAGCAACTTAGCACACACACACACCAGCCTTTCTTTGTGAAGATGAGATGCTCTAATTTCTAAGTGAAGTGGGTGGTGAGATCATCTCAGGGCCAAGGGGAGGAAACTGGACTAGAAGTTTGAACAGAGTGAAGGTATGAAATAGCCATGCCATAAAACAGTAGAGCAGCTTTATTTGAGAAACAGTGATGCTGCCAAGAGGTATTCAGTCTCCATCTGAGTTTGGTTGTCAAGAATATGCAGTGACATCACCTAGCCCAGTCTGTTTTCACTTCCCTCGTTTTCCTCTGGAATCTCTCACCCACAGCCACTTTCTGTCATTTTTCATACCATGCGACGACAGACAATAATCCCACCTTCCGAGACCAACTAATCCCCTAACAGCTGCATGAGCTGGTTCTATGCTTCAAGCCCCCACTGCCCCCTCTCTTCAAAATAATAATAGGAAGAATACAAAAAAGAACAATAATGTAAGCAGCCTCCTCTTTGTTTGTTTCCACCCATGTTACTAGAGCTCCATCTCCACCTTAGGTCTGGAGAATATAACACAACTGGCCCTGAAAAGTGAGATTTAGCACTCACTCAACTTACTTCACTTTTGTGTATAGAATTTATAGTCTGTGTCATATGTGGGTTACACAAAGACAAACAACTACACGGATGGGGAAGGCAGACAGGTTCAGAGATTCTGATTCCCCATTCCAATGTCCCACAAGCTTTCCAGTTTGACATAAACAATAAAATACTAGTAAGCACCAAAACAAAGACACCCGATGCCTCCAACAAAAGTTCCTTGCTGTATCAGTGCAGAATCTTTGAAAACCATAATATCCCTGCTTGGCAGAACTAGACAATCAATGCTTTCATATGGTTTTGAGCTTTTAAAGAAAAATATGTCCACTACCCAAATGGATTCTTTACAGTTTCAAAGTCTGGAGCTCAAAGGCACATACATAAACTTTAACATGAAAAAGATGTGCAGTTTAATCTTGACAAGCGGGCAACCAAGAAATTGATATGTAGCTTTTAATCTGACTTTAATTTCTGACAATATCTTTTTGAGCTCACTCTCTGGCACCAAGATCAAATGCCCTTATTTATAGGTTTCAAACAAAGAGAAGCCTAAAAAGGAAGCCTCATGCAGCAGAAATCCTCTCCACATATTACCAGTGGAATTTACTCAAACTGAAATTATTTTTCTTTTCCTCAGTTTAGAGGAGAACTCGATGATCAAGAAAGAATGTATTAATGCTCATTTGCTTTTTTTTTTCCAAATTGTAATTTTAATTTTTAATTTAGGCTGAGTTTCCTGTAACTGACTTAGAATTTGAGATGACAGTAAGTGAAATATTTTCCAGAAAAAATAAACAGAAAACAACAACAACAACAACAAAAATCCCAAAACCCAACTGCTACCCTGAATTCTAAAAACTGCAAGTAATTCTTCATATTCCCTAGGAGGGATCAGCTAACATTTAGGCTGTGGCCTAAAACATATAAGTAAAACTTTTTCCAAAATAAGTGTCAACTGTATTTCACAGTTTTCACTTGGCAGTGTGTGAGGATCCCCTGAAAACCCCAACATATTTTTCTAAGAGCAGTGCACTTGCATTGAAGCCAATGGCAAGGCAAGACAGATGAGATGAACACTTCCCATTCACCTTTTTAATACACAGAAAAACGAAAAGAAATGAGGCAACCATATTTGAATATGCTTAAGCCATCCTTGCAGGGCACCAGTAGCAAAGAAGTTCCAAAGTACTAAAATGATTCTTTAAAAAAAAAGTGGAATCAGAACAGCAGAAAAGCTAATGGAAAAAAGCAATCCACTCATCTCAGGAGGGGTAAACTGCCACAAATACCAGCTCAAACACTAAGCAGGTCCTGCCGTCTCCGCATCAGCTGCTCTGCACCTGCGGGTCCTGTCTGCAACGACTTACCTCGTCTGAAGACTCTTTCCTAGTGTCACTGTCTCCCGGAACTTGGCACCCAAGTCCAAAACCACAATTCATGCAACATTTAAATTTAATCAATGGGACCACCATGTTGCCCGAAAAATTTGTATCATGTATAATTTTCTTTTTACCTTGGTCTTTTCACCAACAATGTTCTTTTCCAGTTCTGTGATTTTCCGGTTTAGATGATCCAAAATCTCCTTCTCTTTCATAAGTTCCGTTGTTTCCGATTTTTGTTCTCCGTCCAAGAGAGCACATTCCATATCCAGCTGAAGACACAAACAAAGCTCAGAAATGTTTCACCTTCAGGGAAATTTCCAGCTGCCTCCTTTAAAGGTGTATTTTTAACAGGTACAAATTGCAAAAAGTACTACTGTTTTCAGTCAGATTACGGAGCCCAGCAAACACTCCAGAGAGTCCATGCAAGACTCAGAATTCTTATACGAGAAAGTAGGGAGGCCAGAATGTACTTGCTAAGAACACTAGCTATCTTTTACCTTAATTTTTCTATTACACCCTCCCCGCCTTTTCGTTTACTTCTCAAGGTAACTTTGCCCGTTTGCTTAGATTCAGGCTCAAGTGTGAGCCATCTTGGGAGCAGTCACATCTCTGTTTGTCCCCAGAGCGCAGAAAGTGAAAACTGCACTCAGTCCGTCAAGCAAGCACTGCATTTCCAGCAATGCCGGCAAGGAGGGGCTTCCAGGGTCTCTACATGACAGATGATCATTCCCTTCCACACACGGGCTGTCAGCATCAGCTGTGAGAACAGACATGAAGATCCTTCCTGGGCAGAATGAGTGCCTCCTTCTCACTCCATGGAGGTATGAAAAAATCACCCTTTTCTTTAACTGCAGTTATACTGTATATGTCTGTCTCCTCTAGAGATTTGCAAACCTCTGGAAAGTGAGGTCTATGATTGATTCACATGTAGATCCCCCCATAGTGCCAAGATGATACTCAACTCATGCTTAACACACTTACAAAAATGTTTGTTGGATTTGAGCTTAAACGTCTAAATATACGGTACCTCAGCTGACAGATCTTGAAGCAGGTCAGAAAGCACACACCCGTTAAGACAAAGTTAGTTACATAGCATACATTAAAAATGGCTTCATATGCTTATCTCATTGGTGGAACAAAAACACAGAAAGAAGAAACATTTTAAAAAGACAATTATACCCCACACATGTACCCATTCCATGAATATTTGCTCATGTTGACCTCTATGTATTCTGCCCTCCAAGGCCTGTGCCCTAAGAGGTAATGTTATATTTAAGCTAAAGGAAAGAAAGAAAATTGGGAGAGGTAATAAGTGAACTCGTGATTTGTACCTCTCTGGAAGACTCCTCCATCTGGTCGTTTATATCTTTGATTTTTTGTTCGAGTTCCTCAAGGTTGTTCAGAATTGTTATCCGGGTCTCTTCCATCGCAGTCAATTCCAGAATCCTTTGTTCTTCACTTATGCCCTCTGGGGTCTGTGATTAATCAACACACAAAAGGGCTGGTCACACTTCAATGCCAGAATTTCCCAGTTAATAAACCAGTCACAAGTCTAGCATTTCACAGTCTGTGTCTGTTTGAACTCTAAAAGCATCCCTGTGACTGTTTACTTGGAACTCTGCATTTTCCCGTAGACCCCCAGTAGATAGTGTCTCAGGTAAGCGTCTACAAATCAGGTTCAGTGAGTAAATTCATGTCCTTTTAAAACCAAAATAACCAAGAGGTAATATAGATGAGGAAGCTATAGTCCACAGAGATTGTAGAGACTTCTCTCAGGTTACAGATAAAGTATGGAGTACAGAGAACTAGAATCTAGAGGAGACTTCTGACATCTTCTTCAGGAATGTCTCTTGGGCACTCTGCTACCTTCATTACAAGCTCCATGTTCTCTCCTGTCTCCAAGGGAATACACTTCCTACAAGTCTCCAGAATTTCTACTGGGTCCCACTGCTAGGGCTATCTGCAAATGAGCAATCCTTCTGATTTATATTCCTTCCAATACAAGACGGTAAATAGGGACAGGGTATTTGGCCCCACCTCACTGAAGTGTTCTCTGAAGTTAATAAGCAGGACACTACTACTTTATTACTTTGGCGACCCTCAGAATGATTTAAAATTATGCACCTAATACCAAGTTACTTCATGTTTCAGCTTTTGCATTAGCACGCTACTCACTGGTCTCTGTCCTATGTACTGACAAAGACGCTAACTGGGCCAATGAGCTCTTGTGACTTGAAATAGGATATTGGCCATTATTCATAAAATTATGCCATGGAAAAACTGACATCCTTCACAAGGAATGAGAAAGTTAGGAAAGAAATTAAGTGACATAGGGCATACTTATACCTCTGAACAGAGTTATGACAAATGCCCAGAAAAGAAAGGAATATTTAGATCATACACACAGCCAAAATGTGACTGCCAATTATTTTAAGAAGAAACACAACAAATTGAAGATAGCTTCTTTTTTCAAGAATTTCAAGTTAGTTATTTTGGATATCCCCTGGTGGAGACCAGTCTTTCTATCAGGCAAGGGACGCCAATATAGGCATTATTTATTTAATTTTCTCTCTCTTTGAAAAAGAAGCAATTTCTTTGCACCAGTAAGTCAATGATTATATAATTTCACAATTGGAAATTGGAAACAACAGCCAAGTTATAATACATAAATTGCTGAAGATTACTCACTAACCACTGAAAAGAACATTCAAATTAACCAAAGAAACCATTAACGTTTTGTGTCTCTAAATTCATTTAACGTACTTAACAATCCTAAAAATTACTGTAAGAAGATAGGCATCATGTCCGTTTCTTTATTCTTTATTAATATTCTTTATTCTTAACCCTACTTTGCTGCTTCTCAAAATTTAACCATTGAGAAGTTACACATCTCAGGCTGACTAGAGCAAAGGTTAGAAGGCCTTTCAAGCCCTCTGTTTATTTGTTTGCTGATAGTTAGATTTTAAACTGTCATCTTAAACCCAGTATCTAACTAATTAAACAACCTGTGACCTTTCTTCACAGACAATGAATCTCATTGTCCTAACACTTGGGTGGCCAGTTTTAGGGCATGAGGAATGCCTGCAATAGTGAATGCCATTCCTAAATCATCGAGGAGTAATCCCAGCAGGAAAGCCTCAAGAAGGCCAGTATCCTGTTGGTTCAACATTTCATATTAGGTTTCAACTTCCAACATGGTTTAAAAATATCTTTCATTGGTGGAAGCAAAGCATCAAAAGAAAAGAAAAACTGAACAATCTGCGAAACTATACTGATAGGTAACAGTGGCACTTGTAAGTATCTGTATAACTCAACATTTCTAGAAAATTTATCACAATAGGTCTAAGAAAAGACAACTTGTTAGTCTGTTTGTAGCAGTAAAAGTTACCTAGGTACTGACTTTTGTTATTGTTATTTATAAAAAGCAAAATCTTTAAGAGGCATTCTAAAACTGTGGTTTGTAATAGAAAGGAATGAGGATGCTGGACTCTCGTTTATATCCAAATAAAAAACAAGAGCATACCAAGGGTGTGGTAGCCACTAAACAGCTTTAGTTTGTGGTGACAGAGAAAAGTGGAATTTTAATCTATCTGATTTTTTTTTATAGTAATGTATAGGGTTCCACTGAGAGTGATGTTTTAACAAAAGCACATATTGTGCATACACAGATGTATTGTTTTTGCGTTAACTCCATCTACTCACTCACAGAAAGGAGAGACAGTAGGGACTAGACAGTTTGCATCTACCCTTCCCTGTGTGTGTGTGTGTGCGATCTCTGATCTCAAGAGGTTTCTAAGAAGAAATATGCAAAAGGGGGGGCACAGTAAATGGAAATTGTCTTGTCCCTACTCCTATCTCCCCTTTCTGTGTGCCTGTGGATGGAATTAACTCAAAAACAGCATATCTGGGGGTGCACAATATATGATTTTATTAAAACACTTAACTCTCAGTGGAAGCCTATACATTACCATTAAAAAAATCAGATAGATTAACTTAGAAACCTCTTGAGATCAGAGAGGGTTGCAAGTATGAAGGGTTTCCACTGTAGACAGAATGATTACATGATTACTCAAAAAGAGCGGAAAAGTTTTCATCACAAGAGAATAAATATTTTTTTGGCAAATACATGAGGAGATGGAATTAACTAAATTTATTGCAGCAATAATTTTGCAAGACATGTAAGTCAAGTCATTAGGCTGTACCCTTTAAATTTATACAGTGCTGTATGTCAATTATATATCAATAAAACTGCAAGGAAAAAAAAGTGAGCTGTTTTCAGCTTTCACCTCAGGTGGTTGTAGACAGATTCATAAAGCCAATTAAAAAGAGCATACTTCCAAGGTCATCTGCATCTTTAAGTGTTAGATAAAAGCAAAGTCAAAAATGGTGAATTTCAGGCTTCCTAAATATAAAGATCTTTGTCATTAAATCAATTTGTTAGGGGAAGCACACTGACTGAAACCGCCCACCCTGGCCAGGCACCATAGTAACCATTTGCATGAGTTGTTTTATGGCAGGAGATCCTGATAAGGAATACGGAACTAATAGGCCACCACCAGCCGGAAGAGTTCGGGAAAGATCAAAAGGAGACACCGTGTGTCCGTCCACTTCCCAGAATCCCTCTTGCTAGCATCCATCTTGGCTGAGCGATGCGTGCGCCACCAGGAAAGACTCTGAATTAGAATGTGGCCAAAGACTACCTGGAAACGAATCCCATCACCATAAAACCCAAGACTGCGAGCCACGCGGTAGAGCAGTTCTCCTGGGTTCCCTTACCCTCCTGCTCTCCGCCCGGGTGCCCTTTCCCAATAAAATCTCTTGCTTTGTCAGCATGTGTCTCCTCAGACAATTCATTTCCGAGTGTTAGACAAGAGCCCAGTTTCGGGCCCTGGAAGGGGTCCCCTTCCTGCAACAAATTTAGAGTGTTTTTCACATTCTTCTCCATTTACTCCTCAGGTAGATAATAACAAACACTGTACTTTGTTAAGTAAATAATCCAAAAACACTCAAAGAGGAATAGCATTTAAAACAAAAGAACAGGACTTTTTTTTTTTTTAAAGATTCTTCTATCTCCTGTCTCAAGGTAACATATATCTGTCTTCACAGGATCAAAAGTGGAAAACCCGTTCCCTGGAACCCACTGCCTCTCAGCTCACTCTGTCTAAGCTGCCGTGTGATGCCCAGAGGTGCCCTGGATGTTTCCTGTCTCGAAAGGAGATACAGTCTTCCACTCTGTGCTGCAAAGATGTTCCAAGCTTCAAAGTCCTATTTCCCGGAAGCGTACTGGGGCAATGAAAAACATCTGTCAAAATCTGCTCATTTATACCCAACAGTGTTCTTGTCACAGCACTCTTCAGGAGGAAGCCGTGTGTGTGTGCTTAGACACGCAGTGGTGTCTGTCTCTTGGCTGCCCCATGGACAGAAGCCCGCACAAGAACACTGGAGTGGGTTGCCGCGCCCTCTTCCAGAGGATCTTCCCAACCCAGGGATCGAATCCAGGTCTCTTGGGTCTCCTGCATTGGCAGGCAGGTTCCTTAGCGTTAGTGCTACCTGGGAAGCCCTTCAGGAGGAAACTCGTCTCCCGAAAGTTAGTCCTCAGAGCACACAGCTCACCGTTTTAACAAAAGTTTGGCAGGGCTCTGTGAAGGACGAGAGTGAAAGGATTTAAGATAAAAAGTGCAGGAAGCCCCATGTCTGATGACAACAGCTCGGATGTTCAAATGATGGGTCATTTACTTTGCCTGAACACCAAGAATTTTTTATTTCTATCCCACATCCTAGTTTCTAACCATTGCAACTTTCTAGCAGGAGAGACAGAAGTCCTATTCAGAATTACCCTCCTTTGAGAATTACTCTTCTAGTCCTTAGAAGAAAGAAGGGCTGAACAGTCCAGAGTCCTGATGAATACATGGGCAAACTCTATAGGTAGGTAGACTTCTGACTAGAAACATTCAGTCAGAAAGTTTTGTTGCACTGGAAAAGGCAAAACTACAGAGACAATGACAAGAATGACAGCTGACAAGGTTTCACGGCAGCAGGGAAGAGAAACAAACAGGCTGAATCCAGGAGATTCTCAGGGTGATGAAATTATTATGTACGAGACAGCAACAATGGACGTATTACACTGTACTTGTCAAAACCAATAGAACCATACAACATGAAGTGTGTGTATGTTCAGCCGCTCAGTCATGTCTGACTCTTTGCAACCCCATGAACTGTAGTCCGCCGGGCTCTTCTGTCCGTAATACTCTCCAGGCAAAAATACTGGAGTGGGTAGCCATTTCGTTCTCCAGGGATCTTTCTGATCTAAGGATTGAACCCAAGTCTCCTGAATTGCAGGTGAATTCTTTACCATCTGAGTTATCAGGGAAGCATACAATATGAGAAGATATCCTTAATGTAAACTAGGGTCTTTGGTCAATATCGCATATCAAAGTTGGTTCATCAGTTTTGATGAATGTACCAAACTCAGGTGTGTTCCTCGCTCAGTCACGTCCAGCTGTTTGCGACCCCGTAGACTGTAGCCCACCAGGCTCCTCTGACCATGGGATTCTCCAGGCAAGAATACTGGAGTGGGTGGCCGTTTCCTTCTCCAGGGGATCTTCCTGATCCAGGGATGAAACCCGGGTCTCCCGCATTGCAGGCAGATTCTTTACCATCTGAGACACCAGGGAAGCCCACTATCATACTTAGGCAAGATGTAAATAATAGGAGATAGTCTAGGAAAGCAAGGAGGACAAATAGAAACTCTTTACACAACCTTTTCAGGAGAAGGGGATGACAGAGGATGAGATGGTTGGATGGCATCACCAACTCTATGGACATGAGCTTTTGAGCAAGCTCCGGGAGTTGGTGATGGACAGGGGAGCCTGATATGTTGAAGTCCATGGGGTTGCAAAGAGTCAGACATGACTGAGCAACTGAACTGAACTGATAATGTCCAATATATCTTAAACAGTCAATAATAATGTCAAGGGGAAGACAACTCATGATAAAAGAATAATGTCCTTACCACCACAATAGCTCCTAGTACTGAGACAAAGCATGTTTTAAAAATCAGTGACGAGGAAGACAAGGGAGATCCAGATGGTTGAGTAGGAGGATGCCGAGTTCACCGCCCTGACGGACACATCAAGAATACATCTAGATGTGTAGCAACTCTAGCCGGACACAAACAGGAGCCTGGAGGAAAGCCTCTGCTACAAGAAAAGCTGTAAAGATCCACATGGGGTCGTGGAGGAAGAGAGGAGACGCAATCAGGCAGGACCCATGCGCCTAGCAGGACACAGAGGAGGAGGGGGATATGACGGGCTCAGAGATCCCACCTGCGAAGTTAGGGCACAGCGGCGGTAGGGGCCAGCCCAGGTGAGACAAGTCCCTTAGCTGGTGAAAACTGTGGGACTTACAGGAGGGCTCAAGAGGCCGAGACTCTGCTCACGAAGAGCAGGTGCACGTGTCTGCCTGCTCTCGGCAAGAAGGGGAGGAAGCAGGCTGAAAACAGTGTGGGGAGTCTGGTTGGTTTCCCTCAGCTGCTCCGGTCTGCAAGAAGCGCCTGATCAAGAGTGCCTGTCTCTTGCTCCTGAGCGGCTCCCCGCCAGGACAGAGGGGCTGCATTCGGGGGAGGGAGCGCACACAGAAGAGGAACCTGCCTGGACTCGACCCTCAGGGCTCCTGCCCCAGCAGCTTGAGCTCTGCTGGCACCCAGACAGGGAAGTGGCGGGCGCTGAACTCGGGAGCAGCCAGCCTGGCCCCGGCCGCGGCGCCAGCCCCTCCATCGCCGGCCCACCTCTCACCAAGGTGACAGCCGCCAGCACAGCCCAGGAGAAGATGGGGTCCCTGCTCACTTCAGATCCAGCTTTTCCCACCAAAGCCACCGGGCGCTTGCAGGCCGCACAGGGGCACCCACACACAAGGATATCCCATTCAAGATCAGGGTAGGTAACTATTTCAACCAATTTCATAAAGGTAAACATAATGGGAATACAGAAGGAAATGTTTCAAATGAAAGAACAAGGGGGAAGAAAGACCTGAAGAAAACCCTAATGAAGCAGAGATAAAAATTTACCAGATAAAAGGGCTCAGAGTATTAGTAATAAGAATGTTAACTGAGCTCGGTGGAAAAAGAAAAGATACAAAGAATAAGAATTTTAACAAGGAACTAAAACATATTTTAAAAAACAGATGGAGCTCCAGAATACAATAACTGAAATGAAGAATACACTCGAAGGAATTAATAGCAGATTAGGTGATACAGAAGAACACATGAGAAATCTGGAAGAGAGAAAAGTGAAATCACCCAATCATAAACAGCAAAAAGAAAAACAAACCTAGGGGCTCCTGAGACAACATCAAGTGTTATAACATTCACGTTACAGGGGTCCCAGAAGGTGAAAAGAGAAAGGGGTGGAAAATATATTGGATGAAATTATGGCTGAAAGCTCCTGAAGCTGAAGAAGGAAACAGATTTCTAGTACAGGAGGAGCAGGGAGTTTCAGAGAAGATGAGCTCAGAGACCCACTTGGAGACAGATCACAACGAGAACGGCAAAGCCAGAGATGGGGAAGAGAATTTCAAAGGCAGCAAGACAAAAACAGAGTCGCGTACAAGGGAACCCCACCCCCCTAAAAACTTAAACTGAAAAGTTTTTTTGACAGCAAAGGAAACCATCACCAAAATGAAGAGACAACCTGCTGAATGGGAGAAAATATTTGCAAATGATATGACCAATAAAGAGTTAATATCCAGAATATACAGCTCATATAATTCAATATCAGAAACACAACTGTTTTAAAAAGGGCAGGAGACCTGAGTAGACAGCTTTTCGAAGAAGCCATGCAGATGGCAAACAGGCACACGAGAAGGTGCTCAACATCGCCAGTCACCCGAGTAATGCAAATCACAGCCACAGCGAGGCCACCTCACACCTGTCAGAGAGGCAGAATAGTGCAAATCACAGCCACAGAGAGGCCACTCACACCTGTCAGAGCGGCAGAATAGTGCAAATCACAGCCACAGCGATGCCACCTCACACCTGTCAGAGCGGCAGAATAGTGCAAATCACAGCCACAGCGAGACCTCCTCACACCTGTCAGAGCAGCAGAATAGTGCAAATCACAGCCACAGCGAGGCCTCCTCACACCTCTCAGAGCGGCTATCATCAAAAGTTCACAGGTAACATATGCCGGCGAGGGTGTGGAGCAAAGGGAACCTTAGTACGCTATGGGTGGGGATGTAAACCGGTAAACCACTATGGAAAACAGCACGGAGCTTTCTCATAAAAACTGAAAACAGAACCACCATATGATCCAGCAAGTCCTAATCCTGGGTATATATCTGAAGAAAACAAAAAACAGTAATTTGAAAAGATATATGCACCTCAATATTTATAGCAACACTGTTTATAATAGCCAAGGAATGAAAGCAACCTGAGTGTAGCAAATGAATGGTTAGGAGGACGTCGCAAACATGGGCAATGAGACATTATTCATAAAGAAGAATGAAAAGCTCCTATTTGCAACAACATGGATGGGCCTGGAGGATATTATGTTTAGTGAGATAAGTCAGCCAGAGGAAGACAAATACTGCATATTAGCACTTGCATGTGGAACCTAGAAAAATAAACATAACAAAACGGAAACAGATTTATTGATAAAGAGAATAAGCTAGTGGTTACCAGTGAGGAGGGGACTTCCCTGGTGGGAGGACAGTAAAGAATCCGCCTGCAATGCAGGAGACCCTGGTTCAAGCCCTGGGTTGGGAAGATCCTCTGGAGAAGGGAATGGCTACCCACTCCAGTATTCTTGCCAGTTAAATTGGCACGCAAATTAAAACATAACTAACTTAGCAAATTAAAAATTTTGATGATACATACTTTGGCAAGTGTATGAATAACAAGGTGCAGGGATAAACTCTTCTCAAGAGTCACCTGGAAATACACACAGTCTTTGAGAGTGTAATTTGGAAATATTGTTTAAAATGAATAATACACACTCTTTGACCTACCAACTCCACAGACACATTTGCACAATTTGTGCTAATATATATATATTCCAGAATATTCACTGCATATAGATTTTATTAGTAAAATATTGGTAACAATTTAAACAGTATTTCCAAACAATAAAATACTAGTTGACCATTAATAAGAATGAGGTAGAACTGTGTATAGTAATATGCAAAGATGCTCAAGACATTCAATAGGAGGACAACACCACGCAGAGCACTATACTTGTGTATCTGTGTGTCTACGCTTCCATTGCCACCTGTGCACAGAAATACCGCGAAGGCAGGTAAGACCCTGTGTTTACCCCACAGGTGTGCAACCAGAGGGGACGGGAGAAGTCACGCCGCTTTTCTTTCTCTTTCTGTTCTGGTACACTTTCTGGAGTCTAAATCTGCTACTTTACAGTAAACACTAGAATTTGGGGCGCCTTGCTTAGTGAGTGTTAGTCGCTCAGTCGTGTCTGACTCTTTGCAACCCCCATGGCCTGTGGCCCACCAGGTCCCTCTGACCATGGAATCTCCCAGGCAAGAATACTGGAGTGGACTGCCATTTCCTCCTCCAGGGGATCTTCCCCCATCCAGGAACTGAACCTGGTTCTCCTGCATGGCAGGCAGATTCTTTCCTGTCTGGGCCACCAGAGCAGCTGCTTCACTGAAAGCATTCTGGAAAACAAGCAGCAAGACCCCTGGTGTCGCGGCCAGGGCGGATGACCCCTGGTGTCGTGGCCAGGGCAGATGCGCGGTCCCAGCCCTGCATCTAATCCCTGTGTGTGGCCGGCTTTACCTTTGGTAGGATACTTAGGTAAGCAGACTCGCCGGAAGCTTTCAGAAAGGCAGAGGAGGGCGGCGGGGGAGTCCGGGTGAGGTCCCTGAGCAGCTCATCACTCCTGGCGCCCCGTGGGGGGAGGAAGCTGGCACTGCTCTGACCGAGGCTCCCCACGCCGGCCAGGTCCGCGTCGTGGAGCGCGCTTCTCTGGTGGCGCCTGTGCTGGGTGTCCGGGCCCACCAGGGCTTCTTCAAACACAGACTCCTCGTCGGAGAGCTGCAGCTTCTCCAGCTCCTTGTTGATTTTCTGCACGTCTGCCACGGTGGTGCCGGGGGCCATGCGGCTGTCAGGCTTCGTGTACTCAGCACAGAGACTGAGGATGGTCTCCAGACGCTGTCTCTCCTAGAACACAGAGGGCGGGAGGTCGGTGAGTCTGGGAGAAGGGAGCCACCCCACATAGAGCAGAGACTGGGACCACTGGTGGATTCACAGAGTCCCACAGACACTCGGCTGGTGATACTTTTTATCATTGATGAACCCATTTATAAAATCCAGATGAAACCTGGTTCAACAAGACCTGATTTTCCTCCCAAACTCAGTTTTTTATTTGTATATCCCAGTGCTGATCCTAGCACATACTAACACTTAGTGAGAACTTTTTTGATTTATCAATTCTCCAAACACTTCAAAGATTTTTTTTAATCTCCTTTTTGAAATCTTCACCTCCTTGCCTCCCTCTTCTATCTGCCTTCAATAATAGCTCTTTCATCATTGCAGCCTTAGTATTATATTTGCACTTAAAATTAATTCTCTTTCTATAGAAATACCATTCTACTGTTTAGATGCACAAAAGAAAAATGCTACTTTAAAAACGGTTTAATTTGAAAGCCGTAACTTGATCTTTAATCTTTTTTCTTAAAATGCTTCAAAACTTTCAAAACTTTTTTATTATCTTGTCATGATATAAAGATCTTTCCCACCAATTTCTCACATGAATAAATCAATTTTTAAAAAAAGAGAATGTTGTAGGAAGATAAAGAATATTCAACATCAGGTCTAGATAGGAAGACAGCAATATATTTCAAATTCTGAGATCATTAAATATTTGAATCATTCAGCTGAGCTATAAAATGACAGTTTGTTTTAAAAAATCAGTATACCAGCCATTGATGTCTATAATGGTACCACTAACTGCCACTGCACCAAGATCCCCAGAAAAAACAAGTATATATTTATGATTTTTGACTTTAAGTAAATTTACTATATGTTTGTGAACAAGGGGATATAATCTACAAAATGCTTATCATAAACCTAGACAGCACTGTTGGGATAAGGAAACTCAACATCTTCTTCTCTCACATTAGCTCAATTGCCAAAGTGAAAAGAAAAAAATAAAATAGCAAAAAAATCTCTTGTCATTACACCTACCACATTGAAAATAGGATTCTAAAGTCTTCCACAGAGAAACATTTTCCAAACTGGTTACCAGTAACAAAAGAGAAAAATGTTAAGGAGCCCTGGGCTATTGCTTTTAATATCTTACAGCAAATCTGTAGAGATGAAATTCTGAAGGCAGTTTACTCTTTATTAGTGGAAGAATATCACATAAGAAAATCAAATAGGAAAAGGCCAACATAGTTCCCTGGTTTTCATTAAATACATCCATTTAATGACAAATTAGCATGAAATGGCTTTTATCCGTCTTCCTAAGTACTCTGCACACTCCAAAAATGCAATGACATGATCAAAAGGACTATTAAACTGGTTCTTATAAGCCGCACCTCCCTTTCACTGCCTGAACTTCTGGACTCCAGCTGCAGCCCCGTCCTCATGGCCTCGTCCCATGGAAGGCGCTCCGCTGCACGACCTCATCGCAGGAGCTTCTGCACCCTGGGCATCCAGGAGTCCCGGCGCTTATTTATCTCTGCGGCTGCCGCCAGCTGCCAAGCCCTACCCACCCCGGCCTTGTGGGGAGAGTGTGCGGGGTGGGGAGGTGGGGTGGGCGGCGGCGTGGCACAGCACTCATCACCTCAGTTTAAACTTATCTAACAATCTAGAAAAGTCTGCACGGGAATAAGCAAAAACGACTGGAAGGCATAAGTGAGGAAGGGGATAGGGACAAGATGTTATAATTTATCCCTGCTCAAGAGCATCTGCATTAGAGGCTAATCTCCAAGGAAGACTCCTCTGTCTGCAGTGTAGGTAAATTAAGTCAAAGCATCCAAACTCAGTCTTTGCTAATCTTCACAGAGGGCAGTGTGTATGCCTTGACGTTCATTGTTTTTGGGATTATAGGGAAGTTGTCAATTTCTGTTAATCAGGTTGCTAATGAACAGTGCAGTCCTCAAAAGCATGAAAGGCACTTCTGCCCCGTCTGTCATTCATGGCAAAATGCCTCCTACCTCTCCTTCCCAAAATAGTCTCTTTTGCTGCCAGTGCTATTGCTTAGTTCCAGAGGGAATAAATGAGCCCAGCCTTAAGATGAATGCTATTTCAGATGGTGAGACAGTATTCCAAGGCGGGAGCACAGGAACTTGGGTCTACTGCTATGTGCTTCTCTCTATTCTTATCGCCCCATTCACAGCCAATCTGTTCAGACTTGAATCTCACACGCGTGCAGTCCTGCTGCCCACTAGTCTAACAGAAATCCAGACTGTGCTGAGATGCACTGGCCCCGTCAGAAGCTGCACCAAAGAAAAATAAACTGATGATGAGAAGTGCGTCAGAAGAAAGGGCTGCGAGGCATTTCAGAAAGCATGAGAAGCCTTTTAAGGAAAACCCTGAGCAGAATTGCCCTCATAATTCTGCCCTGAGCTCTCTTCATCCTCCATTCATCACGCTGATATTCTCCACTCTGACCTGAGACAAGGGCAGCCATTCCGCACAGGATACTTTGAGAATCAAAGAGAGCACTATTAACAGTTATGCTGAGACAGCAAGCCCAAACTGGGATGGGCAACCTGAGATGTGGCTCTCTTCCTAAAATTCAGTTTCCTTTGACGCTTCACCTGACAACCTGGTGAGTTAGGAAGCTACCCTCTTTGAGATCTCCAATTCCTACCCACCTTTCCAAACCAGCAGAAAAGGACCAGCAGAGAGACTAAATATCTAAATGGCCTAACACACTGGTGTTAAGGATTTAGAATGTAGCTCCCTTTGAACCAAATTATTTAAAATACATTTAGATCTTTTTCCCTCTCCATTTTCCCATTCCTCCATCTCCATATATCATAGGAAGCTCTGAAGGGGACACAGAGCTTAACAAATAAACCTGAAGAAAATGGTGCACCTTTTTTTCCCTTAATGGTTAAAAAAAATGTTGTGGGCTGTGTCTTTTGACCACAGAGCTTTCTCTCTTTTCAGATGAATGTGTCTGGCATTGCCCCACTGTAGTTCTCAGCCCGCGTCAGGAAGCTCATCAGTCTCTTGAACCTGTCCAGTGCTCTCCTAATCAACAGCAGCCAGTCTAAGCCCTTGGAGAGTGAATATAATACAGAAATAAATTATGCAGAAAATCAAGAATACCAATTCTTAATCATGAGTGAAATCTTGTTAAAATTTCTCTTTTAGTAACTATATGGAGGTGATATGGAAATTCCTTAAAAAACTAAAAATGGAGTTACCATATGATCCTGTAAACGCACTCCTAAACATACATCCAGAGAAAACTATAATTCAGAGACATACATGCACCCTAGTGTTCACGGCAGCACTGTTTATAATAGCCAAGACATGGAAGCAGCCTGAATGTCCACTGAAAGACGAGTGGACAAAGACGTGATATGTATATATACCAAGGAATACTGTTGGCATTGCTCAGTTGGTAAGTCATGTTCATGGAATATTACCCAGTCATAAAAGAGAATGAAATAATTCCATTTGCAGCAACATGAATGGACCTAGACATTATCATACTAAGAGAAGTAAGTCAGAGAAAGACATATATCACATGATATCATTTATATGTGGAATATTTTTTTTAAAAGGTACAGATGAACTTATTTACAAAACAGAAATAGACCCACAGACATAGAAAACAAGCTTCGGTTACCAAAAAGGACAGAAGGAAGGAGGGATAAATTATGAGTTTGGAATTAACATATATACACACTACTATATATAAAATAGCCAACAAGGAAGGACCTACTATATAGCGCAGGGAACAATACTAATTATTTTGTAATAACCTGTAAAAGAAAAGAATCTGAAAAAGAATGTATACATACATATATGTATATATACATACAAAAACTGAATCACTGTGTTGTACACTTGAAACTAATAGGACATTACAAATCACACTATATTTCAATTTAAAAAGCCTCATTATAATAGCCAGGACATGGAAGCAACCTAGATGCCCATCAGCAGACGAATGGATAAGGAAGCTGTGGTACATATACACCATGGAATATTACTCAGCCATTAAAAAGAATTCATTTCTAATGAGATGGATGAAACTGGAGCCCATCATACAGAGTGAAGTAAGCCAGAAAGATAAACACCAATACAGTATACTAATGCATATATATGGAATTTAGAAAGATGGTAACGATAACCCTATATGCAAGACAGAAAAAGGAGACACAGATGTACAGAACAGACTTTTGGACTCTATGGGAGAAGGCGAGGGTGGGATGTTCTGAGAGAACAGCATCAAAACATGTATATTATCAAGTGTGAAACAGATCGCCAGTCCAGGCTGGATGCATGAGACAAGTGCTCAGGGCTGGTGCACTGGGAAGACCCAGAGGGGATGGGGTAGAGAGGGAGGTGAGAGGGGATCGGGATGGGGAACACATGTAAATCCATGGCTGATTCATGTCAGTGTATGGCAAAAACCACTACAATATTGTAAAGTAATTAGCCTCCAACTAATAAAAATAAATGAAAAAAAAAAAAACCTCAAAAGGAAAGAAAAAAAAAGAAAATCCCTCTTTTATAACTATATATGCTAAGTTATTTATTACAAAAAGGGTCAACTTTTAGTGGTTAGAAATAATTTAGTTGAAAAGAGATTTTTCTCTATTTAAGAGGACCTGTTGTAACTGATAAATATGACCTCACTCTTCTATTAATCCTAGAAATTCAATGTCTCCATATCTTCAGTTCAATAACAATCTATTAACTTACTCCCTGGTATCGTTCTGGGACTACAAACATAGAAAAAGACAGCATTTGTACCTGTAGATCTTTAACAAGAGGCACAAATAGGCAACTGACTAAAGAAAACACTGATAACAGAGGTTTACAGAAAATATATGGATTCTTTTATGGGAAAGAAGTCCACAAAAATTACAGAAAAAGAAATCTGAATTGAGTTCTCAAGGATAAATATGAGTCTGGTCTGCTGGACAGGTGGGCAGGACATTTCTATTAGGAACCATATGAGCAAAGTCATAGAGTCATGAATTATCACAGTATGCTCAAAGATCAGCAGCTACTATGTGGCTAGAGAGATGGGGTTCTTTGGAGGACGAGGAATGAGGTACATGCAGAGATGGGTCAAATTTCTTCCTCTTTATATCAGGACTCAATAGATGCCAACACCCTAAATAAACTTTAGGAAAAAATTCATAGGGTGTACCAGCGAGGGTCAGAGATCTCGGTTTAAAAGTGGATGGTAGAATGAGACGCGCTGTCAGCATGTAAACAGAATTTCCAAGACTCCATGATCAAATTCTGATGTCTCAATTAGGTGGGTCTCTAAGGAGGAAAAACGGAAGCAATGGCTTAGACGCTTTTTCTGTGGGTCTCTATGTTTTCAGAGATAAGTCCCTTAAGGTAGAAATAAATCCCTGGGAGTGTTAGCATCAGTTCTCTTCTTTCTGGGCACAGAATAAAATGGTTCTTTTCTTCCCAACCCCTAAACTGGATATGACTATCAAACTTGCATCAGCCAACGGAATGTAAGAAGCAACAAGCGTCACTGCTGCCTAAACAGCCAGCACAGGATTCATCACACGCCTGGCTTCATCACAGCAGAATGACACTGCAAGGATACTGGCTCCACCAGCCTGGGCTGTGAGTGAGCAGGCATGCGCAGAGGCCTCGTCCAGCCCACGCTGGCCACGGGGTGTGACAGCAAAACAGACCTATGTTGCCTTACGCTTTTGAGATACATTTGCCGTGTAACAAAGAACTTGACTTTGCCCAAAGAGAGGTTGCTTCTGCTGTTGGCTTCTGGAAGGTAATCTATTTCATAACTGATAAGAGTGTTTTTGTTGATTAGGGAAAGGTTGGCCACACCAGATAATCTCAGGGTGGGGGCTGGCTACTCCAGAAAGACCACATGGTTTCATGTGGGTGCTTTGGGTCATGTGGTATCAATCAACCTGGAGACAGAAGTTAACCACGCAGGCAGTCAGTCAATCATGCCTATGTTATGAAGTCCAATAAAAACTCTGGACACAAAAGCTCAGGTAAGCTTCACTGGTGGCCTACAGGAAAAATATCTTATGCAGCCAAATATCTCCCTGAAAATTCACAGACTGTGGGGTTCCTTTGCCAATCTGGAAAGAGAAAGAATTCCCTCATTGCCTAGAATCCTTCCCTGTGGTGGATCAGGTGCCTGCAGCCAGTTGCCACAGTAACCCAGGGAGGAAGGAATCTGTCACTCATTGCCATTTGGTCCCTCTAACCCCACCATTACTGAGCAATACACATTCCGCAAAGCGTAAGTCCACGGAGTAGCTTCTAGAAAGAACTACCTTCCAAACACTCCATCTCCTAACCAGTACACGCTTCACCCTGGTGCAGAATCCAGGCTTCTGTTTCACGCTGCCCCTGGCTCCACCCTAAACGCCAGAGGTAACCAGTGTCCCTGCCCTGTGAGTGCACGCCTCATTCAAATACCCGAGGAGCTTACCACATCCTGGCTTTGCTCACACCCAGGGAAATTCAGTTATCCTAACGCCATCTTATAAATCAATCCTCACACTCCTGATCATTTTCTAAAAGAATTACATTACTAAGTGGTGTGTCAACAGCTCCCTTAAATCAGCTTGTTTCTACTATTATTTTTTAGCTATGTCTCTCTTCTAGAGGAGCTTATACTTTAGAAAATATGTATAAATATAAGTATATAATATATTTAACTCAACACAGTGATAAAATATATTTAAATATTAATATGGGCTTCCCTGGTGGCTCAATGGGAAACAAGCTACCTGTAATGCAGGAGATGGGGCAGGAGCCGCAGGTTCTATCCCTGGGCCAGAACAATCCCCTGGAGGAGGGCGTGGCAACCCACTCCTGTATTCTTGCCTGGGAAACCCCTTGGACAGAGAAGCCTGGCGGGCTACAGTCCATGGGGTCACAAAAGAGTTGGACACAACTTTATGACTGAACTACAACAAATATTAATATGTTTCATAATTGAATAACATACAGTTATATGGATTACACATAATACAAATGTATGCTGAGGTAATACTTTATTTTCATCTACATCAGACATGTCCTCAAATACTACCACTTTATTAAATTAATCATGTTCCTTTCTAATCCAAGAATCTTTTCTCAACTTCCTTTTTGTGCCTCTAGCTGTTCCTTGCATTTGCTCGGCAGACTTAAGTCAACCTCTGACCACATGTGTCCCGGATTTTTTGTGGTTTAGTCCTTTCCTGATGCCTTTCTGCATCATTTTGCCATTTAAAATCAACTGGCAAAAAAAAAAAATAAAATCAACTGGCAGACATGCACTTTTGGAAAAGTTTTACTTTTATAAAATATCCAAGTTGTGGTGAACTACTCTTAAAATATTACAAGATGTCATTTGAAAGAAAATGACTGTCATGAATGTCTCCATAACATTATTGCTTCTACTCAGAAAATTTAAGGAGAAAAACAATTCACTTCTCGCTATAGACTGAAAAACACTGGCTGTAAAGAAAGGAAGTTCATGTGATCAATACACTCGTAATTTCTACAGTGCTTAAGAAAAGTATGCCAGGTGTTTTTCCTCTCGCATCACCGTTTCAGAAGAAACTGCATGGTGCTTGGGTACCTTCTGTTAAAGCAATCACGCGAGTGCTCCATACCATTACGGACAACACGTTACAAGTCCAGTAGTGCTGCCCTTTGCTTACACTTTCAGCGCGGTTTAACTAAGTTCCAGAGGATCTTTTTGATTTGTTTGTTTCTCCTGAAAGACTGCAGTGTACAATGTACAACCCACTGAAATACTTTTAGAATTTTATGTAATGTTTTATTCTGTTCAATCAAAACCAGTGTATGAGAGATACCAAAACTCAATCTTCACATTTGAAAATCTATCCTAAAAAATAAACTTTTTTTTAATGCATAAAGAAGTTGCTGGAGTGAAAAAGTAGGAAGGTGTAACGTGTAAAACACAGAAGGGTGGGCCATCACATATCAACTGAAAGTATTGCAATACAGCCATCTACGGGAGATACAGCTCATGGGAAATACAGTGTGCTGTAATTTAAAAAGCATGCTATAGCGTTTTACATATAGAAATTAAAAGTAAACAATGACATGTCTTCTTTCTTTCTTTGAGTTGTTAGGAAAGTAATGATATTCTCCTTTCTTCCAAAGCAGCTTTCAAAAATTATAATCTGTCTGACATGATTTAGGCCTTGGTCTTCATAAGCGGATGGAAAAGTCAAACTTTTCAAAGTTCTGGCTCTGCTATTCTATAATCAAAATGAAAGAAATACATGTCTGAAGAAACTTGTTCTTTTTAACTGTACTTAGTGTTTTCTTAAAATTATCTTTTTTTCAAAATCTAAACTACAATCCCAGATCTGGGATAGGGTCTTGGCAATTTTGAATGAGAAAAACATCAATTTTCCAAACCAAAGTTCTTCAGTAGAACACACTCCCACAGAAATATATCTCCCTTGCAGTCAGTTAGATTTCACCAAATTTCTTGGCTGTTCTGAACTTTGAAAAACCGATCTTACTGATTTCTGCTTCTGGGAAGATGGTGTAGAGATCCTTTCCCTTATTCTCACTAAAGTAAAACTAAGAACCTTGAACATTTTATATATAGGACAAGCATAAGACCCTGAAAAATGGGGAGAAAGCAGCAGATCAGCTAGGAAACTAGAGTCTCAAGGAAAAGCAGAGACAAATTCCCTGGGATTTTTTGTCTCATAAATCCCAGATTTAGAGCTGAAGAAAAGGCAACAACAGCAACAAATTGACTCAGTGTCTATAGAGTATTGGGCAGTGGAAAAAGCCAAATGCAAAAGGTTACCTAGTATCTGATATATTTGTATAACATTTACAAATGACAGAAATACAGAAATGGAGAACAGACTAGTGGCTGCCAAGGGCTGAGGAGGAGATGAGGGCAGGAGGAGAGCAGGTGCAGCTATAAAGAGCAACAGGAGAGCCCCTCGTGGTGCCGGGACTGTTCTGTGCCGTGGCTGCGTCCTCATCCGGCCATATGTCATCATGTACCCTGCTACAATACGGAAGAGCAAATCTGACTCCACATTAGATTTGTTTCTTTACCCTTTATACTTCACTGCTTTTGCTACAAGTTAGGAATGTTGCCTATAGGCTGAAATCCATGATAGCCCATTCTCAAGGGCTATATTTTTAAAAGTATAATACTTTTCCATTCATATGGAGGTAAACAGTTTCAGAACAGAAAATAACATTTTTCTTATTGGAGGTTTACAGGAACACCATGACTTCACCTACATGGACAGCTGCAAGAAGAAAGGATCCCAACAGCAGTAAGTTTGCCACAACCAGCCCCCTCCCCACTTTCAATATAAAAGCAGCCTGAATTTTAACTTGGGTAAGATGGGGTGCTAGTACACCATCTTCTCAGCCTGCTGCCCTTCTGAGTAAAGTTGCTATTTCTTGCCCCAACAACTTCTCTCTTTATTTATTGGCATGTCATGAGGCAAGATTGCTGGGAAAAATATCAATAACCTCAGATATGCAGATGACACCACCCTTATAGCAGAAAGTGAAGAAGAGCTAAAGAGCCTCTTGGTGAAAGTGAAAGAGGAGAGTGAAAAAGTTGGCTTTAAGCTCAACATTCAGAAAACTAAGATCATGGCATCCAGTCTCATCATTTCATGGCAAATAGATGGGGAAACAGCGGAAGCAGTGGCTGACTTTATTTTTGGGGGCTCCAAAATCACAGCAGATGGTGATTGCAGCCACGAAATTAAAAGACGCTTACTCCTTGGAAGGAAAGTTATGACCAAACTAGACAGCATATTAAAAAGCAGAGACATTACTTTGCCAACAAAGGACTGTGTAGTCAAGGCTATGGTTTTTCCAGTGGTCATGTATGGATGTGAGAGTTGGACTATAAAGAAAGCTGAGCGCCAAAGAATTGATGCTTTTGAACTGTGGTGTTGGAGAAGACTCTTGAGAGTCCCTTGGACTACAAGGAGACCCAACCAGTCCATCCTAAAGGAAATCAGTCCTGGGTGTTAATTGGAAGGACTGATGCTGAAGCTGCAACTCCAATCCTTTGGCCACCTGATGCGAAGAGCTGACTCATTGGAAAAGACCCTGATGCTGGGAAAGATTGAGGGCAGGATGAGAAGCGAACGACAGAGGATGAGATGGTTGGATGGCATCACCAACTCGATGGACATGGGTTTGTGTGGACTCTGGGAGTTGATGATCGACAGGGAGGCCTGCCATGCTGAGGTTCATGGGGTCACAAAGAGTCAGACACGACTGAGCGAATGAACTGAACTGAACTGAACTGAGGCAAGCAGTGGGAGCCTGGACTTGGTAACACTGGTTATTATATTGTACCAGAGTGTACACGATGTTACCACTGGAAGAAACTGGGGAAAGGATCTCTGAACTATACCTTATAATTAATTGCATGGGAATCTAGAGTTACCTCTAAAATATAAAGATTAACTTTTTTAAAGGGGCTTCTAAAATGTCTTAACCTACACATTGAGATGACTGAATCAAAATTCATTCATTGAAAAAGTGATGAATGTGTTTGATTTCAAATACTTGTTTTGGACTTGTTTTGTTTTGTTTTTAAAGAATCAACCTCAAACTTTAAAAACAGTCTTCATAGCAAATATTCCCATAAACTTTTGTGGAACAGGGAGGGAAAATTTCTCATTATAAGAATTAGCCAGCAGTTACTAAATCTACTATTTGATGAGAGATTGTCAAAGGCAAGTCAGTAAGTGGCTTTTAGTTTAGAAATATGAAGTAATTTGACAACAAATATGGAGATCCTTTTTCCTGCAAAGAATCAATAGTTTTCTCTCATCTCCCCTCTCCCATATACCTGCTGGTATTGATATACAGTGTTTTCCATTTTCATTCAGTTTATATGTTTTTCTATAATGATTTATCATTTTAAAAAAAGAATGTAACTTTTCCCATGAGTGACATAGTGGCATATGGGGCCTCCCTTTAGTCTAAGTTATATTCTGTATTTCAGCACGTAGCTTAAGAATGCTGAATTATGCACCTGAGGTGCACCGTACACATCCCTCAGTTCTAAGCAGGGATTTTTAAATGTTTGGCACCATCAAGAGGAAAGAGCTTGTACTGCCACTGTAACAAGAACCTAGGGTTTGCTCTCAAGCATAGAGGAACTCACTTTTAACAGCAACTGTCATAGACTACTGTAACACAGAATTATACTAAGACTTTTGGCTCTGTTTCCCCAATGTGGAGTCACTAGATTATTGCTAAACGCTCCTTTTCCCCCTTCCCATTCCTCTTCTACCCATCTAGTCTTCCAACTGAAGAAGAAAAAAAAAAGATGGATAACTTTTTATTCTCAGGTAACTGGGGATAGTTGGCAACTCTAGTTTGCAAAGAATAAATTCCTTCAATATTTACTGAACATTTACATTTAAGCCAGCAATTTGCTATTTAAAAGATAAAGTCTTCATGATCTCATGATCCAAGGTGATCTGACCATGGAAACAGTCTACTTTATGTTATATACTTTATATTATCTACTAATTGTAGATTTACTCTAATCATAAGAGAAATGGAAGAAGTTGACTTAGAGAACTGATAGCTTATTTAGCCAGTATACAGTATTACCAGTCTAATCCTGTACTGACCAATATCCAACATATCATAATTAATTTCTTTTTTTAAGTTTTTCTCAATGTAAGAAAGTTTAAAAATACATAGCTCACATTTACAGCTTACACTGTGTTTCTGCAGCAGACTATAAACCATCCAAAAGGTCTGAAAGTGAAAGAAGGCAGAGAGCTGACCAGCTGAGAAAGCATGAGCTTTCTCAGAGCTAAGAAACATCAGAGCTAAGAAAAGCATGGCTCCACAGATACAAATCATTCTAAAGCTTATGTTAAACCTGAAGATTAAATCAATTAATGAACTAATGGACATTCTGACTCAGAATACAGGAAGAGAGTCATAATTTCTAAATATCCCTTTAACAAGACTGAGCCACTCACTTTATTTGGTTAGTAAACCAACCTCTCACCCCCTTGGCAGTATAAATGGCTTGCTTCCCACTAGTGCAACCTTTTTTTTTTTTTTCTCAAACTAAAACTATAGTCAGGATGTAGCAAGAGGAAGGGCCACATCAGGAAGCAGATGCCTTTCAAGTCAGATGGGAGTACAAAATAGCTTTCAATACTTAAGTTTGTCTTCACATTCCAAACACATTCTACTTAAGAAAAAAGAAAGATGGCTAGGCAGCCATAAGCATTCTTATAACATCGTCCATTCTGCTTCCAGCTAAGAAATGCTGTCCAATTTACAACACAAAACAGTCTGAATGACCAAACTGTCTTTGGGGTCAGGAGTCACCAGGAAGTGGAGGCAGCAAGAAGCAGATACAGAAGCAAAGCATATCTACAGGGAGAGCAGCTTTCATCTGACAATGCTCACTCTTCTTGGTTTCCCAAACACGTTTCTCTAATTACAGAAGCGAAGTATCAAGGTTGTTTACTCTCTGGCCTCTAAAATGCCATCTGTATATTACCACCACAGGGAGATGAGAGAACACACACATACACACACATATATATATTTTGAGTGATTTTTATTGGTAATCCATGCTTTATTTATGAGTAGAATATTACTACCCTTTCACTGCTTTTGAATTAAGTGAGTCCTCACGCTTTTCTGAGATACTCACAGTGACTTGACTGTTTCCTTGGTTTCTGCCCTACAGCAAACGTGACCCGTCCCTCCTTGAACGTCCCTCCCACCTCCTACCCCGTCCCATCCCTCTAGGCTGCCACAGAGCACCGGATTAAGCCTCCTGTGTGACATAGAAACTTCCCACTAGCCATCAATTTTACATATGGTAGTGTAATAAGAGAATATATACTTTTATAAAATTCCATTTTATATTTTAAGTCCTAAGGTATCCTCAATTACACTTATATTTAACTTCAAAAACATTACACATACTGTCTACTCAAAAGTACGCAAGCCTTGGTTTTGAACAGCACCAGATCTTACAAAGAATGCCACAAATTTTTCAACATAAAGAAAAATACCTTTCTTTTATTTTTATTTTTAATTGAAAAAGTGGAAGAGAATTTTTCCATTTCTAGAAGTAAAAAGAATTCATTTATGCTGAGATATTTGCATCCTTTTGTAGACAGCTTTACTGTTACCTAGAACTACGTGAATAAACCTAAGTTTGAGATCTGGGAACTAAGGGTGCATACTTCAGCCACAGAATAAGGAAAGGAAAGCCAGAAGGAAAGCCATTCATTTACTTTCTAAAAACACATGTACATTGCTTCCTATATTCTGCATACTTGGCTATGAGGTAGAGATGAACAGCAGTGAGTAAGACAGGCACAGTCCCAGACCTTTGCAACTTAAAATGCTTTTGTTGTAAAGTGCTTTCAGAGAGGCTATTAGAACAAAACATCTTCTAAATTGCAGACAATTACTGTCCCAGACATTTCACCTATTCAAGTAATAAATACCATGGAAATCAACCTCATCTCCGGGGTGGTAGAGCATGTAAAAAGTTAGACAATCTTATTCCATGGTGCCTCATGAGAGCCGGCATCACATTACAACTTGTTCCACGCATGGAGAAATGAATGCCAAGTGTGGTTCTACATAGTTCTAAATGGCGACAATGCTGTTTATCAAGGCACTGATGACTGTCATCAACCAGAAAGAAAACATTGGATTGCTACAAAGCAAGCTGTGAGAATCCACCAGTTCTCCACAATAGCACACAGATGCTTTTGGTGATGGAGCCAAACACAGTCTAAATAGCAGTAGGATTTGCTTTAAGCTTTTAATTTTCCCCTTTCCTTCTTAAAATGACTTTGACTGTCTTAGACCATGACATGAACTAGAGGGCCATCACTACCTCTGTATTACAGGAAGGGAGGCAGGACTCAAATGAGACAAACAAAAGAATATCTTGTCTACTTTATAACGATTTCTTTAGTCTTTCAAGCATCTAGTTTGTCAAAAGTTCAGCACCCCAGCCCACTAGAGGTACCTTATCCATCACCTCTACTTGGAAAACAGCTCAGAACTGAGAAGTCTAAATGACCACTCACCAGCCCAAAATGATGTCACAAGGTCCATGAGCTGAAGTACACACAGTTCAGGCACACAGGACCCTCTCAAGATCTCACTTGCACCTAGTAACTCACAGTTGGCAACATTTTTAAACAAGGCTTGATATCTGGTTTCTAAAAGTTATAAATTAAAAAAAGATTGGCACAATGACAAAAGAAAAACTGGCAGCTTAGAGCAAGAAAGAAGGAAGAAAAATTATTAAAAACGAAACAACTCAAATAGCGCAGCAGTTGGAAGCTATTTAATGTTGACTCACTATGAACAGTTGTACCCCATTAGTAGGTCTTTGGAGGTTCATGATTAGGATTCAGTCTTTAGTACTTTAAATAATTACCTTAAGTTTTCATATAAAGATTGCACATGTAAAAAAAATCCAAATGAAACACTGAGATAGTCAAAACTTAAGTCAAAAAATACTACAGAAGTTATGTTTAGTGTATCTACTTTATCCTGCTTGTTTTCCTCATTAATGAATTCAATAAATCTTTGGCATCTATTAATTTTATATTTGTCTAAGAGTTGGGTTTATTTTTTTAAAATTATGCTTTGACAACGTGGAGATCCCAGTTAATTGTCCCAGTGGATCCTGAAGAGCCAGCTGAACTGTACTGCTCATGAACAATGTCTCACGGGCTGGAAGCCCCGGCATAGCTTTTCTTGGCTCCTGGAGTAAATCCCAAGCGGCAGCAGAGCTTCACCCTCACCGACTCGCTGTCCTTTAACGCTTGTGTTTGCCTGTTCTGGGTTTCTGATTCTTGTCTACGTCTGAGCGGGGTTTTGGTTTGCAAGTAACTGATAATTATCTGCATTAATGGTGCAATAGCTGGGAATCTGGTTTTATGATTTGACCACTTAGGGATCTGTCAGGTAGAACTGGAAGCCAGTCTTTCTCCAGCGAGCATGGTTTAGCATTTGTTTGTCGTTCTTTCTCATCTGTTATTTTTCTGTGAACTCGAATCAGGACAATATTTTTTGCCCAGTCTCTGTAACTGAGAAAAGATATCACCATGTGAAAGTGAAATATTTTCCTACTTCCTGAAGATAATTATAAATTAAAATAAAGGACCTCTATTATGATTGGTTTATAGACACTAATAAGCATTTAAATAAATCTAATATTCCCAAAATTTCCCCAAAAACTGAAATTCTAAAAATTTAAAAGTATTCCTTTTAAGAAAAAGACCTTCTTCATCAAAAGTCTTGACTTCAGAAACAGTTTTCTTTTCCTTAGAAAACAAGTTTATATGACTAAAGTGAATCTTTACACAAATTATCAAACACTGATTTGATAATTTAGTTTAAAAAACAGCTATATGTCTTTGCATTATCTTATCAGTGCATAGTATAATACAAGTATAATTTCATCTTTAAGATAAGTTTAGATTAGTTTTATCATAGATTAGTTGATCTGAACTTCTTTAATGTCTTCTACTAGTTTACAGAAAAGATGTTAAGATTATTTCTATATACAGTATAAGATTTAACAAATACAAAATTCATGTTCAACTACACTGAATTATAATTGTGACAAGTCTTTTTATATCAATAGTAATTATATTCTGTGATGTGTCACCTTAAACATAATTTACAATATCTTAAGTCATTTGCCTTAGTGTCTGGTTGTTCCAGAAAGTGAAAGAAGACTGTGAAGAACAAAAGTTGACAGAAATTAAAAAACTGCAGATCTGGACTTTAGGGAGGTCAAGATAGTGGAAAGAGGATGCTGAGCTCGACGGCCCCCACCACAAACACATTAAAAGTACAATCATGTGTGGAGCAGCTTCCAACGAGCACAAAGTGGGGGCTCGCCTACAAGCAAGGCTGTGAAGAAGGGCCCACACAGTCAAGTGGGAAGGGAGGGAAATACAGCGTCGGTACTCGCATCTCCATGAGGGGATGCAGAAGATGAAGGGGTTGTCACTGGCTCTGGGATCCTCCCTGGAGAGTGATGGGTTCAAGGCAAATACTGGGCACCCCGGCCCAGGTAAAACGCCAGAAAATGTGACCCTTCAGCTGCTTTGAAAACCAGTGGGACTTACTGGAGGGCCGTAAGAAACTGAGACTCCACCTGTGAAGAGCGCACATATTTCCTCACTCCCAGAGCAAGGGGCAGAAAGCAGACCGAAACTGCCCAGGCTTCTCACACCGTCCTACCCTGCAGCCCCGCCTGCAGAGGGGGCCCACTGCAGTCCCTCCTGCCCTGTTGCTGCACCATACTAGGGCAACGCTGCTGCTTCCGGAAGACACACAGAGGAGGCAGAGTCAGCTCAACCATGCAAAGGGTAAAGGTCTCTGAAAAGGGTGAAGGCAGATTTGGCTGCAAGTGGTCCTGAAGGCAACAAACTGGAAACTGCCTGGGGCTCTGGCCGGCTTGCTGGGACCGTCTCAGCATGCAGCACAGTCTGAACCGGGGCCGGAACCAGGCCTGCCAGCTCTGGCTTGCTCTCCTCAAGGGTGGCAGCGCCGCAGTGAGGAGAAAGCACACCGTTAGAGGGATCCAACCCAAACGGCTTTTGCTCCAGCACCCTGAGAGCTGGGCCTGCCTCCAAAGAGGGAGGTTAGCCATCAAGCCCAGGTTTACAAGGGGCCCTGGCTGCACCTCGCCATCTCCATGCTTACCTCCTACGAAGGTGACAGCTGACAACGCACCCCAGGGGAACGCGCCATCCATGCTCACTTCGGATCCAACTCTCCCCCTAGAGCCACTGAGTTCACACAGACTGCAGAGGGACACACCTTCACAGCTGCAGGTCACTATTCACCTGACTCCACAGAAACAGAAATCAAAGCAAAATGAGAAGACAGAGGAGTTTGCTTCAGACAGCAGAACAAAAAACAGTGCTGAGAACACCCCTAAAGATCAGATAAATAATTTACCAGGTAAAAAAATTAAAAGCATTAATTATAAAAGTGCTTATAACTGTATTTGAGAAAAGAATAGATGGACACTGAGAATTTCAAAAAGGAACTAGGAAAAAAACAAAAAAGAACCAGTCAGAGCTGAAGAATACAATAACAGAAATGAAAAATACACTAGAAGAACTTAAAAGAAGATGAGGTGATACACCTAGAGATAAGTGATCTAGAAGATAGAAAAAAAGGAGATCAACTAATCATAATAACAAAAAGAAAAACAAATTTTAAAAAATGAGGGTGGTTTAAGGAACCTCTGAAACATATCAAGCATTATAATATTCACATTATAGGGTTCCCCCAAGAAGAAGAGAGGGATGGGGTGGAAAATGTATCTGGAGAAGCAAATAGATATCCAGGTATAGGAGGCATAGGTAGTCCCAAATAAGATGGACTGGAAAAGACCCACATCAAGACCTACCATAGTTAAAATGGCAAACATTAACCATAAAGAGAGAATTTTAAAGGCAGCAAGAGAAAAACAGAGCCATATACAAGGGAATCCCCATAAAGCTATCCATTCTTCTTTCTTCAGAAACTTTGCAGGCCAGAAGGGAGTAGCACAATATATTTAAAAGCTGAAAGGGAAAAACTTGCAACCTAGGGTACGCTACCCAACAAGGTTATCCTTCAGAAGTGAAGAGATGAAGTACTTCTCAGACAAGAAAATACTGAGTTCATCAATTCTAAAGTGACCCTAAAAGAAGTGTTAAAGGGTCTTCTCTAAGAGGAAAACAAAAGGCTACAATAAGATGTGAGAATTTGTAGGAAAGGAAAAATCCCACAGGTGGGGCAAGTTTATAGGAAAGGCTGTGGATCAACTATAATAATCAAGCACGAAGACTAAAAGGCAAAAATTGTAAAATCAATTATAACTACAATAAACAACTAAGGGATAGACATGAAGACGTAAAACATGACATCAAAAACTCAAAATGTGGGGGAGGGAGTAAACATGTAGATCTTTTAGAATTTAAACGACTATCATTTTAGAACAAGTAGATACACTGACAGCCGATGAAAAAAGAAGGTGTGGTGTACATAGACAGTGGAATATTACTCAGCCATAGAAAGAATGAAGTTTTCCCATTTGGAGCAACACAGATGGACCCACAGGATATTATGCTTAATGAACAAGTCAGCCAGAGAAAGACAAATATTGCACGTTAGCACTTACATGTAGAATCTAAAAAATAAAACAAATGAATAAACATAACAGAAACAGACTCACAGATATAGAGAACAAACTAGTAGTTACCTGTGAGGAGAGGGTAGTGGGGAGGGACTTATAGGAGTAGGGAATTAAGAGGCACAAATTACTATGTATAAAATAAAAAACTACAATGATATATGGTATAGCACAGGGAATATAGCCAATGTCTTATAATAACTTTAAGTGGAATATAATCTACAAAAATATTGAATCACCATGTTGTACACCTGAAAGCAATACAATATTGTAAATCAATGGTACTTTAATAAAATGAATAAAGTTACATGAAAAATTTGAGATTTGCAGAAAAGGAGCATATTTGACTTGGTTTATAACATTTACAAATAGTTCTGTAAAGATGTAATAAAATGTTAAAATTTTGGTACAAGTTGAATAGCACTGATGAGTTTATTTATGAAGTAACTTTTTTATGAGAAGTATCCTATTAATGTAAAACTAAATGGAGTTATCTCCTAATGAAAGGACCTACTTACTAATCTTGGAGAAATCAGCCTATGCTTACAAAAGGTAGTAAAAGTTTATTTTTGTAATCTGTCCAGAGAGAAGAGTTTCAGCATCTCAAAAGAATAATCTTTTGTGTCTTGTCCTAACTGGGATATATACTTGCATATTTAAAATGATCAAAATAGTTCATTTCTGATTAAGATTTATTATTTATAATAAATAACTTATCCTCATTTTATTAGGTAATCAAACTGCAACATTCATTTTCTCAGGCATCCATAATTCTATATTATTAATCTCTAATTAATATTTGATTTTGCCTTTCCAAGATCAGACCCTAAATTCAGGAAAACAAATTTTTCAAAGATATCTTTCACACTTGAACTATCTCTAAGTTTTCCCAGAGGACCCTTGGGCAATGACAAAGATTTTATTTTCTTAACCTTACAAAAAGAATGCTAGAAATATTTAGGTTTATTCACTATATCCTTTGTATAAATAGCTCAACACTATCAAAAAATGCATAGGAAGATTTGTCAGATCAAGTGAGAAGCTCAGCCTTCCCTCATCTAATTTTTTATAGGTAAAATATTATAAAGCTTGGTGATCGCATACCTTATGGAAAGACTCTGTATATATATCAATATCCTCACCCTCTGTAATATGTTTTTACCCTTATGTGAAACACTAATTAAATAAGATCAACATCCTATTGCATAATAGAAGATTCAAACTTTTCTTCTTCTTGATCAAGTTTGTTAAATTAACTGTAGATTAACCACAGCCACTTGCCCTTACCCTCACCCAACAGTCTTTCCTCTCACGCTTACCTAGAGACTGCTTAAATGATAGACGAGGATGTGCCTTTAAAAAAGAAAGACAGTCTCAGAGCCTCATGGATAGAACTTTACCAGATACCCTTTACAACATTTCAAAGAATGGACTTACGGGCAGAGGCTAACAGAAGAGCTGGCATTACATAGGCAAGTATCATACTGTACTAGCAACTAAATCAGACTTTCAGTACTTTATTTAGTCCAGAAATAGATGACTATATGAAATCAAATTAATGACTCAAGACTAGAGGAATAAGAATTAGTTATATAGAACTCATGGAACTGAAACTGGAAATCTGATCTCTAAATGCAGATATGTGTTTTGGAAAATTACTAGCATTAATCCTAATGTTCTATTTTCTGATAAGGAAAACCCTTTTACCACTCATCGTGATCTGTCTCTAACCCTCAATTCAGTTGACTCCATCAGAATTCAGGAAGTGATATTTTCTTCTGAGTCACTTTATTTTTTAATAGCAATAACATTATTTGCATACACTCAATAAGAATCTGTTTTCCGTTTCACCGGGATGTAATCAGACAAATAGACAATGCAATAGCGGCCAAATGTAGAGTGTCTTACTTAAAAATAAGCCTCATTTCTTATTACAAGCTCTTTATAAAGGAAAAAGGGTTGTAAGTTCATATCTGAAGTTAATACCCAAAACCTCTCCTAAGAAGTTGATCTTGGACCTGTTCGTGGCTTACAGGACACCAACCTTATAGGCAGTAAGAAAGGTCACTGGGTTGCCAGGAACCTTAGCAGATTCAGGAGAACTAGAGGAAGCAGAACTTTACCAACACTTAAACCTGCTGGCAATGAACTTCAAGTTTGGTTTCTTTTCCTTAGAACAGAAGAGTAAATAAAAGCATTTACGGAAGACCTCTGGAGAGATGAAGCCACTGAAATGTTCGCTTAGATACCTTAATAAATTATCAGATAGATTCTTTGGTTTTATCAACGAGAGTTGTTCAGTACAGTATAGTGCTAAGTTTGCTATTCACATACAAGAAGGCCTTTATATGCTAATCACAACCTTTTCTAATTTAGGTCAATGAATCAAGCCCAAATATAATGCCTTTTTGTGATCATGAAAAATATGTGGAGATTATGTATGGTAACAAAGAAGCTGCTATCCCCACCCACAGGACATCAAGTTCTCTGAGGCATACACATTTGTCTTCATTCACTAGTATATGGGTCAGGACATTTGGAAACTCTGTAAGGATAGGCAATAACTTACCAAGAGCTGCAACTGATGCAGATAATTACTTTTCCAAAATTTCAAGAAAATTCTGCCCTATATAGATGTAAATAGTTTCTGTTCATTATAATCTAAAAGTTACAATTTTACTGTCCAGCAGGGCTTAACTGGCTTTGTATGGGATTCAGGAATCTTATTCCAGCATACTTTTTTTTAGTAACTGAAATACTTTGATATTCCTATACTTCAGAATATCAGCTCGACCATCCTACTGCTTCCCACATTAAGGAAGTCATTAATCATTAATGAATCAAAATAATCTGACAGGTATTCACTATTTTTATGGTAATCATAAATCCATAGAAAAAGGCAACACAGTAACTTTGGAGGACATGTGAAGTTTGTAGTCATTGTACGTATTAAGACGTGGCTGGAGTATGATGTGTGGTGTGTGTGTGTATGTGTGTGTACACAGTGCAGAAAAAAGGTTGAGTACCACTGGAGCAAACTTTCAACTTCTCAGACAACTTGCCATACAGAAAACTTACTGCCCGATTCCGAGTTGTCATTTCACTGACTATTACCATCACAGCATATACATTCAAATGTGATGACATAAATAATACATATCAGTGTTTCCTCATAGTCTTAAAAGTCCGTAAGACTTTTAAAGACATTCAGTAAAATTCACAACTACCTTTGTTAGATTTATCAAGAATTTATACTTGTGAGGCCTCTGCAGAGCAGTTTAATATAGCATTAGGCACATGCAGGCCTTCAAAACAGCCCTAAGTGACGAATAATAGTGATTTGGCAAGAGCAAGGTTAGCAGGAGGCAATCTAGGAAGGGACACCAGGAGCTGGCCACAGGGAAATCCCGCACTCCCACATGTATCCTTGGAGCTTGTCTCCAAGAAGCTGCTCAATGGAACAGTGAGGTCAAAAGCCAGATGAAGAGATTACCAATCGCTCCATCTCCTGCTCCCTGAGTCTCTCCTCCCTCTGCCGCCGGTGATAATCCATCAGGTCATCTCGTCCGGAAATGGAGCTAATGCTGCTTTTCCGTTCCCGAAGGACAGGCTGGGGGGTTCCTGAGGCCTGTCTGAGGCTGTCCAAGTCTGCATCATCAAACTCGACAGACCCACACGAGAAGTTCCTTCTGGCTGCAAGTGCCCGGTCCAGCTCCCCAGGAGGAAACGAATGACCGGGGCTGGTACCCGTGTAGGAAGCCCTGTCAAGGTCGTCAGAGGTGCAGGAGGAGGTGGAGGCCAGAAGCATCTTGCGAGCCACTCGAGGGCTGGCAGGCACGCTGAGGGTGGAACTCACGTAGGGACCACCCTCGGAGGCAGAGGTTTTATAGGGCAAAGCTCCTGAGCTCAAAGAAGAAAAATTCAGGTAATTGTCATTGTCTATGATGCTGTGAGGTAGATCCTTTTCCCCCGGTCTTGTTCGTTTGGAATTGCCCAGAGAGCTCCTCGGAGGCAGACTGAGAGGGGCCAGCTGGCCCTCGGTGGCTCTGTGCAGCCTGGGGAGGGAGCGGCTGTAGGCGCCCATGTGACTCAGGCTGCCGCCAGAGTACTTCCTGGTTCTCAAACTGATGCTCTCAGACGCCGGCTCCCGGTGTCTGCTCAGCTTGGGCTGAAGGGTCAGGTTGTCCTGGATGCTTAGTTTCCTGGCTTGCTTTGGGCTTGAGGGCATGCTGGCCGCCCCCGACCTGTTGACGGGCGAGGAGCCAGTGTCACTCAGGGGACTTCCATTCCACATGGTCAGGAGCGAGCCAGATGCTTTTCGCCCTTCCAACCCTCCCAGAAAGTAGACATTGTCATGGGATTTATTCCTTGAGCTATATTTGGAATAGGGAGGCTTCTCTGAAAGCCTCAAGGACCTTTCCACGTCCCGGCCAAGAAAATGATCAAAGTCCGCTCTCCCAAGTGCGTACCCACTAAGGGAGGGTGAAGTGCTGCGTAAAGGGGTAGGCGGTTTCATGGAAATACCTTTGTCACTTCCATCGCAAGAGAACTGCTTAGTCCCCTGGATTTTGGCCAAAGAAGGGCTACTTCTGACGCTGGTTCCCAAAGGAGAAGGGCTTCTTTTAGCAGGCACAGGTTGTGAGAGGGTTAAATAGGAGCCAGAACAGTCTCCATTGGCTTTAAATCTCAGACTGGAAGAATATTTCTTTGGGTTCAGGCTCTCCATCATGTTTTGGGAATCGTTTTCGAGGGAATTCTGCACAAAGCCTGCCTCTAAGCTACCATTCTGTAAATCCAGCTGCTTTTGCATGTGGCTCTGCTCTGCCATAATCTTGTTGGAATCTGCAAAGAAAAAAAAAGACAGAGAGAGAGACAGCTTTACTTAACAAAGATTTAAAAAGACCAAGCACTTGTTAGCTTACATAGGTACACAAATAGGCTGGCAATCCGATACGGTGCTGTTTTAGTAATAAACCTAGTAAAGCTGTCCTGCAAAATGAAGACGACTAAAGACCACTGATCTGGGATGTTTTCTCAACAAAAGAAAAATAATTCAAGAGAACATCAGTGATATTTGAGAGGAACAAATCCCTAACACCAAGTACAGGTGCAAGAAAAGGGGGTGGTACCTAAAAAAGACAATGACCCTTTAGCGTTCTATTCCCTGGAGGACCACCTGCTTCCTGAGTACCTAGAAAACACCTGATGGGATGAGGCGATGGGCTTTCCTTTAGATGTCTCTGTAAGAAACATTAACCACTCAGAAGTTCTAAGGAAATTAATTCACATTCTAGCAGAGAAAGAAAATTTTATGATCAATAACATGAGGGTTAGAAGATGATTCTTTAAAAGAGGACTATGAGGGTTACCTTCTCAACAAAAAGACTTAAAAAACTTCCTGCATCCATCAGAAAAAGTTCAGTCAGTCAGTTCAGTCGCTCAGTCATGTCTGACTCCTTGTGACCCCATGAATTGCAGCACGCCAGGCCTCCCTGTCCATCACCAACTCCCAGAGTTTACTCAAACTCATGTCCATCGAGTCGGTGATGCCATCCAACCATCTCATCCTCTGTCGTCCCCTTCTCCTCCTGCCTCCAATCCCTCCTAGCATCAGGGTCTTTTCCAGTGAGTCAACTCTTCGCATCAGGTGGCCAAAGTATTGGAGTTTCAGCTTCAGCATCAGCCCTTCCAATGAACACCCAGGACTTATCTCCTCTAGAATGGACTGGTTGGATCTCCTTGCAGTCCAAGGGACTCTCAAGAGTCTCCTCCAACACCACACTTCAAAAGCATCAATTCTTTGGCGCTCAGCTTTCTTCACAGTCCAACTCTCACATCCATACATGACCACTGGAAAAACCATAGCCTTGACTAGATGGACCTTTGTTGGCAAAGAAATATCTCTGCTTTTTAATATGCTATCTAGGTTGGTCATCACTTTCCTTCCAAGGAGTAAGTGTCTTTTAATTTCATGGCTGCAATCACCATCTGCAGTGATTTTGGAGTCCCAAAAAATAAAGTCTGACACTGCTTCCACTGTTTCCCCATCTATTTGCCATGAAGTGATGGGACCAGATGCCATGATCTTAGTTTTCTGAATGTTGAGCTTTAAGCCAACTTTTTCACTCTCCTCTTTCACTTTCATCAAGAGGCTTTTTAGTTCCGCTTCACTTTCTGCCATAAGTGTGGTGTCATCTGCATATCTGAGGTTATTGATATTTCTCCCGGCAATCTTGATTCCAGCTTGTGCTTCTTCCAGCCCAGCGTTTCTCATGATGTATTCTGCATATAAGTTAAATAAGCAGGGTGACAATATACAGCCTTGACGTACTGCTTTTCCTATTTGGAACCACTCTGTTGCTCCATGTCCAGTTCTAACTGTTGCTTCCTGACCTGCATACAGGTTTCTCAGAAAAAGGTAGGTATTAACAATAGTAGAGGGAAGAGTGGTCCCCACATTCCTCACATATCAGTGTCAGGTAGAATATCTAGAAACCTGAAACTGATATATCCTTCAACTTCCCAGGCATCCCAGAAGCACCACGTTCATCCTTGATCTAACTCTCTCCTCTCATGGATGCACCTTTCTCCTTCTTTTACACCCATCTGAACCCACACATCCTTTGAGGTTCACATTAATATTCTAGTTTCCACAGTGAATAAAAGAGTTTTTTATGGATGCACCTGTAAGAATATGTTTTGGACTCTAGTTTGAACAATATTAACTTAAGAAACTGAAGTTATAGTCTATGAAAATGTCTTTTCATTATAAACTAACCCTGCCAGTGTGAAAGGTTATATTTTAAACTGATCAAAATACTTTCTTTAAGTTATCATCAAAGTGAAAATGCAGTTTAAGCATTCCCATTGAACTCAGGCACTGCTAAGACTGTCCTCCAACTTCTTAGGCACCTCAGAGACCAGTTACTACATCTCTGTAATATGTGATACGTAAACAGAATTACGTTTGGTTAGCAATAAATATCATAATGTCTTTGTTCCTGTGACCAACATACAGGTTTAAGGAAGAGGGTTATGTACAGTATTTCTATCACATCTCCAGCCCCTCCTGACTCCCACTGTCCCACAGGTGAGACAGTCAATGAACACAAGTTTTCAATTATCCATTACAGCCTTCCCCACTCCCTCCCAGCCTCAGATGGAAGATCTTCATCTTGCTGCTCAGCCTCACAGATTTCCTGGGCAAATGCAGGCCTAATAAGGAACTGCCTGTCACCCACAGAGTCGGGCCAAGAAGCAGTCTGGCTGCTTAAATCCTGGTGATGGGCTGAGTGCTCACACCCTCAAAGCTGCAGCTTCCCCCTGACAAGCTCTGCCTTGGGGTCCTTATCCTCCAACCCAAAGCCCTGCCCTTATGAAAAAAACCATGATTATCTTTTGAACTGGACCTCAAATTTTTTTTTTTAAGATTCTCCTTTAGAACTGCTTCCCAGCTGGGGTCTGACCCTGCCCTCTGGGTCTTGACAGGTCACAAATGTCCCTCCCAACAATTGTCTACCACCACCAGTTCTGACCTTGAAATCAACACCTGTCTGGCTCAAGTTCTATCTATCTCACCATGTCCCCCTTGGAGGACTGAAATCATGACCTCTATCCAGTCTGGGTTCCTTCTATTTCTGACTAACTATATCACATGTTGAAATTCCAGCAAACCATGGCCAATTCCCTCACGTCATTTTTTTTTTTAATTGAGGAAACAAGGAATTAGGTGGAACCTGAGAACATAACCATGCTATTTATTAAAAGGGAAAAAATACTCTAATTTCCCAACAATAGGGAGAAAATTAAAAGCCATAGTATGTCATGAGTGTATATTAAACCACTTAAAATCTTATTTTGAGGTATGTTTATAACATAAAAAGTACATTAATATAATGTTCAGTAAATTTTTAAAATCCATACATACAATGAGTGCAGTCTTACATACACACCCACCTATACACATGAATCACACACAGATGTTTAAGCCAGAATCTAAGGAGTCATCACCGGTCTCCCCTATCATTATATCCTCTATCCTCTACCATCCGTCACTTCTTCATTCCCTCCATTTTTTCCATTTTATTTTATCTCATTTTATCCATCAACAATCCTATCAACACTGTCCTTAAAACACTGCCTGAACCTGGTCATCTCCTGCTGTTCCCACTGCTGCCCCGGATCACAGCCCAGGGTCTCCTCTCTGCTCTTCCAGACGCTATGTGCTCATTTTACTGCAATAACAGTGGAGTGAAATAAATCACACTAGCGGTTTCTAGTTCATCTTTCTCAAACTGGTTTGTATTGTCCACATTTTATACCATGTGTTTGGGTTGCCTTGACAATGAGTGAAAAAATTAGTGTAAAATACTAACATAGAATCTGAAGCAATACTTCACTTTTAAGTTGAGTAGATGTTCATTTTTCCTATGCTCTTGTCCAATTTTTGAACCAGACACTAATTCTTCAAAAAAAAAAAAAAAGGTTAAAGAACTTGATCAGACTAACTTAATATGTCAGTTGAAGCCTTCGATGTTTTCTTCCAAATCTTCTAAAAGATTCAGGGGAAAATCATAATTATACAAATCTGGTGGCTCAAACAGTAAAGAATCTATCTGCAATGCAGGAGACCCGGGTTTGATTCCCGGGTTGGGAAGATCCCCTTAGGAGGGATTGGCTACCCATTCCACTCTTCTTGCCTGGAGAAGTCCATGGACAGAGGAACCTGGCAGGCTACAGTCCATGGGGCCACAAAAAAGTCAGACACAACTGAGTGACTAACACTTTCACTTTACTGTGACCATTTCATACTTTATACACCTCAAAGTGCAAAATCAAATGTAACTAATATGTATCCCTAATCACTTCTCTAATATGAATAAATGAACAGAAGATTACCAAAAAGGTCTCCAGATGTTTGCTGAATATAGCTTAGATAATAATATTAGCATGCTCATTTTTTTAATGTAGTTATGAGATTATTTCATTACTTGAGGTGATTCTGCTCATGGTATAGAAAAAATTAAAATCCTAACAGGTAGTGTTAGGTACTTCATTCATTAACTATGTATTAAGTGCCTACCACATCTCAGACACTGGCTTAACAGGCACTGGTATTGCTCACTATTATTCCTGTTCTTTCCTTTCAGAAACACAGCAGTGTTGTTCTTCCTCATCCTTATGACATTAGGTGTGGCTATATCCCTTGCTTTGACCAATGAAATATGAGAGAAAGTGATGTGTCAGTTCCAAGCTGAAACATCAAGAGCTGGCATGATTTACCATTTCCATACCCTTCTTACGTCCAAGTCTGTAAAGGCTTCCTTAGCCTAGCTCCCTCAGTGAGGATAATCGGGAACAGGGCCTTTGCCAACCCAAGATTGTCTTAAGCCACTGAGATTTGAGAGTTGTTTGTTACTATGAAGGTGCTAATCTTCATTAAGTGCCTACTATAAACCAGGCTTTGAGCTAGGCCCTGGAAAGTATGTGGTCAAAGACAGTATTTCCTGCTAATACATAGTTTACAATCCAAAGTGGAAAATATATGTATGAATAAATGCTATACAATGTGACGCATGCCTTAACGGAGGACTGATTGACAGGTTGGTAAAGGCCTGATTGACAGATGGAGGGGGTTAACCCAGTGAGGGGGTAGTCTGGGTAAGTTATGACAGGAAGAGATGATGATGGAGTTAAATCCCACTGAAAGAAAGAGAATCCGATGGGTATTAGCCAATGATAGCATAAAGTTACCTCCACGCCTAAAACTTTGAGGTTTTAAAAATATAAACAAAATCTTAAGCCCATCTGAGGTCAGACTACAGGTACATCCAGCAAACATTCTGTCTCTGACAGAATTAACAACAAAAATTGTGTAGGAAAAAAAGCAAGCTATTTTCTATGTTTATTAACTATGTATTTCTCTCTCATAGTTACCTAAATCTTTTCCCATTTACACCATCATGTAAGATACGTTCTGTGGGGTCCAAGTCTATGCCTATCTTAAGTGTGGTTTAAATCTGACAGCAATCCTCCAACCATTTAGCTTCTTTTAGACAAGGATAGAAAGGGAAATCCGCTAAGTCAGATGTTAGAATAACAAGAGAAAGACTAAAGCCAGTTAGTGGGCAAGGCTCTGGTTGTAAGGTAATGCATACAAAATAGGAAACAGAATTAAGTGCAAGACAGGAATCCAGAAAGCAAGCCAGAGCAGAGGCCGCCCAATGGAAGTAAGAAACCAAGCCCTGAGCCCAGAGCTCTGCATTTTCAATATTTACTCCAACAGTACAGAATTGAAGGTTTAACACCTCATGTCAAAATGGATACATAAAACTTTTTTGACTGAGCAGTATATGACATTAATGTCATCTTAGATGATAAAATATGTTAATGTATTTCAACCTGTTTGCAGTTGCAAATGCTGCTCAATCACCCAGATGAAACATTACCAAACTCTGTTTCCTCTTCCTTTGAGCCAACAAAACTAGAGAGTATCAAACTACTTTAGGGTATTCTTACTACCCTACAAGGTGGCAACACTTGGCCCTCCCTCATCCTTACATGGACTTTTTTTAATCAAAAAATGTGATTACTGGGAATTCCCTGGCGGTCCAGTGGCTAGGACTTCATGCTTTCACTGCAGGGGGCACGGATTTGATTCCTGGTCAGGGAACTAAGATCCTACATGCTGCACAACACAGCCAATTCAGCCAAAAAGGGAAAAAAAAAAGAAACATAATTATTGATGCAGTTTATCTGGCCAAACAAAATCCCAAAATATTCTACAGTAGTGCTGCCTGAAAGATTAGGCAGTCTACAGATTACAGTCTGTAGGGAAGAGACAAGCAGGCCATTTGCAAATAACATGTCACATCCGAGAAACAGTCATGCAACATTTCTCCACCATACATATTGCAGAAGAAAGTTACAGATGATTTGGATCGAGGCACATTCCAGAGGATATTTTAAGATATTCATGCTTCATACTCTAGTTTTTCATTTCAGCCTTATTGGGTTTGTTAAGGATGTGTAAGAAGTTGTGGATTTAAATATTTGTCATCAAGTATAAACATGTAATTCACTCAAGTTACTGAAGCTGAGTGTACCGGCCACAGCTGAATACATATGTATGGATCCTTGTGTCAGTTTGAGATCTTCAAGACTTAATTCCACAAATCGATTCAACTAAAAAGGCGGAGAACCACACAGGTGCCTCTCTGACCCTAGGGGTGACGTGACAATAGCGGCTCGCGACACCCCTCTCCTTCCTACTTCCAGGGCATCCTTTTCATCGCGGGTGAGACCATAAGAGTGGAAGCCTAGAGACGGGAAGAGCACAGGGAAGCACACACCAGGAAGCAGTAGCGTATCTTCAGTGAGAGGCAAGCAGAGGCAGGAGGGCAGAGGACATACATGGGGGGTCTAACTCCCCAGGAGAGAGGGAGACAGCCACGTGATGCACCTGCAACGATGCATCAGGGACTGCAGCTGAGGTCAGGGGGAGAAAGCGGAGGAAGAACCCGAACAGTGGGCGGTGGAAGGGGGTTATCAAAGTGACAGGCAAGTGAAGCACGGCGGGAAGGAAGTCTGTGTTAACACGTGCGGAAGAGGAGGCGAGGAAGATGCCAAGGGTTCCAGACTGGACTCCTGATCTCACTGCTGTTTCGTTTTGCTTTCCTGTACATTTTATGTAAACAAAAAAGAAGTCTCGGGGAAATTATAAAATCACTGCATTATGTTACTGTGGAAGCAAAACAGCCCCTAGGGCCCGAAGGGCTCCGTACACTTTATGCACCTGAACAGAGAGCGGGGCAGGGCGCCAGCCGGGGCCCACCCGAGAGAAAAGACAGCAGGCGGCGTGCAAACGGGAAAGAGGGTAGTGTGCGTGGAAACGTCTGGGCTTACTTTCAACCCATAAATTTAATCCCTCCAGAGCTCTTGTTATTTTTATCACCTGAAATGTATATCATCTTATTGTCAATTAGAGAATGCCAGCAGTCATTTAGAGATCTTTGGAAGGTAGCATAGCAAGTCACAGTACAGTTTTCCCTTGAGAAGTAAATTATTGGAAAAACTAATCTCAAGGATGATGTTTGCAAGTTTCTTGGTAGATTCTTTTTTCTTTGGCACAAGGCTGGTGTACGTTTCAGAATATAATTTTCCAGCTCTATTTGTACCAAATAACATCACAGTGAGGTTAATCTTAACCAAACGGCAAGTCACCAGTGGTGAGCTTCAGAGCACTGTGATGACCAGAGCTGTAGGGACCCGGGTTTCAAGACAATGAAAACACACCCAGGGAGCAAAGTTTTAAAAAACAAACAAATTAAAATGAAGCATCTGTTGTGCTGTGTGTACTGTTTTAGAGGACAGAGATTAAAGTCTGGCCTGTATATATAAATTCAGTTTCCAGGTAATTTACACCAAGAGTTTGGAGAATCCTTAAAACATCCAACATGTTACTTGTCCTTTTATATTGCCATGCACAAACACTTCTCAGGATCATCCAACAGAGCAGGAATTAATCAAAAGGGGACTGCTAGAGCAAGTCACAGAAAAGCGGAAACCTTTTCATATCGCTGGGGAAAGGATGTAGATTGGCGTGGCATGTTGGCATGCTCACTCAGTCGTGTCCGACTCTTTGCGACCCCATGGACTGTACCCTGCCAGGCTCCTCTGTTCATGGAATTCTCCAGGCCAGAATACTGAAGTAGGTGGCCATTCCCTTCTCCAGGGGATCTTCCTGACCCAGGGAGAGAACATGCCTCTTCTGCATTGGCAGGTGGATTCTTTTTTTTTTTTCAGACGGATTCTTTATCACTGAGCCACTGGGTACAGAAGCGGATTCAGAACAAGAATCTTAAAACTCAGGAGGGCTGAGGTTAGAATTTCCACTTTATGAAAAAGTTTGAGTTTCTATCGTGTCCTACAGGGGCCTTAGAGCTGAGGAACTGGCTCTGGGAGCACATTTTGTCACAGTGGTTGATGCCTGGTGTTTAAGCTCTCCCAGTGCTCTGGTGGTCCACAGGCCAGCCTCTTTCAGCACTGATGTTTACGGTATGGCAGTGTTTTAAAGCACGCACTGATGACATGTAATTGAATTCAGACACCGGCTTAGAGCAGTCTGTCAGAAGCAGTGCCATTGTCTGTGTGTGGGGTGGGGGGGTAGAAATGGGGGGGCAGATTCTGTGGTGACAACAGGGCCTGAGGGAGGAAGCTTTAGAGGACTGAATAGGAAAAACGAAGAAATCTATTTCAGCCCCAAACTCCAAGCTTAAGAATGGAGAACAATGGACACAAAACCTTCCTTTTTTTCCACTAATCTCAACATGAAAACGTGATGGGGGGAGAGTAATTAGAAGCTTCAGGAACACACACTTCCTTGTCTAGCAATATTCTCATTTCAGAAACCTCAAAGCAGCCTGGTTCCCCCACCCTCTGTTATCCAAACACCATCCTCAGTTAAACCCCCAGTCCTCTCAACTCTGCTTTTACAAACATACCCTCCTTTTTCACAAGTATTTCCTCTCATCACTAAATCCTCCACCTCCAGCATCTCTGCACACAAACCACACCTCTTCACACAACCCCACACCCACTGGCAAACACCTCCCCCTCCAGCATATAGTCCCTGATGCTCTCTTCTTCAAAGAACCCCTCCCATCCAGCATCCCAAACCTTGAGCCTCCCCACTGTCTCAACACCCACCCGCGCAGAACTTCATCTCCCACTCACACCACCCAGCTTCCTAAACTCTGTTCCTGTAAACTCTCCCACCACACCCAGGATTTTACATCTCAGTGCAGGGAAGAAAAAATTTAAAAAAATAAAACCAAACCAAAAGCCTGTGAGTAGACGTAGTGCCCTTACTGGTTCTTTGCAAACAAACAGAGCAGCAAATAGACTGTCATTCCCCGTTCCTTACACCATGTTCTTTATCATTTAAAGATCTGCCTCTCTGAACCAATAATTACTATCTACTAGATACATGTAGATAGGCTGATTATCTCCAAGGAGGGGATTTTTATCTCTCAAAAAATCCAGAAAAGCGGTATCACAGGAATAAGTGTATTTTAATGACAGCATAAGGAGGGTGTTTGGTCCCTGCAGACCGAGCCTGTTACAACAGTAAATCTCATGCATGCAGACACATACACACTCACAGACACAGAGATAGACACGCACGGCCCACATGCCTACAGCAATCTAGAAGGCACAAAGGCTGTGTGACGGCCAGAGGCGGCTCTTCGGAACCCAGGCAAGTGGAGGCATCCGCAGAATTTGCCAGGTATCGGCGATGCACAGCAGGCTGGGGAGAAAGGAAGGGCCACCGGAATGCCAATAGCATCTCAGGACACTGATCTCACAGTTTCTTTCTGGATTTCCCTGTTTTCCCTTTTGAATTTTAATATTATGTTTTGAAAAACATCTAAAAGAAGAGGTAAGGGAGACCATTAAGGAAAGAACAAAAGTATCAGATGATGCCACAGGGAGGAAGGAAGCGCAGAAAGGAGTGGAGAGTGATGAGGGGATAGGGGGAGGTAATGAGAGATGGAAGCAGCGATGACGAAAAGTAAAACAAACAAAAAACTTTCAGCTTCTTCCTATCACAATAAAGCAGTCTAACCCCATGACGGCTTTCCAGGTGGCTCAGTGGTAAAGAATCCGCCTGCCAATGCAGGAAATGAAAGAGACATGAGTTCAATCCCTGAGTCGGGAAGATCCCCTGCAGTGTAAAATGGCACCCCACTCCAGTACTCTTGCCTGGGAAATCCCATGGAGAGGAGCCTGGCAGGCTGCAGTCCATGGGCTGCGAAGAGTCGGACACATCTGAGTGACCGAGGACAAGCTGGGGCTCGAACCCCATGCAACTGTTTCTGTCATTCCTGGCCCACTGAAGCCTGAGCGCTGTGAAAACAGGACCTCTAGATGGCATCCAATGGTCCCTAATGGTAACCACAATCAATAGCAATAACCATATTCAAATGAAGATCTGTATCCCCTGTTCTCAGAAGTGACTTTTTACAAAGTCTAGATTGTTTTATATTAGGAATCATCAAGAATCTTTGAGGACTCAGTAAAGAAAGTAAAACATCAATTATAGAGATTTTAAACAATTTTGTGCTAGTCCCTTGAATAAAACTTGTCTGTATGAACTTGAAAATATTCCTTAACTATTCAAGAAATTTGGTGCCATATTTCCTACAATAACTCTTCAGCCAGTGAGGCAGGCAGGGGAGGAAGGACAGAAAACAAGAACAACCTCAAAAATCAACTGGGTCATACAAATTCCCTTCCCACCTGCAAAATTCCTGACTTTTACCTAAATATGCCAGATGTGACTTTTACCAGTTGGACTCACATTTGCCTTCATATCATTATTAAAGCAGTTTTGGGCTTCCCTGGTGGCTCAGATGGTAAAGAACCTGCCTGCAATGCAGGAGGCCCAGGTTCGAACCCTGGGTTGGGAAGATCCCGTGGAGGAGGGCAGAGCAACCCACTCTAGTATTCTTGCCTGGAGAAGCCCATGGACAGAGGAGCCTGGCGGGCTACAGTCCACCGGGTCACAAAGAGTCAGGCATGACTGAGTGACTAACACTTTCACTTTCAAAGCAGTTTTAGCAATGTCTGAAAAAGACACAGTATTAATGTAATGAGTATATATATGAATATATATATCTTAAAAATTAAGTTTAACACAGTGCTATGGTAGGAAAGTTCTCAAATTAAAAGCATGCTGTCTCCAATTATAGAAAATAGAACAGAGGAATATGAAACACACCATAGAGATGTTATCACTTAAATCTAAAACATGGGAAGTCTACAGAAAAATAACCAATGTCTTCAAGCAGCAAATGGCAAGAAAAGAAAAATAAGAGAGGGAACTGTTCTAGATTAACAGACCCAGGAGACATGTTATTAAGTTGCCAAGTTGTATCTAATTCTTTTGCAACCCCATGGACTGCAGCCTGCCAGGCTCCTCTGTTGGGGTGGGGGGGGGGATTTCCCAAGGAAGAATATTGGAGTGGGCTGCCATTTCCTTCTCCAAAGGGACTCTTCCCAACCCAGGGATCAAACCTGCATCCGTGAATGGCAGGTGGGTTTTTTACCGCTGAGCCACCAGGGAAGCCCGGGAGACAAACCAATTAACAATTAAATGCAACGCGCAGGCTGTGTTTGGGTCCTGTTCTGAAAATTCCAACTATTAAACAAAATTTTATGTGACAATCAGAGAATCTGAACACTGGAAAAAAAATATTTTAATTACTGGCTTTTTTTTTTTTAGGTGTAATAATGATGTTGGGCTTTTTAAAAATCCTAAACTCTTAGATTTACATTTTTATGAATAAAATACTACAGTATTTCAAATTCAGTTGATAACAATCTATGTTTTGGGGACATAAGGTCTACAGATGAAACAAGAATATTGTATGTACATAACTGTTGAAACTGAATGATGGGTACTTGGGATTTCACTGTATTATTCTTCTAATTTTTATGTACATTTACAATTTTCCATAACAAAATATTTAAAAAGTAAAAGATGCGTGCATTCTAAAAATCAAATATGAATAAAAATATCTGAATATATACTGACTTAAAAATTACAGTGGCTGACTTTACAAAGAGAGATGTGTCTACACCAGTGGCTCCTGGCTGATTTTTTAAAAAGCACGAAATATTAATCCTCTATCATGTTGAATTAAGCTCCTAAAAGCTGATTTTTAAAAAGTAACTTGAAGAAATTGAAAAGGAAATGCACTGTCCAGATTACAAGTATTAGATCACTATATTTAGGATATTTGCAAGATAATGAATGGTAGGTAGTGGTATCTAAATTTCATTACTATGTGTATTCAAATAAAATCTATCTCTTCAGAAAGTTAAAATATAAACACAAAAACTGCCATACCTGTGATATCTTGAAGACTTTTAGCCTCAAAAACATTAAAACAAACACACATACACTTTATAAATTTTTAAATTATGTGATGGCTTCTCTGAAAGTGGGAGAGTTCTTTGGGTAGGAAATTAAAAACCCATATTTTCAGGGTTCTTTATAGAATCCTAAGATAGCGTCAGTTGAAGAAAAAGGTTTCTAAAATTTTCCCAAATAAAGTAAATATTTCCAGATGTTTTTTACTCCTGATCATCAGCATAATTCATCCCCGGGTTTAGGCAATTCTGATTGTAGCCTCTGAAGAATCCTCCCACAGTGAAGGCAAAGCCAAGAAGCAGAGTCACAGAATAACTAAGTCGGAGGTCTTGAATGTCTGGGCTTCCCAGGTGGCAAAGTGGTAAAGAATCCGTCAGCAATGCAGGAGTTGCAGAAGATGGGTGTGTGATCCCTGGGTTGGGAAGATCCCCTGGAGGAGGGTATGAGAACCCACTCCAATATTCTTGCCTGGAGAATCCCACGGACAGAGGAATCTGGCGGGTTACTGTCCATGGGGCTGTAGAGTTGGACACAACTGAGAATGTACTTCCTTGAATGTCAGTGTCCAGACATTCTGCACGTCTTACTTGCTGAGGAAAAGCGGCACTCGAGGAAAAAGCATTATTTAAAGCCACTTTTATCCAGGAAAAATATTGACCTTGGGATCACATGGAGATAAAGATGTTCTCTCTTGACCCTGTCTGGGCTGGAATTGGAAGCTGAGAGTCTGTGGGATCAAACTCTGACCTCTACACCATCCTGTCCCCAGTCCACACTACCAATCAAAATAAATTTTTTTAAAAGTCAGCATCTGTTTTTTCAAAGCAACATTCACCAAACCCAAATGCCCTAGATTCCTCATTCCCTTACCCAATATTTATGACCTGGAAATAGTCAGGAAATCCTACGGACAAAGAAGCCAGGTGGACTACAGTCTGTGGGGCTGCAAGAGTCAGACACAACTTAGTGACCAAACCACCACCAAGTAGGCTCAGGGGAGATGGAAGAAACACAAGCTGACCACATCACCCACAGTCATAATGTTTTCCCCTCTACCTAAAAAACCTGAGTGGTTAGGTTTTAAAAATACTATCAAGTAAGCAAAACAATAATGAAATCATCTTTTCATTACTGAACTGTGGAGTATGCAAAGTGGTTGGTACGGACACTGAATTTCCCCTTCCTACTTCCTACTTTTTAACCATTTATTTCCATGGAAGGAAAAGGGAAAAAGCACTTGACTAGCAAAGGTCAATCAACAACTGACTACACTAAATTTAATCAAAGCTGTTTTTTACATCTGCCCAAAAGACCTAATCAAGGAAACGGTTACATTAGGATGTCTTTTTATTGTAGTAGCCAATCTAGAGCAAAGAATACTGGATGGGCTGCCAGAAACACCAATCAGGAGACTCATCCCTAGTCCCGGTTCTGCCAAAATAACCGACAGAAGAAAGAGCCAGAGCAGGTCACTTGGCTTGTCTTCACCTTGTTTTAGCAGAGGTTTCCCCATATTTAAAATGGTGAGGGTGAACGAGATGTTTTTCTGTTCCAACTTTCTAGGCTCCCACAGGCACAGGTTAAATAACACAGGAGTGCCATTTATACAATGCAGGAAATGGAAATGACCACAGAACACAAACACGCTTCAGTGATAAGGTGGCAGCTACCTAATTGGGGAAAGACTGTACTGGCGCTGTTGCCCATGACCTTCCAAGGGCATGGTAAATTATTTCAGCATAACATAGTGCGAAAAAAAAGCCTGGTCAGAGCTATGTTAGTGTAATATGATATGGGTATTTGATTCAGCATGATGTATAAGAAATACTTTGTCTACATTCCCATGGTTTGCAATTTCCTTACTAAATCTTAAGCTGTTTTTTGAAAACCTACTTCTGCAATGACGTAAGCAGTGTGGCAGCCAGACCTCACGTCCCAAGCCCTCTCTGAACATCACTTGGCTACAAAGCACAACTCAGGCTATATCTGAACTGGGCAAAAGAATGCAGAAGTTGGCTTTCCTTTGCTTTTACTTGCCTTTGTTTAAGCAATTTAGTGACCAAGAAACAAATCTGGGAGAAATCTTTTAACTTTTAGCTTTTCTCCCACTCCATATGATAATTCCACAAGCATATCGCCATCTGGATTGATCATATGCTGCTTGCAAACACAACACTCTAGGATGATCAACATTGATTTCAATTGAATTCTAGATTTGGCAGCAAACCTTAGAAAAAGCTGACCCCACTTGAAGTAACAAGATTAAATATTGGAATGAACTAACTTTTCCTTCCTCTTAATTTGCAAAGTAAGGAAAAACAGATATTCTAATAAATCAACCCACTGACTAAGCAAAACAATTATCTTTTGTTAAAAAAAAAAAAACCTCTTAGCAAGTCTCCCCATAACTTAGCCTGGTGCTCCATGTCTTATTTACCTGTTTCTTTGTATGGAAGCTTCTCCAGTCCCTAGCCTTTCCACTGAATCTCAGCAAAATGATTATTATACTTGGGTTTCTCCTGTGGACCATTAGTTGCTATAGATAACAACCTTGCCTTTAAAGCAGATACAGCACAGAGCTTCTCATCAACATCTAAGAAACATCCCTACATATCATGAAAACAACTGTGCAAATTAACTTGCAGAAGAATTCGAGTTTCTGGGTGGCAGAGACAAGTTCTGCCTTACTTATTTCAAAGTTCTGCCTTACTTATTTTAAATATTTATTTTGAAGGGGTGTGAAAACCTCAGTTACACTTTTTGATTTTACTCACTTTCAAAAGACAAGAAGTCATATTAATCAAATGCCAATAAATATTTCCAGTTGAAATTATAAACAAACAAAAACACACACTCATCTTCTGTCCCATCACCTGAAAAATAAGTAACAAGAATGACTAGATGAAAAGTGATAATGAGAAGGGTGCTATGCCCCTTTACTGCAACACCTGCACAGAGCAGACCTCTTAACAAAGTCATCACTTCTGAATCGTTTCTAAATATACTGCCATGTACTTGGCCTTGAGGGACACCCATTGGCTACTTGTTCAAATGATAAGAACTTACCACAGTGAGGTTCAGAGCTCTTCCAGGAAAGGCAACTAAAGAATTCTCCTATATTGCCAGAACCTCCCAGATTTGAGGAGTGTAACTACCCTGGCATGACCACTCAGCACACAGAACTAAAACCTGTAATTACAGGCCTAATGGGTAATCATAGCCATGTAAATGCGAGAGCTGCCATATGTGCCCAGCTTTTCTGATCACCAAAAGCTCACTGAGATAACTCCTATCTGTAAGCAGAACCATTTGCAAAGACCATGCCTTTGAAACTGTCCCAGGAAGTGAGCAAAAACTCTATGTTGCTATCAATTTTTTCCCCATAAAGTAAACAGAAGGAATAGCAGAGACCAGGAGTGTAAGAAAGGAACAATGAAAGAGGAGGTCTGGTGTGTAGGTTCTAGCAAACCAAGTGAGTGAATTCAAATAAGAGGATTTCTGAGATTCCTTTTACCCTCATTATTATTTTGCCCTATTCCCAGAGAAGTCCATGCTTGAACTGTCTTCAGATTCCTAACCTAAGTTCTACATAAACATCACATTTATCTTAGGTATCCACTCATCAGCTTGTAAGATTCCCCCACAACTGCATGCTCGTTTCCTAAAACATCAGGTATCATTTTTAACACTGTATTCAGGAAGCCTCTCTCATTATCCCTTCTGTTCAAAACAAGCCTATCCATTCAGGCCCTCTACTCTTAACCCAGAAGGCAGAGAGAGAAAAAAAAATCTCAAATGTTCTGCTTTGTACCTGGATTCAAAAGCAACATCTGCTATGAGTTGTGGAACCATCTGTTGCCCACTTGGCCATGGGGAGGACGTTGCGGGCCACAGACATGGAGTGTCACAGGGTGCACAACAGAATCATGCCCATCTTGGGGCTGACACCCCCAAGCATATGCTCCACAGTCCCCAAGGCTAACACTACCCTTCCCCCATCAAACAGCGTATTTCCTCATAGAGAATGGTACTTCTAAATTCTCACAAAGGGTTGTCAGCTTTTTAAAAACTTTCATTTGTCTGAATATCAGTTTCTAAACTCTCTAATCCTGGGTTGCACCTAAAACTAACATCTGTCACTAACACATTTGAGACTTTATCAGTCACTATTTTGGGGCATCTCAGTTTTTGTGTCTATAAAACAAAGAAGTTGAGTCCAGTGACCGCTGAGTCTCCCTGACACTGTAACACTTCCAAATTCTGCAATTTTAAGTCAGCTCAAACTCACTGAACACAAGTTCCTTCACATCTATGGTATATTAAGTAAGACTCCTAATGCCAAGGTCAAAAGAATCTACTGCAGACAAAAAGGTCTCTCTGGGTTGAGCAAGAACACAGTTTCTTGAAGACCCAAATTAGATTAAGATCCTTAACCTTGTTAACATATGCCCTCAAGGTACTAGCCTAATGAAGAGTTTGGGGCTCAATAATTTATTGTTTTGTGTGTCCTGGGCGTTACAGGATATTACCCAGCATCTGAGGCCTCTACCCACTAGAGGCCAGTCAAAGTTGGCCATTGGGGCTGCCCCTGCCCCCAGCTGAGACAACCAAAAATGTCCCCAGTCATCGGTCAATAACCCCTGGGGAGCAAACACCACTCGACTCCACCGCCTCCATTTAGAACCGCTGCTGCTGCATAAACCGGGCTTTATAGTAAAGCACATCATTTGAAAGTTGTTTGTGTTTCAAATAGATGACATTTACATAGTTAATACATGCATCAAGGCCTAACAGAAAGTCAGATTTATAAAGCACATGTATTCCGCTTGGAAGATGTACAAAACCACTGTCTTTCCAAGTTATTCATAGAACCAACCACCTTCCTGCTAAGGGTTGAGAATTAGCATGCAAAGTCATAACCACAACTGCTCTTTAAAAGTGTTTAAAAGCATTCATGTTTTTCACAGTAACTCTTCTAGTGCACTCCAGAATCAACCCTTGCATACAGCACAGACCTCAAAATAGGGTTTGGAGGAAACAGCAAAATCGAGTGGTGGGTTTAATCACTTCAGCTTTTTCTTCCCTTTCTTGTGCAAAAGCCAGTAAATAAAATATTTCTGAAGAGGTTGTTAAAGAGTCCCAGCTTTGGTACAGGGTTCTTTAAGAAAGGAGGTAAGGTAGCCAGCTCTCAGATGAATTTCCCAAGTGTCTTCTCCCTCACTTCAAATGGGGATCCAAGAGGTCACCCCTTAAATCCAGTCCTCAGCCCAAAAGGACAGCAGCTGGCAGCAGCATGAAACAGATGAAGGCCGCAAACTGACTGAAATGATGACTACCAGCCAAACATCTCATTTTTCCATTTGTGAAAGAGGCTGGGATTTGCAAACTCTGGGTCTCAGGAGGTGAAGGCTACACTGCTCAACCAAGCAAAACCTCTACTCCCCCTCACTTTTAAAGGAAATCCCAGTTATAAACTTTCAGGGACTTTACAGAGTTTCTCAAGGACATATGTTTAAATTTCCACACTATATATGTAAGACAAAAACAATCTTTAAAAAATCTTTTAATAACCTAAGTCAAGGAAATGAAAAGGGAATCATGAATAGACACAACTGTTACTTTTCAGAGAACCTTAGCTCTTTATTCAAACAAATATTTACACAATTGAGGGCAATGGTACCAGGGATATAGCCATTCTGTTAAAACAGTGGGCAACTCTAAAGATTTATTTATCCCAAATCAGACTACTCTGTTGCTATCCTACCAGGAATGAAGAATTCAAGTGCTCCCGGGGCAAAAGTTTAACTAACCCTCTGAAATTGTGAACTTCATTTAGACCTCTTCCAGCTGAATTTAGATGTTAGAATCTTGGAGACAAATCTCAAGGACTTGTTAAGCCAAACTACGAAGCTTAAAGTTACAAGTCCAATACTTGAAAATTAATATCTGTAATTAAAACATTCATATAATGCAGGGAAATGTGACTGACATATATTCACCCTAAGCAAGCCACATTTTTATGCCTCTTCTCTTAGTTCCACTCCCAGCTGCGTCTGGCTGTGACTAGCCATGCATTCTAGAATTCTTGAGAGCAACTTGAGAGCAGGAGAAGGAAGACTTCTAGGGAAGACTGCAGGGCCAAGCGAGAGGACTTCCAGCCGCGGGCAAGTGGACCAACACAAAAGCCAGCGGGCGCAGTTCCTGCTTTTACATGAGAAAGGTAAATGGGTAGCAGGTTCGACTTCCGAAGCGCTTTCAAACAGGAAACCCCAACTTTGGAAGGGACAGCCTGTCAGCCTTTTAATTTCCTGGCGGTGGCGGGAGTTAGCCAGGTCCTCGGCGCTTTAGTTAAGAGATGATTGTTGAAGCTAAGTTATTCAGTACACCAGCAAACATTTCAGCTGCGCCTCGGCGGTGCCGGGCGCGGGTGAAACAGGGGTTCAAAGCATTCCCTACTTCCAGGCGCTATCTCTAGGGGTGCGGAGGACGCCATACCATACATTTGGGGGAAAACCACGGCCAAACAGGCATTAAGAGCCTCTGGACGGTTTAAACTCGCGAGCCCCAGCTTTGAAACAAAGTGAACCAGAAGGACAGCTAGCTAGCTATTTGGGGGAGGGGGTCTTTTCTGAATTGCTCGACCACACCATCCAGCAGTAGACCTTCTCTTTCCTCCGCCCACGGCGACAAAGCAACTCTATCGCGATCCCTCTCTGCCGGAGTATCCAGACGTCTCTGCTAAAGTTGCTTCGAGTCCCCCCAAATCCCGCCCGTTCCCTACGATCGTTTTGTGATCCGCTCTTCCACCTCGCCACTCCCTCCCGAGGATCCTCTCTACCGAAGTCCACCCATTCTTGGGGTTCAGAGCTGCGCAGCCCAGCCTGGGCTTTGTCCCCGCAGCTTGCAGAGAGAAGCAAGAAACTGCGTCTCCGGCGGCCACTCACCGTCTCATCTTCCCTCCGAGCCGCCGCTCTCCGCCGGCCCCGCCGCCGGCGCGTGGCCCCCGCCTCCCTCCCACCCTCCCTCCGGCGCCGACCCCCGGGCCCAGCCGCCGCCGCCCCAGCCGCCCCAGCCGCAGCGGTCCGGCCACTCTGGAGTGGCCGGGCGCAGTCTGCGCGCCCCTCCCGGTCCGGGCGGCCGCGGCCTCCTCTCCGCCCCCAACCCTCGGCCGCGCAAATGGGCGGCGACCAACTCGGCGGCGGGGGAGGCGGTGCCCCCGGGACCCGCCGGGAGGCGAGCTGCCGGCGAGGCCCCCTCCAGCCCGCCGGCCGCCGCCCCCTCCTCACCTGGCGGGTCGGCGCGGCCGGGTGTCGGCGGCGACAGAGAGGAGGCGCGCTGCGGTCACCCAGCCGCTGGGTGCGGTCCCCCTCGGGCCGCGGTGGTGGGCTCCGCGCCGCTGGATCCCGCGCCCCGACCCCCTTCGAGCGCGCCGCGGCGGGCACCTAGGGTCTCGGAGCAGTGAAGTGGGCGAAGGTGCCGGGCAATTGGCAGTCGGGGCTTTTACTGCTGCGGGAGGGGTCTGGCTGGTCGCCCCATCGGAGGGCGCCAGCTTCGGGGAGCCTCGTTTACAGCCGCGATGGAGACTGTGCGGCAGGCTTTCCTAAGAAACTGGAAGAAGGGCGGGAGGGTGCACGTCCTCCAGCTGAGATCTCCTCACCCTGCGGGGAGGTTTCTGCTGGGAAACTCCAGGTGATCGCGCCTCCTCCCGACAGTTCGCCCGCGGGCAGGTACCTGATGCGTCAGAAAAGCAGTTCTGCAAAGCTGTTGGGGCACCGTCTCAGCTGAGGATTTTAAACTAACTTGTGCTGATTTCCTTTCGGTTATTTCTCTCCAAAGTTTCTACATTTTCCAGCGTGTTTTTCTCAGTTGCCATGAAAACAATGCTGATATGAATGGAGGGTGCGTTCGCGAAAGGTGACCAATTGGACTTCGGGCGTCCTTAGTCCATCTCCCCAAGGGGGACTGTGAACCTCTGGCAAGTTCTGGGTGATTCTCTGGCTTACAGTGAGAAAGGTCATCAGTCCTGGAGAAACTCACAATAGCAAGAAAGAGCACAATAAAGTGCAAACTCATTTCTGGTCAGTATTGCTTTGGTGGGGCAGGTTGTTTCAAATCCTAGCAAGAATGTCATCTACACCAGGGGTCCCCTAACACCCAGGATCTAATGCCTGATGATCAGAGGTGGAGCTGATGTAATAATAATAGAAATATGAAGTGCACAATAAATGTAATGCCCTTAAATCATCCGGAAACCATCCTCTCCCCTCCCCTCTGTGGAAAAATAGTCTTCCATGAAACAATTTTGTTTGAAAAAAATTCAGACAATTTTAAAATTGGTCCCTGGTGCCAGAAAGGTTGGGGAACACTGATATACAATATAGTAACAATGATAACTGACATTGTAGGATGGTTAAGAAGCTTCTGGATAATGTATACAAAGTTCCTGACACCATGAGTGGCACTCATGTGCTCAACAAATAACTTATTTATAATGCACTTTTCATTTTTGCAAGTAAAGTCTGACTTCTAATTTACAGGAGAGGCTCACCTCTGAGCTCCTTGGTGTTCTATAGGCATTATTTTTCCCTGCCCTGGCTCTTTCTCCCACAGAAACATAAATCAATAGGACACTTAAATGGCCCAGCAGTTTCCCCCTATTGGATCATCCCATCCCTATAAAAGCATGTTCTTGCTCCCATCTTAAAAACAAAAAAACTCTTGAATCCACTTCCTCCTCCAGCCACTTACCCTCCTTTTTTTCCCCTTCTCAGACACAGCTAAAGAAAAGCCACCTCCAAGTTTTTTCTTCCCATTTATTCCAATCAGGCTTTTGCTTCTGCTATGTCCAGTAGAACTCTTTCAAACACCCATTTATGATTAAAACTCTCCAGAAAGCAGGAGTAGAAGGAACATACCTCAACACAATAAAAGCTATATATGACAAACCCACAGCAAGCATTACCCTCAATGATGAAAAATTGAAAGCATTTCCCCTAAAATCAGGAACAAGACAAGGGTGCTCACTCTCACCACTACTATTCAACACAGTTTTGGAAGTTTTGGTCACAGCAATCAGAATATAGTAAAGTTGCAGGATATAAAATTAACACACAGAAATCCCTTGCAATCCTATACACTAACAATGAGAAAACAGAAAGAGAAATTAAGGAAACAATACCATCACCATTGCAACAAAAAGAATAAAATACTTAGGAGTATATCTACCTAAAGAAACAAAAGACCTATACATAGAAAACTATAAAACACGGATGAAAGAAATCAAAAAGGACACAAACAGATGGAGAAATATACCATGTTCAGGGATTGGAAGAATCAATATTGTCAAAATGGCTATACTACCCAAAGCAATCTATAGATTCAATGCAATCCCTATCAAGCTACCAACGGTATTTTTCACAGAACTAGAACAAATAATTTCACAATTTGTATGGAAATACAAAAAACCTCGAATAGCCAAAGTAATCTTGAGAAAGAAGAATGGAACTGGAGGAATCAACCTGCCTGACTTCAGACTATACTACATAGCCACAGTCATCAAGACAGTATGGTACTGGCACAAAAATCAGACTCTTAAACTGGATGCTTTCTCAGGTCTCATCTCATTGGAACTATCAGCATAAATTAACAGTTGCATACTTTTTTTTCCCTGTAAACTTTATTTGGACTTCCACAGCTTCTTCATTTTTTTTCCTCCTAACTCCACTGCTGGTTCTTTCTCAGTCTCCTTTTCTCTGGTCCCCTCCCTTCTCCCAGTGTCCAGAGTCCCCAGAATTCAGACTTTGGACCTCTTGTCTATTTACACTCACTCCCTGGGTTATCTCATCTTGTCTCCTGGCACTATAGATCACCTGTGTGGTGATGACTCCCAAATTTTACCTCCAACCTGAACATCCCCCCTGAACTCCAGGCTACTGCCCACTTAGATGCCTACTAGGCTTCTCCCACCTAACATTCTTGACTCTGAAATTCTTTCCTCTGTCCCCCAGCCACTCTGTCTCAACTGAAGTCTTCCTCACATCAGGCCCAAAACCTGGGTGTCATCCTTGACTTTTCTATTATATTTTGAATCCAGTCCATCGGGGAAAAAAAATCATCTCTACTTTCAAAATAAATCCAAAATTCAATTACTTACTACCTCCATGACTAAGTAACTAACACACACACACACACACACACACACCCCTCACTGTTATTAGCACCCTAATCTACCATCACATCTTGATTTTATCTTTGACCTCTTTCTACTTTTGCCCTCATGCAGGCAGCTCTCAATACAGCCAGAAGATATCAGCAAGGTACAAGAGTTAATGAAATGTGAAATGCAAACTCCAACATCTTACAATGTATAGAAGGCACTCAAAATTTAGCATATTATTATTCTAATAATTGTTCTTATCAGAATTTTTTAGTTATGATGATATTTTTAAAAATAGAAAAAAAAAAAGATATGAGCTCTTTCCTTCTACTTTTTCCATTTCCTGGATTCTTTAAAACAAAGTCCCCTATTTAATCATAGACCCAGACACACCTCCCCTTGTCTGCCATTCCCTATTGTCCACCAGGGATATTGTGTTGTAAACAGGAGCACTTGTTCCCTTTCCCTTCTCTAGGATCTGTAGTGGTTACAGTATCTGATGGTACTTTTCAAAGGTGAAGTGTGGCACACAGAGATATAATTAATTATTTATGGATTATTTCATTTGTAGTTAGTTTTAATTAGCATAGACTGGTTGGACTTGATTAGCTCATGTCCTGAATCTGTGCTTCTTTTCCTTTTTCTGCAGTAGTAGCCCAACAAATCTTTGAAGCTACCAACTTGGCCATTATTTGGCCAGTGGAGCAAATGTTTGAAGTGAAATTATCTTTAATGTTATGCCTATGTAAAGAATCAAGGTTTTATTTGAGGAGTGCAGTGGAATGATCATTGAGTTTGGAATCATGAAGATCTGGGTTTAATCCCTGACTCAGCCCCTTTACCAATCAGATGATTCAAGTGTGTTATTTACCTTCACTGAGAAACAAGTTTCTTTTCTGAAAAAATGGGATGGATAACACCCAACTCATGTTTATGAATTAATGTGGTATTAATTCCTCGTACAGGAGAAAGCACACAGAGTTCACTCAAACGTGGTTTCTTTATGTTATTGTTATTCTTTTTAGATGGAAATAGTATATATTTAAGGTGGACAACAGGCATATTTTATGGACATACATGTAGTGAAATGATTGCTATAGTCAAGCTAATTAATACACCTTCTCACATAGCTGATTTAACTTTTTTGTGTAAATGAGAACAGTGTAAATCTGCTCTCACCAAATGCCCTATATTTAACAAGGTATCATCATGCTGTCACATTAGATCTTTATACTTATTTATCATTAAACAACTTTGTACCTTTTAATGAACATCACCCCATTTCCCTCATCTCTTTTCCCCTGGTAACCACCTGTCCACACTCAGCTTCTATGTAATCCTTATTTTTAGGTTCCACATTACGTGAGGTCATGAAAGTCTTTTTCTTTCTGTGTCTAGTTTATTTCACTTAGCAGAATGTTCTCATCAAAAGAGTAGTTTCCAACCACACTTGCCCTTCTCCATTGTCAGTGACATCAACCATCATTCTGTACTGTCTTATTGAAGTTGAGTTCATAAATTCCTTTTAGAATTTAGTACTAGAGTAAATCTTCTCTCAAAAAAGCTATGTACTTTCATTTCTTAGAAAAGTTATCTTCATCTTTTTTCACATTAGATTTGCAATCATTGTTAAGGAAAACTATACACCCAGTGTTTTGCTTTGTATCCTGGTTGTAAGAGGCAGTGTCACATTTACTATTAAATTATTGGACTATTATAAATTACAATTTTTAATATTTAGTAGTACAGTTTGATGTATTATATTATAATGAATAGACTTTCCAGGTGGCTCAGCGGTGAAAAATCTGCCTGCTGATGCGGGAGACCCAAGAGACAAGGGTTCAATCCCTGGGTAGGGAAGATCCTCTGGAGTAGGAAATGGCAACCTGCTCCAGTATTTTTGCCTGGAAAATTCCATGGGCAGAAGAGCCTGGAGGGCTACAATCCATGGGGTCACAAAGAGTCAGACATGACTTAATGACTAAGCACACACACATGTATCGTAATGCATAATGTAATATGGTTGTAGTACTATAAATTAAATTGTTAAGTTATTGTATCAAAGATTTTTGCCTCCTACTCTTTTTCATGTGTTCAATGTATTCGTATTCCAGTGACCTTATTGGATACTTGGATTTTACTCTACACTCCAATATATATAAGTATTCAAATATATTAAGTATAAATAATACATCAACTCTTCAAATTAACAGCAGAAAATTAACCAAAGTTAAAGTGGAAATGTACCCCCATGTGCTGCTTTATGTTCAAACTATTATAAGATTTACTCTCTAATTATAATTATTTAAATACATTTGAAGCATCTGATTAATTACTGCATAAAAATGTTTCTTTATGTCCAGTCCCCAATTTTTTTGTCAGTTTGTTTTGGAATCAGACAGGAAAAGGATGCCGGGCCTGTGTGGGTCTGTGTCCCCTTTAGATTACTCTATCTTAGCTGTGTTTATCTGGTTTACTTTTCTAATCATTTGAGGAACTTGAATTGGTCTACTTTTCCTGCATGGCAGACATAAAACAAAGAGTTTTCTTTGTAGGTTATCTGTTCATCACAGAAAAAAAACAGTGCTGCATCAGTGGTAATCCTTGATATTGCTGGGATGCTGGGAAGTTGTTTTCTTTTCTCTGTTTCTCCTCTTTAATTTTTCTTTCATCTGACCTTTATCAACCCTCCAACTATCTCATACTTTGAATTAAAATTCCTCCATAATAATATAATGTAATGTAATATAATGTATTTAATATTGTTGTTGTTGTTCAGTCATCCAGTAGTGTCCAACTCTTTATGATCCCATGGACTGCAGCATGCCAGGACTCTCTGTCCCTCACCATCTCCTATATGTATTTATTTTGGAGTCATATTTCTCTAGAATAAGTGTTTGATGTGCCAGATATATAAAGACTTCATTGCACTAGAGACTTCTGATAGCTCAGAGCAGAACCAAGATTCAGAACATGAGGTTTGTTAAACACAAGGGAAAGTTTACCAAGTGTCTACTCTGTTCCGGACTTCGCAGGTGGTGCTAAAGAACCTGCCTGCAGATGTAGGAGACAAGGGACGCAGGTTCAATCCCTGGGTCAGGAAGATCCCCAAGAGAAGGGCATGTCAGCCCACTCCAGTATTCTTGTCTGGAGACTCCCACAGACAGAGGAGCTTGGCAGTCTACAATCCACAGGGTCGCAAAAAGTCAAACATGACTGAGGAGACTTAGCATACACACTACTCTGTTCCACACAATATGCCTAGATGGGTGGGAAATGGAGATAAGACATTTGTTGTGTGTCTATATATAGGAATTTACTGCCTGGCATATAACTGTCATGTGATCATGAAATACAAAAATCTAGAGAAAATGATACAAATGAGTTCAGAGAAGGAGTCTATCAATGAACACAACGTGTGGCCTTCGTATTGAAAGGACAGTCTTCCGGCAGAGGAGACAGCAGGCTCACAGCTGCTGGGCAGTAAAGCCAGGCAGGTTAGTGAAGCGGCGAGTAGTGCAGCTTGCCTGAACCCACAGTACCTGGCAGGACGCTTGGGAGATAAGATCTGGGGGTCTGGAGAGAGGTTTGAGGAGAGGGAAGAGATGGGACCTTGAATTTTAGATTTTTATGTCTAATACCATTTTAATTATGTCATTTCCTTTCCCCTACACTTATACTGGCTCCTCCTTGCCTGATAAATACAGGAAGAGCCAGCAGCTCTGTAGTAAGTGATTATATAGCAGTAGGATGAAAGAGAGAGATGAGCTCCAGCCACAGAATTTAAAGACCAATAAACTGGTCCAGGTTCTGTGTCCTAACATGTCAAACAAGGTTATCAATCCAAGAAAAGGTTGCTCAATTGAATATTTACTAAGGGCCCAGTAAAGATCCTGAATCGCCCTGCCCTCTCCTGAATGCCATTCATGTTTTAAATCTTAGGATGACTCCATCGTTAGAGATCCTGAGTTCTCACAGAAGTAAATGTGAAACAGGTAACTTTTGGCTGTTGTGGTCAAGGATTGAACTGGAAATTCAGTGTCTTAATATTCCAAAACCAGTTGTGTCACCAGGAGCTTAGGACTACTTGCCTGACCTTTTAAGATGTTTCACATTATGGGGGTAATTCCTCCCAGGGGAGTTGTTAAGAGAGCTCATAAAACATTATTATGTACCACTCATCTCTGACTAGAGATTTAGAATGAGTACTCAAAAAATTCTAAATGGTTGTTTGAAGCATTTATCTCTGAGATATAGACAGTGATGCATATAACTGGTACAATTCTTTTAGACTCATTTAAATTTCTTGCTCTTCACAAGAACAAGGCACTTCTCTGAGTTACAAATATGCCTAAACAAGATGATCAAAATTCTTTTACGGATTCCTCAAGACGGGAACAAAATGAAATTCTATTCAGAACGTCCTTCTCTTATCTTTCATCTCAAGAGGTGGATCTCCATGGTATAAGTATTGTGTTTATAAGATTGACATAAGAATCTCCGGAACTTTAACATAGGGAGATAGAGACACTAAGCCTTCAATGTTAACATTAAAAGTTAGCTTTATAAAAGGTTTATCAACCTAAGAACTCACAAGAGAAAAGTTACAGGTCCTGAAATGGACTGGCTAGTCAAGAAGGCAAATATGGATATGACTAAAGAGTGTGTTTCCTTCCCTTTCTCCCACACCTGCTTGCAGGACTTTCTGTGGCTCTCACTCTGCTTCCTCTCCAAGAAGCCCTGGTAAGGTCTGAGGACCCCAGCAAGTGAGTGCCAGTGGAGGGAAATCACCTCCGAGATCTTCCTTCTTCTAGTCTGTTGGATATTGATAGACATTGTTGTCAAGACAAGCCCTGATGTGGTTTAATGGTTTCCTGTCTCGAAAAGCTAGTTTTGGCCCTCAGCCTATCTGGCTCCTGAGTTAATCAAAGTGACAGTCCAGGTGGGAAATTCTTTACAAATTTTGAAGGTTCTGTGTGGGTGGAGCGCAACGTTACTTCTAATGAATAATTCACTGGTAATTAGTACCCAAAGGAAAGTTTTCTCTCTCCTTGGTTATTAGCATCCATGTTAAATTCCCTGTGACTTGTAAATAGTTGAATGCTTTGATCCTACTGGAAATATCGGTCCCTTGTTTTCCATTTGAACTGTCCCCACCTTCAGGACAAGGAAGGAGGGGATGACGTAAGGGCAGCTGCTGAGGGATTGCTCATTATCCGAAGCTTGCCCTTATGACAGGGATGTGATGGCGAGGATGACAGGAGTAGGCAGATGTTGGAATGATAAGTTTCTAAATCAAGCCTCTGCTCTCCATGGCACTAATCAGAATTGGTACTTATTTTATGTGTCTTTTTGCCCCCCATTTCCTCACCTCCCCCACCCCTATAATTCTAAGCTTTGTGAAGTCAGGGACCTTCTACATTGTTCATCATTATACACCCAATGCCTCCCCCATACACCATAAATTATTTGTTTAATAAATACATAAATTGGTCTTGAATACTGAAAATCTAATTTCATCACTTCAATGCTTAAGAATTCTTCACAGACTCCTCCAAGATGTGCAGATAAAATAAATCCAGAATCGCTGCTTTCGCATTTAAAAAAAGTAAGTCATCTGGTTGGTTCAGGTTATTTTCCTACATTGTACCTCACTGTTTCCTCTGCCCTCTCTTTGCGAGGAGGGGATGTTTTAATCATAATAAAAGACTTGCAGTTAATCACGTGTCATATTTGTTCACCTCCTTCCTCATAACCAGCAAAAATCAGTGCAGGAATTATGAGTTCCAGAAAGCTTTTCCCAACTCCATCCCCGGTCTTGGTTGGGGGCTAAGGTACTTCATGTTATTGGATTACAGGTTTTCTGTTTCATTGTCTATCTCTATTCAAGACAGAAAACTCCCTCAAGTAAGAGGACTGTGACGGATAATTTTATACAGCCAGGCTATGGTGCCCAATGTTTGGTCAAACATCAGATTAAATGTCACTATGAAGGTGTTTTTAGGTATGATTGGCATTTAAATCAGCAGACTTAGAGTGAAGCAAATTACCCTTCACAACATGACTGGGCCTCATCCAATAGTTGAGACCTTCAGTTCAGTTCAGTCGCTCAGTCGTGTCCGACTCTTTGCGACCCCATGGACTTCAGTACGCCAGGCTTCCCTGTCCATCACCAACTCCCAGAGCCTACCCAAACTCATGTCCATCGTGTCAGTGATGCCTTGAGACCTTAAGAGCATCTAGACAGAGGGTTCCCAAAGATAATTCTCGAGAAGGAGGAATTCTCAAGATCTTAACATAGAAACACTGTGTCAGGTTCCAGCCTGTCCACCAGAACCCGGACTCCAGACTACAACATCCGCTGTCGTCTGAATTTCCAGCTGTCAGGCCTAGCCCGAGGGTTTCAACCCTGCCAGCCCCAGTCGTGTGAGACAAGTCTTAACAATCTCCCTCTTTTCCTCTCTGCTTCTCTCTCTCTCCCTCTGTCGCTTCTGTTTCTCTGGAGAACCTTCACTATCTTGGAAGCTTTCTAGTTTAACTCCTGTTTTTAGAACACAGCACAATAAGTAAATGAAAAATTAAATCTAGCTTGAAATCCCCCTCTCTTAACAGAGGAGAACTTTGCAGTGCAGGGATGGCCATTTAGTCCTGTTGAGGCCAACTAAACAGGTCCCTAGCACATACTGAGCACCCCCTCCCCTGTCCCCTGGTGACTTGGTCATCTGACACATGATAAAAAAATAATGAGGAAAATACACATTTTATGAACCTACTTATTTTGTTGAATGCCAGGAAATGCATTACAGAGATTCCAACCAGCAACACGTGCCCTGTGAGTCAGAGTAGCTGAGTTGGAGTTTCATCGCCCCTCAGAAGGGGACTGCAGGATCAGCCTCTCTTCTGGAATACTTAAAACTTCATGTCTTTCTCTCTACATCCCATCCCACCCCTTTCTGTTTGTGTTTTGATTTTTGAACGACCGATGAGTCACTGGAAATGACCTCTCCACACCAGCTGCTTTGGCCTGCCTGTCACTCAGCATCTGTTCCAAACAAAACATCTTCAGTGAAGTAAGCAAGCACACAACCAAAGTTCCAGGGTAGGGTCTATAGCCTCAGGCTATCTTCCTGGTATTTGCTGGACTCCTGGGTTTATGCTGGGAAAAGCCAGGTTGTTCCCAGCAGAGCCACCAGAGAAGCCCATGACAGAGAGTAGGTACCCATATTTACTGAAAACCCCTGAGGATGAAATACACATCAAAAGAGCTCTCACCCACAGGCTGTCTGTCACCAGCTCCCTCTTCCTTGGTGTCCTCTCTCTGGATATTATCCTCCTCCATCAGGATCTTCTGCTGAGTCTCCAAGGATAAACTAGGATCAGCGCCAACCTCTGCGCAGCAAGAAAAGACAGGTATCATGAGCAGGAAGCTGGAAGCTGAGGCGACCTCTGAAAGCTGAAGGTCAGCAGCGCTAACATCTGGGGAATACTAACAACTGTTGAAATTGAAAAGCAGATATCCTGGATCATCCTGTATTCACTCTGCTGACTATCCTTCAGAATGACAAAACCTAAACACCATCACCACTAACCAACACCAACAGAAGCATACATATGGCTAGAATAATGACAGATTTAAAAAAAAAAGGATACTGGTGAACAAGTGGTGTGCAATATTTAGACCAAGAGACACAGCAGTTTTTCAGCATAGTTTCTACTTGCCATTTACTATTGCTTATTTTCTATTTCTCATCCCATGCTTATTATTTACTAGCCATCATCCTGTTAGTTACTTTGTCTTTATTATATCTTTTAATTTCCACAAAGTCTCATATTATAGAAAAGGAAACCAATGCCTTTGTTCTTAAGAGCTCAGACCCCTGAGTTTAAGACAGGGTTCCCACAGTTGTCATTATATCCAGTTTTCTCTGCAACTCAGTGTTGCCTCAGGAGATGGAGTGGTCCCCCCATCGTGTTAGAGCTCCCATTTGTTTTGTACTTAAGACGCCAAATATTTCTCACTTGATTTTCACAATAACTTTAAGGTAAGGAGTGAGAAAGGAAATTCAGTTTTGGACATGTTGAATTGGGGTATATCTGTAGATCATTCAAGTGAAGTACAGGGTAGAGATAATGGCCATGGCTGGAGATGTTTATTTAGATGATGCAGATCTTAAGAAATTTTGCTTTTCCTTAAAATGGAAGAAAGAAAGCTAAGCTGGTTCATAGGCTGAGGGAAAACAGACAGGGAAATGGTAAAGATCTAGGAGGTAGGAGATTAAATGATAGAGCAAGTTCCTGGGAGAAGAGAAGGGGGATGAGATCATCTTACAGTTGGAGGGTTGTTGTTGACAAAGAGATATATTCTTCATTTCAAGAGAATGGATAAAGGAAACATGATGAGGATAGATACCCATGTAGTTCACAAGCTGTGTGGCAGAAAGAGTTAAGAGGATGGGATTTTTAGGAATGGAGGGTCTCACTCTTGTCAATGAAGTACTGTGCTAACTCTTCCACTGAGAGTCTACCAACTGGAATAATTTTGTAGGAGTTAAATGCTGAAATACAGAGTTCCATAAGTTACATTAAAGAGATGCTTGAACAACTTTTGGGCTACAAATAATACCAAGAAAGAAGACAAACCACAGAATGGGAGAAAATGTATACAAATCATATATCTAACAAGGGACTTGTACCTAGAACATATATATTAAAAAAACAAACCTTAAAATTCAACATGGTCATAATATCTGAATAGATATCTCTCCAAAGAAGATAAACACATGGCCAATAAACATATGAGAAGATGTTGAATGTTATTAATTATTAGGGAAAAGCGCATCAATCCCACCATTTGATACCACTTCACACCCACCGGGATGGCTATAATGAGAAAGACAGATACTAACACATGTTGGAAAGGATAAGGTGCCTGTGGGTATGGAAAACAGCCCCTCAGTTCTTCAAAAGGTTAAAAACAGAGCTGCAGTAAGACCCAGCAATGCCACTCGTAGGCATATGCCCAAAAGAAATGAAAACATCTTCACACATAACTTGAATACAGATGTTCCTATCATCACTGTTCATAATAGCCAAAAGGTAGAAACAGCTCAGATGTCCTTCAAATATTTGTATCATCACTGTTCATAATAGCCAAAAGGTAGAAACAGCTCAAATGTCCTTCAGCTAGTGAATGGATAAATACAACTGTGGTTTATCCGTACAAAGCAATATTATTTGGCCCTATAAAGGAATGATGGAGAAGGAAATGGCAATCCACTCCAGTATGCTTGCCTGGAAAATTCCATGGGCAGGGCTTCAGTCCATGAGGTCACAAAGAGTCAGACACGACTGAGCACGCAGTACGGCATAAAGGAATGAAGTACTGACACGCGCTCCAACATGGATGAAACTTGTATGCACCATACTAACTGAAAAAAGCCTGTCACTAGGTATCACATATGGTATGGTTCCATTTGTCGGAAATGTCCAGAATATGCAAGTCTGTAGAGATGCAAAGTAGATGGGTGGTTGCCTAGAGCTGATTGTGAGGAGTGAAGGAGGGGTAAGGAGTAATTGCGAATGGGGGAGGGGGGTTCTTTTGGGGATAGATCAAAATGTTCTAAAATAGATTGCGGACAACTTTATGAAAGTATTTTTAAAAATACCGAATTGTACAACTTAATGGATGAATTGTATGGTTATGGGGATTATATCTCAGTAAGCTTTTTAAATAAAAAAGAAACTTGAGATCTGAGGAGAGGATTATTGACAGAGGCAAGACTGAAGAACACGGCAGAAGACCGAATAATAAAAGCAGCCGTTATCCTAAGGGTTCCCATGCCAGGCACTGTGCCTGGTGATTTTCCCGCATCATCTCCTTCACTTCCCACCACAAACGCATATACATCAGACCCTCGCCCCGCAGGCTGCAGGCTGTACCATTAACGCTCAGAGGACACACGGAGGTCAACGGCCAGAGGCGAGTCAAGATGTCGCCCGGGCCGCGCCAGTGGGGTCTGTTTCCCGACGCCTGTGCCACGCTGTCCGCCCGCTTCGCTTTCCTTTCCTACTCAGCCTCAACTGCATAGGTCCAGCTACACGCCAATGTCTTTAGGCCAAACTGTCCCCCCCGCACTCCCACAATTTTGTGTCCGCTGTCGTCTCTGCGATGTTAATAAAGAGACAGACTGTCCTTACCTCCTCCACACTCAGCAGTCCTAGAAGCACGGGCACTGGCCTCCCTGTATGGAGTGATTTCCCCAAGTTCAGTCAGTCAGTCAGTTCAGTTCAGTTGCTCAGTCGTGGCCTACTCTTTGCGATCCCATGAATCACAGCACGCAGGCCTCCCTGTCCATCACCAACTCCCGGACTCCACCCAAACCCAAGCCCATTGAGTCGCTGACGCCATCCAGCCATCTCATCCTCTGTCGTCCCCTTCTCCTCCTGCCCCCAATCCCTCCCAGCATCAGGGTTTTTTCCAGAGTCAACTCACTGACTAAAAGTGTAGAGATAACACATCTCCCCTTTCTCTTCCGCTTGGAGAGGTTATGGTTGAGAAGAACAAAGGCTAATCTCAACTCTTAGATAGAGAGATAATGACCACACCCACCCCCTTTCAAGCTGGTTCCCTCAGGTTTTGAGATCTTCATGCTATTCGCCAGTTTTCCTCACCAATTAACTACAGATAGACCTAGCAAGCAGTAAGGGTTCAAGAAATCTTTATCTTCCTTTCCATTCTTTTCACAGTCCCTTTACATCAAACCTCTAGTCTGGAATGGGATGGCTGTAAAAGAAGAGACAGAATATAAAGGGGTCTCACTGACCCAGGCTCTGGGCTCAGTAATCATAGCAGAATCCTGGGGACCATTTAAACAGACACTAAGTGCCTCCTGGGGAAACTGTGATGCCTGCTTACATGTTCCCTACACTCCTTCCATATATATAAGTACATATATATATGAGAAGCAGCAGAAGACATTTTACCAGAAAACGTGTGTGTGTGTGTGTGTGTGTGTGTGTGTGTGAAAGTCACTCAGCTGCGTCTGACTCTTTGCTGCCCTATGGACTGCAGCCCACCAGGTTGCTCTGTCCATGGAGTTCTCCAGGCAAGAATACTGGAGTGGGTTGCCATTTCCTTCTCCAGTAAAATAAAATATCCCAATGTTTATGTGGGCTTACATTGTGGCAGACATCATACTAGTCTTTCTCTTTTTCACTGAAATAACATTGGCTTATAACATTATGTAAGTTTCATGTGTACCACATTATATTCCGACTTCTGTGTACACTGCAGCATGCTCACCACCAAAAGTCTAGTTTTCCTCAGTCATCATAGAGTTGACCCCCTTCCCTCTGGTGACCATTACTCTGTTCTCTGTATCTACATGTTTGTACTAGAGCCTTCACAGACATTGTTAAGGCCTCACACAACCCACTATGGGAGGTCCTCCTAATGGACAGATGAGGAAATAGAAGGTAGAAGAGCAGGAATCATTTCTCCAAGGTCACTCAGTCAGTGAGGGAAGCGACCAGAAACCTTCCAAGGGTCTGTGTGACTCTAGTGCCAGGTCCCTCCGTCTCTCTATGACACCACCTTCCACATCCTTTCTGTTATCATCAAGCCTCATTTCATGTAGGTTTGTTCTAAAAACTGCATAGAGGAACATGATTCTAACATCAAAGTATATTTACAAGCAATCCTGCTTTATCAGACAGAGGATGAGATGGTTGGGTGGCATCACAGACTCAATGGACATGAATTTGAGCAAGCTCCGGGAGTTGGTGATGGGCAGGGAGGCCTGGCGTGCTGCAGTCCATGGGGTTGTAAAGAGTCAGACACAGCTGAGCAACTGAGCTGATATTGATGCTTTATCAATGTAAAAATACTAGATTAAACATTTAAAAACACTAAGATTATGTACCATGGCCAAGTGGGATTCATTTCTGGAATGCAAGAATGACTCAGTATCAGGAAATCTATTATTATGAACATGTAAAAGTAATAGTCACATGATTATTTTTAAGACGAAGAAGAAAAGTTTTCAAAAGGTATTTCCTGATAAAAACACTCAAGAAAATAGGAAATGAAGCATATTTCCTAAAGCCAGAATTGTGCTTAATGTGGTAATATTAGGGGCATTTCTAATAAGATTAGAAATGAGTCAGGAGCATCCACTGTATCTATTACTGTTGAACATAGTCCTGGAGAAATTAGCCAGTAAAATTTAAAGACAGAAAACAGTAAGAAGTACAGGAATTGGAAAAGTAAAACTATTTTCAGGTAATTTGGTAGTTTACCTAGAGAACCTGAGAACATCAATGATAAGCTAACACAAACAATAAAATGAATGTACTCTTTTTTTAAATGCTAAAGATAATGTCAATTTAAAAAAAATTTCGGAGATAGTTTCAGAAATAATTTCAGAATAATTGTAGAAAAACTGTAAGAATAGTACAAAAACATTCTTTCTGGAACCATTTGGGGATAAGTTTTGAATGTAGTATCCTTCTGTCCTGAATCGGACATTCTCCAGATAACCACAACATAAGGATCAAAATCAGGACAATATCATTGACCCTTATGGACACTGAACTCACAGACTCCATTCAAGTATAATCAAATGTCCCAATAATATTCTTTATCGCTCTAATTAAGGATCCTGTGTTGCATGTAATGGTCATATCTCTTTAGTCTTTTCTTGGTTTGGAAGAGTGCAGCTCGGGTGGCCCCTCGCAGACTAATTGATTCTCACCCCCACCCCTCCACACCAGGGGTGGTGGAAAAGACAGAGAAGTATCACAAACAATGCCGTCCTGCCAGACGCATAAAATGGATAATTGCTTGAGTGGGTAAAGAGATGCCTTTTATTTTACTACTATAAAAGTTTTAAAGCAGACTGTAAAAATGGAAATCTATTAAACCATTTACTCTTCGCTGAATTCTTACCAGTTAGCATGTTCACAAGAAAAAACCTTGTTTCCAAATGGTCTCAGACAATCTCTCTTAAATTAGACTGAGCACTACATCTCTGAGATCAGCATATTCTCTGGTCTGTTTTTATCTTCAAGTAAATCACAGTTAGGAAGCCAGTTCCTAGGTTAAATTTTAAACAGGCATACAGGAAACACAACTACCCCTACTGTGTTAGATATGAACTCCGAGTTAAGAAAATATCTAATCTAACCACCTCAAAGTTCTGTTGAGAATTCTTGGAATTCTATTAGATTACCACTAATTCCGTAGGGAGTTAGTTTGAATTTCTTTGTATGCAGAGCTTGCAACTACTTTTGTCTAGTTATATTTTTATGGTAACCAAATCATTAGCTTTCATCCATTTTGACTGATGACTATCTGAAGGTTTTTGAAAGCAGAACACGTGTACAGGTAACTGCCATGTAATGCTTGCTTGATGAATCCTTGTCCTCATTATGCTTTCTGGGTAGCTTAGATATATTATTGGATGTTTCTTTTTTCTTTAGCCCAAATAGCTTTCTTTTTTTAAAGCAAATTCTAGATTTCCTCGAGTACCTGAGGTCCATGCTTCTTAAAGCTGACTTAATGCAAGTGTTTATGAATGCTGCTGTTCTATTTTCTAGTTATCTCTTTGGTGGCGGAATACCACCTTCCTTTTTTTTGCTACCTTCCTTTATGGGAGCCATTTTCCTCAGAATAGATTGGGAAAAAAAAAAGAAATGGTGATTATGGGAAGGGTCAGTTCCTCTTCTGGGCTGCCTGGAGGAGAGGTGACACCAGAGAGTTGTTTAAAAATATATATTCCTTAACCCTATTCTAGACTGTCTGATTGGAATCTGTGGAGGTGCATCCATTAATATGCACTTTTAAGTCTACCAAGAGATTTTTCCTTGACTGGCATTGAGAAGTTGTTTTCTACACATTGGTTTATCGGAATGGTACCTATGAAATCCTAAAAATTGAGAAAATGATGCTGTCTATATCTCCGTCTTAGCAAGCCATGGCTAGTATTGCCACATGCATTTAAGGAAAGTCTATTTAATTTTGTTTAACTCAGCATTTCACCAGTTTATTCGTGAATAGAACATACTTCTTTTTCTTCACACAACTCATATTACTGTAGCACACTCAAAACACAGACTTTGTGAAATATTGGTATACAGAATATGACTCACCCTGTCACCCCCTCTTTATTAACAATCAGCAACTCTTTGATGTTTGGCAACTCAGTAATAAATGTAACCACAGCTACTCATTTGGACTATTACACAAGGTTTCATAAAGCCTTCACGCCCAGTGTTACTCTCTGGCTTTTCCTCTGCTTATCCCTAAATGTGACCAAAAAACACCCTGACAGTAGTTATGATAACTAGTATACATTGATTGCCAAACTATGTTTCAGGCTCTGTTCCAAGCACTTTGTAGGCATTATACCACTCAATCCATAGCCCTGTCAGTAGCTTGCATCATTATAACAGAGGTACAGTAGGATGCAGAGGAACAGAGAGATTAAGTAGCCGAACCTAAGAAAATGCACAGTTAAGAAGTGGTGATGCATGCATTACAAACATTCAGTCTGACTCAGATTTAAAGTCCACTGCATTGACCACTCCGTGTTTTGCTTGAGCTTTAGTCATTGGTCTTCCTCCACATGCTCCTCCTTAAGAGTCTCATTCAATGAAAGCTCGACCTCGGTCCAAGCTCTCTCCCTAACTGCTCTCTTCTGAGCCACAGACCCAGCCTTCCCGACTGCTTGTTACACATTGCAGTGAGGAGCTATGGTTGGAATCTTAAACTCAGCTCATGTCTAACAGAATCTCCTCTTTCCCTCCAGACTCACCCCTCCTTGTGCGTCTTCTCTCCCCAGGCACTCGTGCGTGTCCTCACGTGACTCACACGAAGCCCTACTATGTGTTTGCACTGTGCTCTGTCGAGGGTGCACACCGAGGGAACGGCGCTCTGGCTCTCACTCCTAGTGTCTAGCACTCCACAACTTTAGTGAATGTATGTTCCGTCATGTTCTTTCCCTTTCTCTGTTATGTCCTGTAATCTCCAGTGGCTAATATTTTACTCTCTAAATTATTCATAAATTTTATTCAGTTGAAAGGGAATTTGACTGTCCTGGATGGTCTTCCTATGACAGGTCTTTGGCACATGAATAGGCGCCATGGCAGGCTGTATTGTAAGGAGGGCAGCACCATCCCACATGCTCTTCTTGCAGCTTGATGTCAGTGGTCCTTATCAGGAGGTGGGGTCTACATTTCCTCCCTTTGGATCTGGGTGGGTCAATAGCTTCAGTGGAAGTGATACTAACTGATACTTTTCAAGGCTGAGTTCTAACAGGCAAAACAGCTTCAGCCTGGCTGTTTGGGGATGTCTATTGCCAATGGCAACCCACTCCAGTACTCTTGCCTGGAAAATCCCATGGACGGAGGAGCCTGGTGGGCTGCAGTCCATGGTTCGCTAGGAGTCGGACATGACTGAGTGACTTCACTTTCACTTTTCACTTTCATGCACTGGAGAAGGAAATGGCGACCCACTCCAGGGTTCTTGCCTGGAGAATCCCGGGGATGGGGGAGCCTGGTGGGCTGCCATCTATGGGGTCGCACAGAATCGGACACGACCGAAGCAACTTAGCAGCAGCAGCAGCAGACTAGGAACCCAGGCCCCAAGCCAGAAAGACTATGCAGAAGGCATTTCAGGTGAAGTTCTGACTGAGGACCCAGCTGGCAGCTGGCACCAGCCTCCAGACTGGGGGTGAGCAGATCTTCAGATGATTCCTCTTCCTGGCCTTCAGTCCACTCTAGCCTTTGATGAGTGTAGCGGAGACAACTGTCCCCTCTGAGCCTTACCTGAATTGCAGATCTGTGAACAACTTAAATACTGTCATTGTTGTAAGCCGCTGAGTTTTGAGGTGGCTTGTTAGGTAGCAATAGATCACCAGAACAGATACCTATCTTTGTGGCAACCAGCTATTGCCTGACACTAGTTCCCTGGCACAAAGCTCAATGCCTTGAGGGAGTTGTTGCCAGGGAGGCAGGCATCATGATTAAATGTCAATTATGTTCCATTCTTTTTAAATGTTTAATCCTTTCTAGCACATAATAAAGTGTTTTACATGCAGAGTACATCAAATAAATATTTACTGAGTTGAATTGAAATATAGTGTGATGGTAAGAACATGCATTTTGCTGTTAGATGTACTAAATTTCAAATCACCACTCTAGATGCCACAGCTCTGGAGTAGAGAGTAAATTGCCTCCCTAATCTGTCCCTTTCCCTTCTTCTGAAACTAATGTGAATTTTAAAATACTTAAGGCATGTGAAGCACCTAAGAGTGTGTGGTTCGTGGTAGACCTATTCCTCAATCCCTACCTCACTCTCAAATTTTTAAATAGGAGACATAAGGATAAAATGAGAAAAACTGAAACCTGATTATGAAGGATCCTGAATGTATGGTTAAGGTCCAGTTTTTAGACAATGGGGATTCATGGAAGATTATAGAGATGTGATATGCATAAGATAATTTTTGAAGATTAATAAAGCTTTAATGTGTAGAATGAGAGACAGGATAGAGAACAACCAGTTAGGAAGTTAAAGTCAATGTCTAAGCATGTTAGGGTCTAAATATCTGAAAAATGCAATCAGGGTAATATCAGGTCTGGATTGAATGGCAGGATGACATTACAAAAGAAATTTCCATAGACTTTGAGTTGGCATCTACAAAGATGTATAAAGGGCTAGAGAAGTCCAAAATTGACCACAATAATGTGACAGCATCTATTAAAAATTGTTCACATAGGGCATTCTATGATCCACCAATGTCACCCCCCAAAATCTGTCTTACAAAGAAGAGATAGCAAAAGAACTTAAAGTTATATGTGCCAAGATATTTACTGCAGCCTTGTTTGTGGTAGGACAACATTGAAAAACTGAAATCACCATCAGTCAGATAATGGTTATATAAATTACGGTATGTCTATGCAATGGAATCATATGAGAATGAATAAATCTAAGGAAATTGACTGTAGCCATGAAACTAAAAAGATACTTGCTCCTTGGAAGAAAAGCTATGACCAACCTAGACAGCATATCAAAAAGCAGAGACATTACTTTGCCAACAAAGTCCGTCTAGTCAAAGCTATGGTTTTGCCAGTGGTCATGTATGGATGTGAGAGTTGGACCACAAAGCAAGCTGAGCACCAAAGAATTGCAAGGAGATCCAACCAGTCCATCCTAAAGGAGATCAGTCCTGAATATTCATTGGAATATTCTGCTTAAGCTGACACTCCAATACTTTGTCCACCTGATTTGAAGAGCTGACTCATTGGAAAAGACCCTGATGCTGGGAAAATTTGAAGGCAGGAGGTGAAGGGGACGACTGAAGATGAGATGGTTGGATGGCATCACTGACTAATAGACATGAGTTTGAGTAAACTCCGGGAATTGGCGATAGACAGGGAGGCCTGGCGTGCTGCAGTCCGTGGGGTCGCAGAGTCAGACACGACTGAGCAACTGAACTGAACTGCACTGAACATTTTAAGTGAAAAGAGAAAATTATAAACCGATGTGCATAATGTCATCTTTTGTCAAAAGCACAAGGAAAGCCTAAGTGTCAGAAAAAAAAGACTGAATTAAAGGCTATCTAGAAAGAATTTATGTAAATTTTTCCAGAGTTGCTGATCATTTATTACATTTTATTAATAAGATGCATGTCATAAGTAATAACTGTGAAAATTACAATGAGTGCATGGGCAAGACTTCCAGGTCCTGGCTCTGGCAGGGCTCAGGTAAGAAATGCAGTCCATCTGGTCAGGGTTCACAGCTAAGGCTTAGAGTCAAAGGCTAGACTCCTAAGTCAGCATCATGGAAAACAATGCCACAGATCTCTGTTTCTGCCTCTCCCAGGATTGGAGGGAATAACTCTGCCCAACACAGCCTGTTCATACTCTCTATGAGATGCCTTAATAATTAACCTTGGGCCTTCTTACCTAATATGAATGTTGATAGGGAATATATCTTACTGGTGAATTAGTCTTTATGAAATTATCTATCCTCACCTTAAACTTAATTATATTTTTATCCCAGGGTACGTCTATATCTACATTCATGCCTATATTTCTATCTATATTTACAACATCTATATTATCTATATATCTGGCTAGATGGATGGATAAATAGATATAGATAGATATCTATACCTGCATATTCTCATGTCCCATATGAAATAATCAATATTTACTCAAATTTATCTTTGAATGATACAAGGTATTGGATCCTATTAAATATAGGTGGGTGGTGGTTGTGGTTTAGTCGCTAAGTTGTGTCCGACTCTTGTGACTCCGTAGACCATAGCTCTCCAGGCTCCTCTGCCCAAGGGATTTCGCAGACAAGAATATTGGAGTGGGTGGCCATTTTACTTCTCCAGGGGATCTTTTGGACCCAGGGATCAAACCCACCTCTCTTGCATGCAGGCAGATTGTTACCGTTGAGCCATAAGGGAAGCCCAAATATAGGGTAAATATACTATAAAAATGGAGCATTACATGGGGTATTATAGAGGTATGTTATACAGCCAGAGTTTTATTACAGGATTACTGGTTGCTTCTCCAAATGGACTTAAATTGATGATTCTAAGAAAATGTTGGCCAAGATCCCCTTTTGGTTTATCAACCCCAGAAATGTGCTTGCCACTTCTCCTGGGAATATCCCATTTTTCTTCATGCACTCAAGATGATTTGGGCCAAAAAAAAAAAAAATACTATGTATTTTATTAAGTGAATATTATTATAAAAGCCCAATAACAACTTTTTTTTTTAGCACATGAAATCCTCTTTTAAAATCTAATATTTAATAAACCTTCTGTTCAGTTCAGTTCAGTTGCTCAGTCATGTTCGACTCTTTGTGACCCCATGAACTGCAGCACGCCAGGCCTCTCTGTCCATCACCAACTCCCAGAGTTTACCCAAACTCATGTCCATTGAGTTGATGATGCCATCCAACCATCTCATCTTCTGTGGTCCCCTTCTCCTCCTGCCCTCAATCTTTCCCAGCATCAGGGTCTTTTCCAATGAGTCAACTCTTCGCATCAGGTGGCCAAAGGATTGGAGTTTCAGCTTCAACATCAGTCCTTCCAACGAACATCCAGGACTGATCTCCTTTAGGATGGACTGGCTGGATCTCTTGCAGTCCAAGGGACTCTCAAGAGTCTTCTCCAACACCACAGTTCTAAAGCATCAATTCTTTGGCGCTCAGCCTTCTTTATAGTTCAACTCTCACATCCATACATGACTACTGGAAAAACCATAGCCTTGACTACACAGTCCTTTGTTGGCAAAGTAATGTCTCTGCTTTTTAATATGCTGTCTAGGTTGGTCATAGCTTTCCTTCCAAGGAGTAAGCATCTTTTAATTTCATGGCTGTAATCACCATCTGCAGTGATTTTGGAGCCCTCAAAACTAAAGTCAGCCACTGTTTCGACGGTTTCCCCATCTATTTGCCATGAAGTGATGGGACCAGATGCCATGATCTTAGTTTTCTGAATGTTGAGCTTTAAGCCAACTTTTCCACTCTTCTCTTTCACTTTCATCAAGAGGCTCTTTAGTTCTTCTTCACTTTCTGCCATAAGGGTGGTGTCATCTGCATATCTGAGGTTATTGACATTTTTCCTGGCAATTTCAATTCCAGCTTGTGCTTCATTTAGCCCAGCGTTTCTCAGAAGAGTAATTGTTAAATAATGCATTTAAAATTTTTTAAAATGCATATGCAAAGTAATTTGAAGTCCTTACAAGATTTGTGAATCTACTGTTGATTGTTTCCTTTTATTTATTCTATCTTCTGTAGATTCTGAATATAGAGATTAAAAAAAAAAAACCATATCATGATGTCTTTCTATTCATTTTTTCTTTACAAATCTAAGAAAAAGTCATAGAAGCATAATTGTTACCTAAGATCCCATAGCACTTCATGCAGACAATGGTATACTCTGGGATGTATTGCTCCTATTTGTTATTTTCCTTATTCATGTTTAGAAATAAAATATTTATACATGCCCCAAAGTTTTAAGTTTTCCCTGCTTGTCTTCATTCAGTGTATGTTGCCAAGCTATTCCAAAGTGAACATGGCAATTTCTTTTACGAATTACTTTGTGTTCCTGCTATTAATCTAATAGAGATATGGAAGTGGGAGAAAGAGAAGAAGCTGCTTTTCTGGCAATAAGGAACAATTCTGAGGCTATGGATGCCTGTTCCAAATTACGAATTTCTTCATATGGTTTGGCTAAACAATTGAAGTTGAGAGTAGACTCTGAATCTATATCCCTTAGGAATTAGAATCACATCCAATTTGTTTTTCTTCTGACTAGTCTGCCAGTTATTGATAAGAAGAAGTAAAACAAATGAGATAAAAACAAAATTAAAAAAAAACTATTGTGAGTTTAAGAGCTTGTAAAATATTATGGATAATCTTCTAGAATCTAGTTAAATAAAAAAACAAATACAATTCTTAGAAATAGAGGATATCAACATTTTTTTTAAACAAAAAAACAGTGGAATATCCAGGAAGATAAGATAGGAGGGGTAAATCTGATGCCTTCATGCCAAGAGGCAAAGTCATTTATTCTTTAGTCTGAGTTGTTTTTCAGTTGTGAAGATGGATATGAACAATCCATCCAAACCTTTTCGCCCAATTCCTCTCTTTACTAGTTGCAGGCCTCTGTGCGAGGGGCCAGTGTGGATGAGATGAGGGAAGATAGACGACTCTCCAGATCTTTATACGTTTCCATGACCTTTATTCTTAGTATCTTGGCTCTAATGCTAATGATAAAAGAAATGTTTTAAGTTCTGGGTAAACAGTCACGTAACTACTCAAACTACTCAGAAGAACATTTGGGAATTAGAAAAAAAGAAAAAAAAGGAAATATTTTTCTCTGTTCATTTTTATCTCATAAGTGATTGAGTTTCCTTTTCTCTAAGAGAAAAAATCCAGTAGATGCTGGCTGGATTTTAAAACTCCAGATCACTCTGACGTATTCATCTGTATATTCTACTGTTTTTGGCACTTGGCACGTTGTCAATAAATATTTGCAAAGTTTCACTGAATTAATTGAGTAAATGATGAAGTATACTCTTGCAGAAACCAAAATAATTTTGAAATCTTGATGAGTTTATCTAAGTAAGTCATTCAGTCTTTCATAGATCAACTGAAAAGGGGGAACTAGAGAGGGGAAGTCAGAAGATAACCCACTGACTGATACACAATCTCGGGTGTCTTTGTGGTCCCCGTTTCCGTCACTTGTGGGGAATATCCCCAGCATCTAAATCAATCAGTGCACATGAAGATAACGGGGAAGACAGCACAGCCAGTTCTCTCGGCTCCTGTTCATGATTCGAACTGCCGTCAGTTGCTGTAACCCTCTTGGCCTGTCTCCCCTGCTTGACTCACTCTGTCCCAGAGAAGAGACAACGCTTGCAGGGGTGCTTTTGGGAAATAAACTACCGCTGTGCAGTTGGGGGCCAGCCAATCACAGGAAGGACGCACTCGGGTCTACCCCTTCTCCCTCTGGGCTGTGCAGAGGCAAGTCCTGTGGTGGAGGCTATGCCGTAGCTGGTGGGTGAGTCCGTCTGATTCTGGAGTGCATTTTCAGGAAGTCCACTGTCTTCATGCACCTAAGCCATGCCCTTCTTTATTATCTTTATCAATAACCAGAATGACATTTCAATCTCTTTCTGCCATGTCTCCCTTTTCATTATTTTCAAACTTGATTGGGAAGAATGTTGAATTTTGGTCCCCCATAAGGCACATATACTGGCTCCAGCAGCTCTACAAATCATGCTTTGCACTTGATTATCTGATGTGTATGCATTCATTTATTGATTCATCCATTCATTCAGAAATAGTTTTTAAACTCCTAAAACATACCAAGAACTATGGTAAATCCTTGAATATATTTGTCTCTTCCACTATATAATCATAAGGGATTTGATTTAGGTCATACCTGAATGCTCTAGTGGTTTTCCCTACTTCCTTCAATTTAAGTCTGAATTTTGCAATAAAGCATTCATGATCTGAGCCACAGTCAGCTCCCAGTCTTGTTTTTGCTGACTGTGTAGAGCTTCTCCATCTTTGGCTTTAAAGAATATAATCAACTAAATTTCGATATTGACCATCTGGTGATGTCCATGTGTGGAGTCTTCTCTTATGTTGTTGGAGGAGGGTGTTTGCTATGACCAGTGACTTCTCTTGGCAAAACTCTATTAGCCTTTGCCCTGCTTCATTCTGTACTCCAAGGCCAAAGTTTCCTGTTACTCCAGGTATTCTTAAATTCTTACTTTTGCATTCCAGTCCCCTATAATGAAAAGGACATCTTTTTGGGGTGTTAGTTCTAGAAGGTCTTTGTAGGTCTTGTTCTAGGTGAGAGTTTGTAAGAATGTGATTTAGCAGCACTTCTGCTTGCTTTTGTCTTTCCTTTCCTTTTCTTCTCTTGGAAATCTTGACATTTTGTAAGATGAGAAGTAAAGGAGAACTACCTTTTCTTGTGTTGATGAAGATGATGAAAGAAAAGAAGATGATGCTTGCTAATGTTGATTAAGTTCTTGCTGTGAACTGCCACTAGGCTAAAATGCTTCTGTGCATTAGCTCATTTCATTGTCACTAAAAATGAATAATGTAAATAGTATTCTTTTACATTTTATATATGAGAAAGCTAAGGTCCCAGGGGTAAAATAACTTGCCCCAACATGTACAGACAGCCAGCAGAGGACTGGGACTATCTGATGGTTTCCAGCCTGTCTGACTTCAACTTCCATTCTGGTGATCTGTGTTTATGAAAAGCTTCATGGCACCTTACCAAGCACTTTCTTACACAGCATCTCACTAGCGCTCTAACAGGATACTTAGGTTAACCTTCAATTCATTCTAAACAAAGTAACTTATTCTCATTTAACAGAATCATGCTCAAGGAAATAGTTTGTGACATATTTTGAAGTCATAAAATATATTGCTCTTTATTTGTACCTGGATTACAGATTTAGTGCCTTCTTGATCAAATTTTAACAGTAAAATGTCTTCACCTTACCATCAAACAGGTACATATGGAATGAATTTTAATGTTAACTTTATTAAGAAGATACTCTCAGTTCAGTTCAGTTGCTCAGTTGTGTCCGACTCTTTGCGACCCCATGGACTGCAGTACACCAGGCTTCTCTGTCCATCACTCATGTCCATCAATTTGGTGATGCCATCCAACCATCTCATCATCTGTCGTCCTTCTCCCACCTTCAATCTTTCCCAGCATCAGGGTCTTTTCAAATGAGTCAGCTCTTCGCATCAGGTGGCCAAAGGACTGGAGCTTCAGCTTCAACGTCAGTCCTTCCAATGAATATTCAGGACTGATTTCCTTTAGGATGGACTGGTTGGATCTCCTTGCAGTCCAAGGGACTCTCAAGAGTTTTCTCCAACACCACAGTTCAAAAGCATCAATTCTTCAGTGCTCAGCCTTCTTTATAGTCCAACTCTCACATCCATATATGACTACTGGTAAAACCACAGCCTTGACTAGATGGACCTTTGTTGGCAAAGTAATGTCTCTGCTTTTTAATATGTTCTCTAGGTTGGTCATATCTTTTCCTCCAAGAAGCAGAAGTCTTTTAATTTCATGGCTGCAACCACCATCTGCAGTGATTTTGGAGCCCAAGAAAATAAAGTCTGACACTGTTTCCATTGTTTCCATCAAGAGGCTTTTTAGTTCTTCCTCGCTTTCTGCCAGAAGGGTGATGTCATCTGCATAGCTGAGGTTATTGATATTTCTCCTGGTAATCTTGATTCCAGATTGTGCTTCATCCAGCCCAGATTTCTCATGATGTACTCTGCATATAAGTTAAATAAGCTGGGTGACAATATACAGCCTTGACATACTCCTTTCCCAATTTGGAACCCGTCTGCTGTTCCATGTCCAGTTCTAACTGTTGCTTCTTGACCTGCATACAGATTTCTCAGGAGGCTAATCAGGTGGTATGATATTACTATCTATTTAAGAATTTTCCACAGTTTGTTGTGATCCACACAGTCAAAGACTTTGGCATAGTCAATAAGGCAGAAGTAGATGTTTCTCTGGACCTCTCTTGCTTTTTTGATGATCCAGTGGATGTTGGCAATTTGATCTCTGGTTCCTCTGTTTTTTCTAAATCTAGCTTGAACACCTGGAAATTCACAGTTCATGTACTATCGAAGCCTGGCTTGAAGAATTTTGAGCATTACTTTGCTAGCATGTGAGATGAGTGCAACTGTGCGGTAGTTTGAACATTCTTTGCCATTGCCTTTCTTTGGATTGAAATGAAAACAGACCTTTTCCAGTCCTGTGGCCCCTGCTGAGTTTTCCAAATTTGCTGACATATTGAGTGCAGCACTTTCACAGCATCATCTTTTAGGATTTGAAATAGCTCAACCAGAATTCCATCACCTCCACTAGCTTTGTTTGTAGTGATGCTTCCTAAGACCAACTTGAGTTTGCATTCCAGAATGTCTGGCTCTGGGTGAGTGATCACAGCATTGTGGTTATCTGGGTCATGAAGATCTTTCTTTGTATAGTTCTTGTGTGTATTCTTCTTCTGTGAATTGATACTCTACAAAATATAATTTTATATATTGTAGAAGATACTCTACAAAATATAATTTAAATGTCTCAGGTGAAGATATTGTAGATTTATCTTTTGCTAAGGATTATTCATTTAGCATTCAAAAAGTACTAATTGCTTCGTGTGTATTATACACTACTCCTTTTAAGAGTATGGAGGGTAACAATAACTCATTCAGACTTGCTCACACAGAGCTCATCTCAGCCCATCATACAGAGGTCCTCAATATCTGCTTTCGGGACAAATAAATCCAGTGAAAGAAAGCAAAAGATATACACTGTACAAACCCAAGCTTCCAATTAGTTAAAGTAAATTATTTTTCTACCGTAAACTTACTAGTTCTATTCTTTGGAAACCAAATCAGATTTTTTCCCCCACCCCTCTTGATAACATAAAGCTGATCATGTGACTTTACATGCAGTTACCATTAGCTCAGAGAAATAAGTAGTTATCTGTTAATATTTATCCAGGATGTGAGTGCTTTGACATTTATGTTAGCATTACTTATCTCAAACCTCCCAATTTTAAACAAAAACTCCAAAGGGCCATAATGAACAACTTGTCATTCTGGGTGAGTTGACTTGTAACAGTTACGAAGGTGATTCCAAACCACCCAGCAAGTTCTGGTTGGGATCAGGCCTACAGCTGGAAATTGCAGACCTGTAGCCTGCCTTGCTCCCAGAGACAGGCTGTGTCTCTCAGAGAGGAAGGGCTCCGGCTCCTCCAGCCTCACTCCCTGCCCCCACTCACCTCCCCATCGCATGATGACCCCTCCCCGGGCAGAATGGCCAGAAGAGAAGGCTGCCAGAGTTCCTGCAAGCCTTCCCTGGCGATAGAGCAAAAACAACAGCTTTACCACTGAGTTTTAAGGAGTTTCTGTTTGTTCTACTGTTACGCGCTTTCTGTGTCCTGACTACCTGCCTGAGAGAAAAGGTAGGATCAGTTCTTGTTTTAGCTGCCAAGATTCCTCACTGCTTAGGCAAAGGAAGAAAAAATGGCACAGGCATTTAAAATTATCCAAATGCCATAGAAAACTATACTTTCTGGCCACGAATAAAGAGTATGTGGGTAAACCTACTCCCAAAGTGCCAGGTGTATCCCTTTGAATAACTGGATAATAATTGGACAATTCTAGCAAGAATCATGCTGAAAGAGTTTTGCCTGTCTGGCTTAATTTTGAGGCTTTATTTAAAAGACAATCAAATATTAAGCTTTATGTGGTTTTAATTTAGTAGTAGTAGTAAATGTACTAAGGAGAGATAGAAAAGATAAACTTAAAGATAGCCTGGATTTCATCCCAGAAAACTCTGCCAAAGTAAACTTCTTAAAATTACCTGAGAGAAGCTAATTGATTGTATTTCAACCTTCCCTTTCTCTTTCAGCTCTCTTATAGGCTAATAATTTAAATGTTAAAAATTGAGAATATTCGAGTGAATAAAATCTTCATTTCAGGGGTTATTTACAAGGAAGTGTGGTTTGTGTATCCTTCTCGTAGAAAAATGTTTATTTATCTAACTCTACTCCAAGTACTTCCCACTAAACTTGATTTCATTAAGAGGTGTAGGCCTTACCTGCGGGTCCCGTGGTTAAGACTCCATGCTGCCAGTGAAGGGCGTGTGAGTTGGATCCCTGGTCAGGGAATTAAGATCCTGCATCCCATGATGTGTTGTGTGCTCCCCCCACCTCCCAAATAAAAAAGGTCTAAAAGGTGAGAATCTCTTGAAACTAACATCTTAATGTCTCCTTACAAATCTTTCCTTTTGATGATATAAGAATCTTCATATATTATTTAACTAGAAATACATTGACAGAGTTAGGACTCTGGGTCCAGTGTATCAGGGAAAAACTCAGCCTTTTATGTGTTCTTGAAATGCTTCTATATTGATTTGTGTTTGTGACAATTACCTAGATTATGGAAATTTTGGGGTTTAAGCACGTCTTTTCTTTTCAGTATTTCTGTTCTCCCATCTATACATTGTTGATAATGTTAAAGCTAAAAAGCCTTCTTTCTGGGAGTACACCATGGAATAGCCATGTTTTGAATTTATACATTAAATATTAAGCAGATGAGTTGATCAACATATGCTACGGAAAGGTGAAGCATCTAGAAGTAGAAATATAAGGAACAAATCTTCCATGGTTCCAAGAATATCCAGGTGGAATAAATTCATGCATCAGTAAGTGAAAAAGCCAGTGATCTGTGGCTTTCCCCTCATATTGTACATACTCTAATATGTACGTCCACTAAAGTTTGAGTCTGTTAGGATACTTTGAAACACAGCTGTCAAATTAATTTAAACCGTATAGAAAGTCACTGACTCAGATACCTAGGCATCATGGATTCACTGGGCTTCAGTTCTTGGACTCAGATGGGTTTCATCTCTGAGCTCTGCTGAACCTAGGCTTCATTGGACGGACTGCTGGCCTCATAACCGCAGGACGGCTGCTGCTGCAATTACACGCTGCTGTGGCTACACGCTCTTTTCTTCCACTTCCCACATTAAGACAGATTTGCGTCATGAAGCATCCTCTAAGGACAAAGAAGCTTTCTCCCTGGAAATCTCTGTCAGAAACTCTGTGAGTTCCAGTCGGATGTGGGTCATATGCTCATCTTAGAATCAGTCTCAGAAAAGGTATGTAATAACATTTGACCCATCAGCCCATTGAGGGACAGGGGCTGTGTCAGAAAAGGGTGGATCTCTAAACAATATCACAATCTGTTGCAAAGGGAGAAAAGACAATGGTTGTTGTAGGCCACAAGTAACTTCCACTCAGAGTTCCTGGGAAGAACACGGCTAGTATTTACTAAAACTGTTATGACCATTAACACACAGTAAAGTTGCATGTTGAAGCATCAAATGTTAAGAGATCTATTTATAAGAAGTGATACCACACAGGGCCCTGTGGGGCTCCTGGGCACAAAGCCTTTCTGTGTCCCCCATTCCTTTGATTACAGGACATAGTCTTTGTTCAGCCTCCATGACCTTCCCTGGATTCCAAAGGCAGATTCAAGCTGTTGCTAATTAGAGAAGGGAGGCGATGTGAGACTAGGCAGAAACAGTCAAGAGTAGGCTTGGGGCAATGTCCTGGCTGCTCATCAAGGAATACATGCACCAGAATCTTTGAGCTACTTTGGAGATACTGAAAACCCCTCCATGTGGGAGAAGCTAACAATTAACAATGGTATGCTGCCCACAAGGATGTAGACCCTAGACCAGTTGAACCTGAAGATTGATGATGCTGATTCCTACATACCTCACCACCAGCCCTTCAGAAGAATGTCCGCAAGCTGATCGCATCTTCTTTGAACCATTACTGTAAAACTTCTATCTTCTCCAAGTTGGGACAGTTTTTGAAGTCACGATCCCACTGTATCCCCCTTTCCCTGGCAAAGTAATAAAGCTATCTTTTTCTACTTCACCCACAATTCTGTCTCCAGGGTTTGATTTGGCACTGGTATATAGAGAAGCTGAAATTTTAGCCCCAGAAGTACTGACCTTGATTCTCCAAGACCCCAAGGCTTACAATGTGTCTGTCAGCCTGCTCCTGGTCCAAACTGCCAGAAGGAAACGCACAGACCAGTAAAGGGGTTGGAGCATGAGAGAGTACAGCTAAAGAGTTCTTTTTCCTTCGCTTCTCAAGGAGAGGAGAGATCATAGCTACAATTTGTCTGCAAAAAAGGTAAGTAACTCAGCAATGATTCTGTGCCTGACTGCTCAGGTCTCAAATACCATTTGAGTCCAAACTTTATGCATCACAGCTACACATGATGACTCTTAAAGGATGTGAGACTTAGAAAGACAATGAGATGGTTAACAACTGACTTCTGGCATCTCAAATGGGATATTTGAGTCTGAGCAAGGCAAGAGACTGAAAAGCTAGACTTTTTTTTGGAGAGAAAAGTATGTTTCAAATTTCTTTCTTTCTTTCTTTTCTTCAGTATAGCAAGACATTAGGCTTGGTAGATTTGATCATGGAGTTTGAAGAAAGGGATATCTGATCAAGCAGGAAAAGGAAGTTAGCAAAGCTTGACCCCTTGGAGCCTGCTGATGGTCAGGAGGAGAGAGACAAATGCCTAGAAAGCACGTAGTCAGCCTTGACCTCCAGGGGCTGCAAAGTGATGGTGATGGGGGAGGGAAGGGGCAATTTCAGAGTGAGGAGAAACCACAGAGGCTGTCCTGCTTCCTGTTTGGGATGCTGGCAGGAGGCTCCCTCATAGGACCTAGGGCATCTCGGCTCTATCCTGGACTGGTATATTAGTTTCCTGGGGCTGCTAAGGCAAAGCAGTACAAACTGGGAGGCTTCAGACAATAGGGATTTATTGTCCCACAGTTCTGGAAGCTAGATGTCCAGAATTGAGGCATTGGCAGAGCCATGCTCCCTCGAAACCTGCACATGAGAAAATCCCTTGCTTTTTGCTGCCTTCTAGCTGCTGCCAGCATCTCTTGGCATTCGCTGGTTTCCAGTGGCAGCGTCTCAGTCTCCGCCTCTACCATCACATGGCTTTCTCCCCTCATGTGCCTATGTCTCTGTGTCTCTTCTCAGAAGAACACCAGTCATGTTGGATTAAGGGCCCACCCTACTCCTTCTTCCCCTGTGACTCAGTGGTAAAGAATCCATCTGCGAGGCAGGAGATGCAAGAGACACCAGTTTGATCCCTGGGTCTGGAAGAGCCCCTGGAAGAGGAAATGGCAACCCATTCCAATATTCTTGCCAGGAAAGTCGCACGGACAGAGGAGCCTGGCGGACTACAGTCCTTGGGGTTGCAGAGAGTGGGACGCACCTGAGCAGCTGAGCATGCTTCTCCTGTGTGACTGCATCTTAGCTTAAGTCATCACATCCAAAAACAGCTGTGTTTCCAGCAAGGTCACGTTCGGAGGTCCTGAGGGCTGGGACTTCAAATATCTTTTTATAGGGGGGATGCAATTCAAGCCTTAACAACTGAACACAAGGAAGTCAAAGTGGTACAGATCAGACAAAGACAGGCCTGCATTTAGCTTTGTTCCCAGATGAGACCACTGGGTTGACCTAAATCTCCAAATCTCCACCCCTTTTCCCACTGTACTCTGCCATCTTACCTCACATACACTGCTCTCCGGGGAAAGGGGGTGGGGAGAAACATCAGACCAGTCACAGAGAAATCTAGAAGACATTCTCTTTATACCTATTAATAGTAAGGGAGCCTGCACATATTTTCCATTATGTAATGACCAGGTCATTCTACAGATCCTAAATGTTTATATATTCTGATGTGGTTGTACACATGGACATGAACTTGAGCAAACTCTGGGAGATAGTGGAGGACAGAGAAGCCTGGCATGCTGCAGTCCATGGATTCACAGAGTGGGACACGCCTGAGCAACGGAACAACAACAACAAGTTTACCGTGAATGTATCTGTCTGTGCAGCTATAAATAGACAGGTCTTCGCTAGTATTCTGAAAGCCTGGTAGACTTTGGTCGGTGCGGAATTAAGGGCTAGTGAGAGAGCTTTCATGCAGACTCTACTCCACAGTTCTAGACATTATAGTAATTTGCTAGTTTACAAAGGACTCTTGAGAGCAGTGACTATTTGTCTTAAACTCCTTTTTATCTACAGACACACAATTCCACAATTTATTCCATGATAGATATCATTTCTATAAACATTGTGATATGGTGCTGCCGTGTTTGAAATTCCTGAGCTGAGTTAATTCAAATGAGATAATATCTGGAAGTCTCTAAAATACCAAGCATACCAGTCTGGGGTGCAAATGAGGTGCAAAATACAGAACACCTATTCCATATCTCGGCTCTCATCCGTTGTAACTGTTGGAATGTAGGTCTTTAAATCAAGAATTCTGCCCGGAAGGGATGACCTTTCACAACTTCTGTCTTCCTCCTGGCCTCTGAGGCCAGCTGGCTGACTAGCTACTCTGGAAATGACCCTGGTTGAGCACCCCGGCGACACTTCGAGAGCCCATGTGCCAATAACGCAGCTCCTGCTGCTCCTTCAGCTCCTGATGCAGCCAGCATCTCCGCAGTTCCTCCTTGGAAAGTAATTTGCTTGCTGCTCTGAAGCACTTCCTATGCTCTCATACTATCCATTACACAAATCTGTTATTTCACTTAACCAGCTATATTATAATTATGTCATATTTGTTTTTCTCCAGGGCTGGATAGCAAGTTCCTCAAGACACAGGGACTGTGTTTTCCATCTCCTTTTTGTAGTGCTTTTTCTGGTATGTAGAATGAGATAAATTAATGAAGGAAAGAATAAAGGAAAAAAAGTTTTGGTGATTTTTGGTACTGGTCCGTGTCACTGATTTGGATCAAGAGAGTTAGGTGTGAGGAAAGAGCTCAGGTCACCAATTTTATGTCTCAGGTTTCCTCTTCTGCAACCTGCCAGTCTTTCCTTGAGCTCACAGGAAAACGTTGTGTATCTTGACCTTGGTCTTTTTCTTAGGATTTTCACTGAAATTGTATAAATTCTCATTCTTTAAAGATGAAGAGAGAAAATTCCAGGAACTTGAGGTGGCTTGGAAACTGCTCAAAGGGATTTTCAGGCCTGAGTCGAGGCTACTTTGTATGTCCCCCGAAAGTTCCCGGGTTTCCTGATGCTTCTGGGATTGCGAGAAGTCTGCACCTGTCCTTCACTTTTCCACGAAGAGAACGTCTACTTGAATCCTGGCAGAACAAGTTGTTTTCTGTGTACCTCAGGCAGGTTGTTCTAACTTTCTGAATCTTAATCTTACCTTTAAATTGTGAAAAATGACGCTTACTGTCTAGTATTTAGAACTAGAAATAATGTATATAGAGTGTGTCTGGCAGTGTTTGGCATATATAGTTGGTGTTATTGTGTTTAACATTCCTACTTAGCATCTTATAAATCCCTTTCGCTTTCCTTCTTTGGTTGGTTTAAGTTGAACACATGGCGTAGCCCCTATGACTTCTGATTTGAGTGTCTACAAAGTACAGTAAATTTTACTTAGATTCTCAGACTCCTTAGTGAACCCAGGTTACTTATATACAGAGAAAACTCTCCCATTTTATAAATATATATATGTATGTATATATTTTTCTTTTCTCAGCTATTTGTCTAAATAAAGCTGAGCACCAAAGAACTGATCCTTTTGAACTGTGGTAGTCTTCTCCAACACCAACTCTTGAGAGTCTCTTGAACTGCAAGGAGATCAGTCAATCGTAAAGGAAATCAGTCCTGAATATTCATTGGAAGGACGGATGCTGAAGCTGAAACTCCAATACTTTGGCCACCTGGTGCGAAGAACTGACTCATTGGAAAAGACCCTGATATTGGGAAAGATTGAAGGCAGGAGGAGAACGGGACGACAGAGATGATTGGATGGCATCACTGACTCGATGGAGATGAGTTTGAGCAAGCTCTGGGAGTTGGCAATGGACAGGGAAGCCTGGTGAGCTGCAGTTCATGGGGTCACAAAGAGTCGGACATGACTGAGTGGCTGAACTGAACTGAAACATGTTTTCACCTCTGGTGTAAAGTACAGAAGAAGTAGAGACAGGCTCCATGTGAGAAGCCAATACCTAACGTATTACCTAAGCTTCTGGCTTCAGAAAGTAGCCTGGAAAGATAATCAGTATAGTTATAAGTGACCTGGCCTGCTTTTATTTATGAGGCTTGACATATCACCCCAATTTGCCAAATATAGGATTTCCTGACAACTGAAATTCAAGCTCTTCCTGTGGAAATGTGGTCACGCCTAGTAAAGCTGTCAGCCCGTGGATGTTATACGTCTTTTCAGTATTGACATTTTTGCCTGCCAGCAATAGAATGGAAATAAAACCTAGAGGTTTTGACCATTAGGCAGCCTCCTGGGCCTCCACTAAGTTACTGATATTTTCTTAGATAAAGAAGTAAGATGAATATGTTCAAATACAACTTATTTTGTGTCAACTTGTCTAGGCCACAATATGCAGATATTTGTCTAACACTAGTATGGGTGCTGATGTGAAGATGTTTTTTGGAAAGAGAATAACATTTAAATGAGTAGATTTTGAGTAAAGCAGTTTACCCTGCATATTGTCTGTGGGCCTCATCTAAAAATCAATTGGAAGCCTTAAGAGAAAAAAAAGTCAGACTTGCCCCAAAAAAGCAGGATTTCTGCCAGCAGGCTGCGTTTGGACTTGAGCTGCAACGTCAGTTATTCCCTGGGTCTCCAGCCTGCACGCTTACCCCGCAGATTTTTAATTTTCCGGTCTCTACAATCTCATGAGCCAATTCCTTAACATAAATCATATATTTATTACTTTATGATAAAATAGATCATATGTCTTTATGCCGAATCCCTCCTCAAAGACCCCCCAGCCATGAGCTGGAGTCACTGAAGCCAGTGGTTGTTCCCTCAAGGCACTTTGCCTGCCTGGCTGGTCATATCACCGTCAGTCACCCTGGATCTCAACTCCACCTGTCCACAGGCCCCCTCCATGAGCCTGCGACATCTCTTGTTCTAGGACGCTTTACAGTGCATGTGTCTTGAGAGAGCTCTGTGGTGGGTACTCCCAGGGCAACCCCAAACTGCTGTTCTGGGAGGCAAAACAGGGTCAGGGCTGTGGCCCATGTATATATGCTGCTGCTAAGTCACTTCAGTCGTGTCCGACTCTGTGCGACCCCATAAACGGCAGCCCACCAGGCTGCCCCGTCCCTGGGATTCTCCAGGCTAGAACACTGGAGTGGGTTGCCATGTTCTCTAATGCATGAAAGTGAAAAGTGAAAGTGAAGTCGCTCAGTCAAGTCTGATTCTTAGCGACCCCATGGAATGCAGCCCACCAGGCCCCTCCACCCATGGGATTTTCCAGGCAGGAGTACTTGAGTGGGGTGCCATTACCTTCTCTGCCATGTGTGTGTATATATATATATCCAAATGTTCTATTTCTCTGGAGAATTCTAATAGAGTCTTACACATCTCCCTTTGAAAGCTTAGAAGAATCCATTTCTCGGGTTCCTTGGCCCAGTGTGGGTCTTAGAAGTGCTGAATCTGGCCTATACAAGAAAAGGCATGTGAAATTCACCAAGGTGGTAGGACATATGTTTCTCTGGGTCCTATCTTAGGAGAGTTGCTGAAGACAGACCTGATTCAGCTTAGAGTTCCACGAGAGGCTCAGAATCATTCAGTTCAGTTCAGTTCAGTTGCTCAGTCATGTCTGACTCTTTGAGACCCCATGGACTGCAGCACGCCAGGCCTCCCTGTCCATCACCAACTCCCAGAGTTTACCCAAACTCACGTCCACTCAGTCGGTGATGCCATCCAACCATCTCATCCTCTGTCGTCCCCTTCTCCTCCTGCCCTCAATCTTTTCCAGCATCAGGGTCTTTTCAAATAAGTCAGCTCTTTGCATCAGGTGGTCAAAGGATTGGAGTTTCAGCTTCAGCATCAGTCCTTCCAATGAACACCCAGGACTGATCTCCTTTAGGATGGACTGGTTGGATCTCCTTGTAGTCCAAGGGGCTCTCAAGAGTCTTCTCCAACACCACGGTTCAAAAGCATCAATTCTTCGGCACTCAGCTTTCTTTATAGTCCAACTCTCACATCCATACATGACCACTGGAAAAACCATAGCCTTGACCGACTATGGTCAGTCCGACAAGGAGTAGACCGACCTTGGTTGGCAATGAATGTGTCTGCTTTTTAATATGCTGTCTAGGTTGGTCATAACTTTCCTTCCAAGGCGTAAGCGTCTTTTAATTTCATGGCTGCAGTCACCATCTGCTGTGACTTTGGAGAACAAAAAATAAAATCAGCCACTGTTTCCCCATCTATTTGCCATGAATTGTGGGACCAGATGCCATGATCTTAGTTTTCTGAATGTTGAGTTTTAAGCCAACTTTTTCACTCTCCTCTTTCACTTTCATCAAGAGGCTCTTCAGTTCTTCTTCACTTTCTGCCACAAGGGTGGTGTCATCTGCATATCTTAGGTTATTGATATTTCTCCCAGCAATCTTGATTCCAACGTGTGCTTCATCCAGCCTAGCATTTCTCATGATGTACTCTGCATATAATTTTAAAAAGCAAGGTGACAATATACAGCCTCGACATACTTCTTTTCCTATTTGAAACCAGTCTGTTGTTCCATGTCCAGTTCTAACTGTTGCTTCCTGACTGCATACAGATTTCTCCAGAGGTAGGTCAGGTGATCTGGTAGTCCCATCTCTTTCAGAATTTTCCAGTTTATTGTGATCCACACAGTCAAAGGCTTTGGCATAGTCAATAAAGCAGAAATAGATGTTTTCCTGGAACTCTCTTGCTTTTTTGATGATCCAGTGGATGTTGGCAATTTGATTTCTTGTTCCTCTGCTTTTTCTAAAACCAGCTTGAACATCTGGAAGTTCACGGTTCACATATTGCTGAAGCCTGGCTTGGAGAATTTTGAGCATTACTTTGCTAGATGAGTGCAATTGTGTGGTAGTTTGAGCATTCTTTGGCATTGCCTTTCTTTGGGATTGGAATGAAAACTGACCTTGTCCAGTCCTGTGGCCTCTGCTGAGTTTTCCAAATTTGCTGACATTGAGTGCAGCACTTTCACAACATCATCTTTTAGGATTTGAAATAGCTCAACTGGAATGCCATCACTTCCATTAGCTTTGTTTATAGTGATGCTTCCTAAGGCCCACTTGATTTCCCATTCCAGGATGTTTGGCTCTAGGGGAGCGATCACACCATTGTGATTATCTGGGTCATGAAGATCTTTTTTTGTATAGTTCTGTGTATTCTTGCCACCTCTTCTTAATATCTTCTGCCTCTGTTAGGTTCATGCCATTTCTGTCCTTTATTGAGCCCATCTTTGCATGAATGTTCCCTTGGTATCTCTAATTTTCTTGAAGAGATCTCTAGTCTTTCCCATTCTATTGTTTCCCTCTATTTCTTTGCACTGATCCCTGAGGAAGGCTTTCTTATCTCTCCTTGCTATTCCTTGGAACTCTGCATTCAGATGGGTGTATGTTTCCTTTTCTCCTTTGCTTTTCCCTTCTCTCCTTTTCACAGCCATTTGTAAGGCCTCCTCTGACAGCCATTTTGCTTTTTTGCATTTCTTTTCTTGGGGATGTTCTTGCTCCCTGTCTCTTGTACAATGTCATGAACCTCTGTCCATAATTCATCAGGCAGTCTGTGTGTCAGATCCAGTCCATTAAATCTATTTCTCACTTCCACTGTATAATCATAAAGGATTTGATTTAGGCAATACCTGAATGGTCTAGTGGTTTTCCCCACTTTCTTCAATTTAAGTCTGAATTTGGCAATAAGGAGTTCATGAATAATTGGGAATCCTAAATAGGACCCATGTAAGACCCCAAAGCAGACCCTCCTTAAAGTTTCTAGGGAAGGAGAACTTCAGAGACTATCTTGGCACTAACCCTGGTTCCAGAATTGCACTCTGGACTATTACATTTTGCCTGCTAAGATCTGAAGACAGAATCTTACCTGACTCTGGAATTTGTTTTTAACCATTTTTTAGCTTTCTTTTTAACTTTTAAATATTTAGACATAGGGTATTTATATGTATTCTTGGCCATCTGTGTCAGTTATTAAAATAGCAGAAGAATTTGTGACTCAAATAAAAGTTTAGATCAATTGATTGCTCAGTCCCCTGGCAACTCTGATTCTACACGTAGTTGTTAGAGGCAGAGACCGTGGCCAGACTCTCTCTAGAGCTCAAGAAAAGCAAAGAGGAGCAACCGCAAGCCATTAGGGTAAGGGTGATTTGACCTGAGTCCAAGTTTCCTTTGGTTAGACCTTCTACTTGGACACTGCTTTTCTGAAAAGCTTCAAAACCACTAAGGGCTGAAACACATTTCGTACCATGATAGATGCGGTTGCTTAATGAGGTCTGAACCTCACCAATCTTGCTTGGCTTCCAGCTCAATAATTCATTTGAGAAATATGTATGCATCTTGAGAATTAAATTTATAGACCCCATTGAGGTTTGTTTATCTTTGGGGTACACAGATAAAAGAAAATCAGAATGAGCTATGGCATGATAGTGGGGTATCTTTTAAAGGATAAACAATGTAACGGCTGAGAAAATAGTGGATTTGTTTCCTGAAAGGAAGTGTAGTATATCCATAAGGAATGTACTAATTATATTTCTAGGACACTCACTTTGGCTTTTGGGGCATTTTAGGCAGCTTCTCAAGATTCCCTACTGTATAAATTCTACAAAAAAGAATAAGCAAACTAGAATTTGAAATGAAGCAGTCATTGTAATGGAACATCTCTGGCTATGTCCTACCTTAAAGACACAGATAGGTCTTCACTTCAGATAATCATACATGAAGGAGATTAAGTGGCCTTGAATTCAGATGGGTTATCAAACTTGGTTTTTTATAGATTCTCTTGCAGAAGAATTAGTTGAAATTCTACATCCCAGAAATTAAGACCTCTTATTGTGAACTAGGATGGACACGAACATTGGAAGGAATGTTGGAAGGGAAAAGCAATAAGCTCTATAAAATAAAACTAACTTTGAGGAAAGAAAGCCTCCAGCCTAGTGACCAAAGTTCAAGATGTAGGAAGGATTGTGGCACCGCATGTCACTCATGCCAGAATTTCCTCAAAATTCAGCCAGACTGGACGGATGTCAGCCTTGTGGAATATGACTTGAGAGCTGACAATAGAGCCTTACTATTGGGTACCTTTGTAGCACTAGCAAAGTTTCAACTAGCAATGGCCTTGCTACAAAGAAATGTTAGACTTTGTAGGACTCATCTTCAACAGTGAAAGTGTGTGATATTGAAAAAAACCTGGCTGAATTCCAGTTAGACTCTCAGAGAGCAGACACTACCTGGGATAAAGTCAACCCCTAAAGTTCTTAGATAACAGAATTAAGTAGGAGGCTTGAGAATTGATGCAAATGGGAGAAAATGGACAAAGCTAATAATAGCTCATGTTGGAGGAGAGGGCAAAATAAGAAAAAATAAGAAAACAGTGTAAACATATATTGTGAATGTATTTGTACTGTGTATAGAAAGTAGGTTATATCTTTTATTTAATGTATAGCCTCCAAGAGGGTCTCACTTTCCTGGTCTCAAAAAGGGCTGCCATATCTCCATTTGCAAGGCCACTACATTTCTCTCTGGTACTTTACTGAAGAGGAACACAAACAGACACACAGTTGATTTTTTCAAGCAAGACTGGCTTTTCAAAACCCATTTCTATTAGTCAGTGTACCAAGAGGAATCACAACCTTCTATTCAAGGCTTTCACACAAGAGCTCAATCTCAGAATTGAGCATCACTGTATAAAATGAGTAAAATATCACCAAATAAATATAAGGCACCATAGCTCATTAGAGAAGAAATAAAGGCCTAAAGGTCTATACAATTTAGTTTGTCTTCTAATTCAGTTCAGTTCAGTCGCTCAGTCGTGTCTGACTCTTTGCAACCCCGTGAACTGCAGCATGCCAGGTTTCCCTTCCCCCACCAAATCCCGTAGCTTGCTCAAACTCATGTCCATTGAGTCAGTGATGCCATCCAACCATCTCATCTTCTGTCCTCCTCTTCTCCTCCTGCCTTCAATCTTTCCCAGCATCAGGGTCTTTTCCAATGAGTCAGTTCTTCACATCAAGTGGCCAAAGTATTGGAGTTTCTGCTTCAGCATCAGTCCTTCCAATGAATATACAGGACTGATTTCCTTTAGGATTGACTAATTGCTAACTTCTAATTACTAATTTAAATAATCTACCAGTCTGTCTTCTCATTTGTAATAGAGGGGATAAAATTCACTATCTCTCTACTCATTCTGAATCAATTCTTTTTTTTTAATCAACTGTTATAATTCAGTCAGCTAAGGCATGTTATTATTACTGTGCCTATAAAACTTGAGAAGCCAGGGTCCCCAGCAGTCCAGATGTTCTGAGCCTATTCTCAGTGCTGGGCTCCCTCTACCAGAGGAAACATGGTCCTAAATATAATTGGGTATGAGCTAAGATTTTGGAAAGATACAATGTAAATGTTAGAAAATATGGGAAAGAATTTTGGTCAAGAGATCCAAATTGTTCTTCAGCCTAATCTGAAGTGTAAGGAATTAAAAGTGGAAGTTGTAAGGGTTTTAAACATCCTGAGGAAGTGATCTTTTCAATGATTCACCTTTAGCACTAAAAAATGATAAAGAGCAGCAGGTATGCTAATTCTAAATAACAATAGAATGCAAGTTCATTTTAAGGACTTTCAATGTGTTGTGCACTGTGCTTAGTTTACAAATATATGTATATATTTAAATATATATGTGTGTATGTATTATATATATGTAATTGTCCCAAACTAATCAGCAGTAAAAGCAGCCCATGCCCTTAATCAAGAAAAGACTCCTGGTTTTGCCTTTTTACATATGGTCCATAGAAAAAGGAAGAGGTTTTCTCCCCTGCCTTTATACCTATAAGAGAGCTGATATGGAACATCATTCACATCTTGTATCTAAGAAACACTAAATAAATTGCTGCTGTTTTGCATAAAATCACATAAAACAAAAAATCTGTTTTCTAATCTTACTCAAGACTGCTCTAACCTGCACATGGTTCTTTATCTACTAGATTCTAGACAGTTTTTCTAAAGTTTAGTCACTCACTGGCACCCTTCATTATTTTTGCCAGTCACATATTACCAAAACTATTCAGTTCAGTTACTCAGTCATGTCCGACTCTTTGTGACCCCACAGACAGAAGCATGCCAGGCTTTCCTGTCCATCACCAACTCAACAATCTAAACTATTATTTTTCTTTAAATCAGTTTATTGTTTAATATATATATATATATATGCTAATAAAAGGAAGTTTTATACCAGTATGTAAAATAAATCAAAGGAAACAATAAAAATAAATACACAGAAATTTTCATGACAGAAAGTCATGAAACTCATTCCATTCTAGTTAAATATTGTTGCTTGAGAAAGTTGTAGCCTGAAACCCACTCTCTTTTTATTTTAAAAAAAGAAAACAGACTGGGAAGTTCTAGTTCTAGAAGACACCTAGCCCCTTTCTGAGACTTATTCTCTGATGTCATCAGAAAGCTTGAAAGACAGTTGAAAAGAGTCTCACTTTGTGACCAGTTGTTTCATGCCACATGAATGTGCCATTTAAAATACTCTCTCCCAAATAGAAAGCCCAGAGATAAATCCACGAACCTATGGACACCTTATCTTCGACAAAGGAGGCAAGAATATACAATGGAAAAAAGACAACCTCTTTAACAAGTGGGGCTGGGAAAACTGGTCAACCACTTGCAAAAGAATGAAACTAGAACACTTTCTAACACCATACACAAAAATAAACTCAAAATGGATTAAAGATCTAAATGTAAGACCAGAGACTACAAAACTCCTAGAGGAGAACATGGGCAAAACACTCCCCGACATGAATCACAGCAGGATCGTCTATGACCCACCTCCCAGAATACTGGAAATAAAAGAAAAATAAACAAATGGGACCTAATGAAACTTAAAAGCTTTTGCACAACAAAGGAAACTATAAGTAAGGTGAAAAGACAGCCCTCAGAATGGGAGAAAATAACAGCAAACGAAGCAACAGACAAAGGATTAATCTCAAAAATATACAAGCAACTCCTGAAGCTCAATTCCAGAAAAATAAATGACCCAATCAAAAAATGGGCCAAAGAACTAAACAGACATTTCTCCAAAGAAGACATACAGATGGCTAACAAACACAGGAAAAGATGCTCAACATCACTCATTATCAGAGAAATGCAAATCAAAACCACAATGAGGTACCATTACACGCCAGTCAGGATGGCTGCTATCCAAAAGTCTACAAGCAATAAATGCTGGAGAGGGTGTGGAGAAAAGGGAACCCTCTTACACTGTTGGTGGGAATGCAAACCAGTACAGCCGCTATGGAAAACAGTGTGGAGATTTCTTAAAAAACTGGAAATAGAACTGCCATATGACCCAGCAATCCCACTTCTGGGCATACACACTGAGGAAACCAGATCTGAAAGAGACACGTGCACCCCAATGTTCATCGCAGCACTGTTTATAATAGCCAGGACATGGAAGCAACCTAGATGCCCATCAGCAGACGAATGGATAAAGAAGCTGTGGTACATTATACCATGGAATATTACTCAGCCATTAAAAAGAATTCATTTGAATCAGTTCTAATGAGATGGATGAAACTGGAGCCCATCATACAGAGTGAAGTAAGCCAGAAAGATGAAGACCAATACAGTATACTAATGCATATATATGGAATTTAGAAAGATGGTAATGATAACCCTATATGCAAAACAGGAAAAGAGACACAGATGTACAGAACAGACTTTTGGACTCTGTGGGAGAAGGCGAGGGTGGGATGTTCTGAGAGAACAGCATCGAAACATGTATATTATCAAGGGTGAAACAGATCACCAGCCCAGGTTGGATGCATGAGACAAGTCCTCAGGCCTGGTGCACTGGGAAGACCCAGAGGAATTGGGTGGAGAAGGAGGTGGGAGGGGGGATCGGGATGGGGAATACATGTAAATCCATGGCTGATTCATGTCAATGTATGACAAAAACCACTACAATATTGTAAAGTAATTAGCCTCCAACTAATAAAAATAAATGGAAAAAATAAATAAATAAAATACTCTCTCCCAGACATCCTTAGTGGTCCAGTGGCTAAGACTCTGCCTTCCCAATACAGGGGGCCTGGGTTCCATCCTTGGTCAGGGAACTAGATCACACATGTTGCCCCTAAGTGTTTATATCCTGCAGTGAAGATCAAAGATCCCACGTGTCGCAACTAAGACCCAGTGCAGCCAAATAAATAAATATAGAAAGTAAAATAAAATCCTCTCTCCTACTGTAACCAGCAAGTGCATTACCTTTTGGGAATCATAGATGTGAGCCTATTACCTATTAACTTGAAGTATTGGTTACTTAAGCTATAAACTCATCCTCAGTTACTATGGTTACCCTTGGTTAGGTACCAATTTCTGCATGAGATTTTTCAAAGTGCATAGCAGGTTTAAAGTTGATCCAATTAGGGTACTTCTCATGTAATGGGAAAAGAAGTACATACACTGTAATGGGGCTTTAAAATTGGTTGAAAGCAGAGTCCTGCTCTGAGAGCCCCAGGAGCTTTTCTCCGTCCGCATAACTGCTGCCCCAGGCTGAAGGCCAGGGTCTAAGCTCAGTGTGCCTCAGTGTCATCCAGGGAGCTGCAATGTCACTCCTACAGACTCTGATTTGGAAGGTCTAGAGTGAGGCATCTGGTGATTGTGATGTAAGAGGAGATAGAAGAATGTGACGTAGAAGAATGATACCCTGAAAAACCCAGGAGAAGGGAAAAGTATGTTCTGATTGGGAGTTAGTAGCAGAAGGGAGTCAGATGGAAGGGATGGAACTGGTGCTCTGAGTATAGGTCAAAGTAATGCCTCGGGGGAAGATAGAAAGAGGATTTGAGAGGTGGAATTCGGGACAAATATGGTCTTGCCTTTTAAGTGAGCTTCAAAATCTTTTACTACTGTGAGAAGAAACCAGAGTAAAGAGAAGTGTCTTAAGGGACTCAAGGTACCCAGGTGCCATTCTGTAAGCCTCCTTGAACTAAGAAATGCGCAGGTTAAAGGAATAGGTTATATTGTACGGAGGTCTGAAGATAAACCTGGTTTAGGTTCATGTTTGGAAGAGAAGAGTCAGTGTTTAGTGAGAGGGCTATCACAGTATCCTGAAGTTCTTGTATTTCCTTCAAGTTTAGTGTAGATTTACAAAAACCTTTCTGCTTGGTGCTTTATCTATTGGAGCCTACTATCAGCCCAAAGGTAAGTGCTGCCATTCCAGAGTCAGGGGTAAAGAACCTGAGATTATGAGTGATAAACAACTTGTCCAAAGTTACAAAACTGCCTCTCTTTATGATTATCTTAGAAAACGCTTTCCTAGTGATTAATTTGGATTTAGGTAGTTGTTTGAGTAATTAGCTCCATATTTAGTAGAAGCAGCATAACTGGGCAGGTCAAAGAGACTTAGCGTGTCTCCTCATCTCAGTTAGATGAGTCACCCCTTTCAAACCAGGGGATGCGGCTCAATAATTCCCTCCATGGGGAAGAAGTTCATTCAAACAAGAGGAGATTAAAAAAAAAAAAAAAGCACACTTGCTGATGAGATCATTCTTATAAACACAATAAGACATTTGAATGCTGTAATGTCCTGCTTAGCAACAGTGTCGTCGACTTTAGACCAGCCTCACCCACTTCCTATGCCAGTGATGACCAAGCCCAACCCATGTGAGGGCCCCTTTGGATAGATAAACGTCACCTCCTTCTCCTTTATGCTTTCTGTGGGGCTCACTTCCATTATGTTATTCTCTTGGTCTGAGCCACAACTGGTTTGATATTTTCCCTCTTCTCACTGGTTCTTGCCTCTCCTGGTGGCTTGCCCAGAAAGGCCAGATCCCTGGGATTCTTAGGTGAATGTTCATGAATTACGACAACGTCCTGCATGTCATTCACTCATTCATTTATCCATTCACTGATTGGCTGCTGGTTAGTACCAGACTAGGTCAGATAGTGGGGGTATCACTGTGAACCTCATTCCTGCCTTTTTAGGGAGTTTGCAGTCTAATGAGAAATATTAAATAAATAATAACAATGGCATGGGAGCTATGAAAGAGGAGGCTGTGAGATCCAGGGCAGTGTAAGCCAAGACCTGAACACTGAATAGTAAAAGTTAACGAGATGGGAAGGTTTATAGGAGGAGAATGCTTGCAGATGGCAGTAACGGGGGTAAGGCATCTGAGGGATGCACAGAGTGCAATTTTACCAGCTGTCATGATTTCAATCACCATCAATATGCAAACAAGTGCCCCCAATCCATTTCCAGCTCATACATCTCTCATCACATTTATGTTGAAAGATTCCATAGGAAGCTTTGGTATATATAGTAATCTTTCTCTAAGATAGGAGTAGGTATAAGAGTTGGGAGGAGAACACGTGAGTGGAAACGTAGGTGGTAAGGTTTGCATCCCATTTGTCCCGGTCAACCTTGATGAATGGATTTCGTGACAGATTGCATTTTTTGATCCATCCTTTGTCATATCTTAGCCACCTTCTTCTGTCATATTTATTTCTGACCACAGATTTTAGAATATTTCTGCTGTTTATGTTCTTTTCGTCCCCTCTTTCAGCCACGTACAACTAAACCAAGGGGGTTGGTAACCCTTGGTTTTCAATCTTTACTTGTCCCTGGCTGAGTTTTCATCTGGTCGCCTTATCCTGTTGTGTTCAGATGACCTTCCTTATCCTAGAAAATTCTCAAGATCTTCCCTTTTCATGTAGCATTGTGAGACTGTTTCTTCCTAACTCATGTTTTTGGCTTTTAGGGAAGGACCTAAATCCATGGAAAGTCTTTGTATCATCTTTACCTCCCATGACTTCTTGCATCATGATGAACCTGTGTTTGTTCAGTCGGAACTTCTAGTTCTTTGATCATGTTAGCTAGTGGTCTGTCTTACTTTTTAAAAAGATTTTTTTAATTCATATTGACATATCACTTATAATATTATTTGATTTCTTCTTTGTTACACTTAAATTCATTTTTAAAGAAAATAGCATTATTAAAGCTTCCCAAGTGGCTTAGTGGTAAAACATCTGCCTGCCAATACAGGAGACGTGGGTTCGATCCCTGGGTTGGGATGATCCTCTGGAGAAGGAAATGGCAACCCACTCTAGTATTCTTGCCTGGGAAATCCCATGGACAGAGGAGCCTGGCGGGCTACAGTCCATAGCGTTCCAAAGAGTCACACACGACTTAGTGACTAAAACAGCAACAAGCATCGTGATAAATGAAAAATTTAGAAATAAATTTTTCTTGCAAGGAATAACCTAAAAACAAATACAATGAAACCAAAGTGACATTTAATTTAAGCTACATTTAAAAACTGTGAGCCAGAGTCTGTTATGTGATGAAATACTAATAACTGTTAAAAAGATGATGAAATTTAGCACCTGAATCTAACATCCCCCTTAGAGGAAGCTGTGATGTGATTCTGTGCAGTGTCCTGTGTTTTTTGTGACCCCAAGTCAGCTTCTCACTTGGTTGTGTATTCCACCTTTCAGGAAACCCTGGTGTGGGCCATGTCCTCACAGCTGGGCTGTGAACGGATGTGTTTGAAGCAGACTTCTGTTCACTTCAGGCTGGCATAAAGTGGGAGCCCAATTAAGATCTCCCTTAGAGCAAAATATGGAACATTTTGAGCAAAATACACAGAATAAAAAGAAGGCCTTCGAGTGGATGGAGAGTAGAGCAAACATGTGTGTTGGGGTGTCTGAGACAGACCTGGGTTAGTGGCCCCTTTCATCTCGAAAAGTGTTGCAGTTTGGATGATAAATTATATTAATATAGTCACCCTAATTAGGTGGCTTAAATATCACACTCACATAATGAATTATAGGCTTCAGGATACATTAGCTCTTTATTCAGCTTAAAAGCTAATGGCAAAGAAGAGAAAGTCCAAACCAAGCTGGGGACTCACATGGGCTTTATAGTTTTTCCAGTAGGCTAATAGTTACTAGCAGTTTCTGGCACTCTTCAACTCTCCTTTTCTTTAGCTGTTCTTTCCACATCTTTGTGTACTTTCCCATTTTGTGTACCACGCTGTTTTAGACTTTCAGTCAAAACATTTACATTCTGGTAGAAGAAAAAAGCATGTCATAAAAACATAAAGCCTGATTGGTGAGCCTTAAACCATGAATTTTCCCCTCTCATTTATTAATTATTTTATATTTGTTAGAGATTAACTAAAGACTAAGAGGAGAGGAAATCCAAACATAAATGAAAATGCCATTTCTCTTCCCCCTTTCCAAAAATTTCTGAGTTGCCAAAACACCAAAAATGTCTTGCACAAATTTAGAAAACTTAAGGGGAAGTTTCCACCTACCAGGAGTCCTTCAGTTCAAATCTGCTACAAATTACTCTGCTAGGCTTAGATCCTTGAAGACTAGTCTCCCCTGGAGAGATGCTCCCAGTCTAATGGGTGATAGTTATGTAAAAAAGCATCACAAGGCAATGTGATAAAGTTATTAGAGAAGCTTCCTGCCAACCTTTATACTGCCTTTCTCAGAATTTTAGGGCCATTTAACCCCACTTTAACCCCGTATAGTCAAAGCTATGGTTTTTCCAGTAGTCATGAATGGATGTGAGAGTTGGACCATAACGAAGGCTGAGCACCAAAGAACTGATGCTTTTGAACTGTGGAGTTGGAGAAGACTCTTGAGAGTTCCTTGGACAGCAAGGAGATCAAACTAGTCAATCCTAAAGGAAATTAATACTGAATATTAATTGGAAGATGCTGAATCTGAAGCTTCAAAATTCTGGCCACCTGATGAGAAGTGCCAATTCATTGGAAAAGACCCTGATGCTGGGAACGATTGAAGGCAGGAGAAGGGGATGACAGGGGACGAGATGGTTGGATGGTATCACTGACTCAATGGACATGAGTTTGAGCAAGCTCTGGGAGTTGGTGATGGACGAGGAAGCCTGGTGGGCTGCAGGCCGTGGGGTCGCAGAGAGTCAGACATGACTGCGCGACTGAGCAGCAACAGCGGCCCCACTTCTGGATTGGGGCTCTGAAGACGCCCGACCAGCTTCTGTTTCACTAATCTCTCTAGGCTTTTGGAATACAAAAATAAACAGAAGGTGTAAAAAGTTAATTAGTCCTACTCTAAGCTGTTTTCATTAACTTTCTCTCCGAAGATCAAAGACGAGTGGTATTTGATGGATCCCCAGTCTGAATCCTTTCCTCAAGGACCTGTCTCCATAAAGTTGCTTAGAACAGTGAGGGTAAAACCACGCAGCAAGTGACCGTCCTAGGACATTGACTCACAGGAAGTGAACTCTTATCTTAAGCCTAGAGACAGGTTCACAGAGTGGAAGAGGCCAACTGAGGATGCCCTAATGAGGTTCTTATTTCTTCCTCCATTTTTTATTTTTTTGGTTGTGCTATGCAGCAAGTGGGATCTTAATTCCCCGACCAGGGATTGAACCCATACCCCCTACAGTGGGACCTCAGATTCTTAACCACTGGGCCACCAGGGAGGTCCCTGTCCTTCCTTCATTGATGCTTACTAAAGTTGAGAACTCCATAATCCATAAATTTTGGATGGCAAAAAAAATCATTTCACTAGTCCATCCACTGGATCATTGAATGAATTTTTGTTTCATTAGACAACTCAGACACCATGTGTTTGTGCTGTTCTTCCCCATTCCTTTTCCAAAATATATTTCGTACAAAGTACTAGTTTTGTGCTCACCATATCTTTTCATAAAGACACAATCCATGTGCAGTATTTCTCCCTTCAAGAAAATGGTCTTAAGTTCTATTTAAATTAACTGAAAACAAATACTGGTTACAGAAAGATGCCCTGGGCATGCAAATTATTTTCTAAATGACTGGGAGCATCCTAGAAGAAGACAGACTGCTTTAAAATATATACATATATATATATATATCTCTTGCCTGAAACATTAGTGATCTTGGAAATGGAACTGGACATAATAGACAGCAGGGAGATTCTAGTTTTTTATCTGAGGACTAGAGTCATGTTCTGAGACCTCACAGAGACATGGTAGGTGGCAGCGTGAAAGGGAAGAGAGCAGAGAGTGCTAAAGGAATATTCAGGTCTTTTGCCTTGGGACATCATTTTGGACATAAAAATGAAAGTGGAAAATCACCAATCTTCGTAGGATGGAGGCTACAAAAATGAACACTGCTCAAGTATTATCAGTTCCTCTCCCTCCTGGGCTTTATCACAATGGTGTGATCCAATGTGCCTAGAGTGAGCAACAGAGGCTAGTTTTTAATAATTCCAATGCAGATAGGTTAGGAATATAGGTCTACTACCAAACTTTGCTAGCCTGAGCCTGAGAAACACAGCCTAACAGGATCTGAAAGGCAGAGGATTTTAATCATCAGTGTTTCTCAAAGTGTCTGTGTGCAGGGAAGAATCTTGACTGTCTGTATCACAATCAATAGGCTACCAGCATATAAAGCAAATTCCTGGGTCTCACCACAGAATAACAGAATCAGATTTTTTGTGGGGAGATGCAGGTCAGAAAACCTACACTTTAGATAAGCTATCTAGCTAATTCTTACAAAAAGTTTAAACCTCACTGGTCTGATCTGCTGCTTTATTTACTAATAAGGAAATTGAACCACTTCTCTGGTAAAGCTAAGTTGTGGCAAAATTTGGATGAGACCAGAGTTCTCCTGATCCCAGTCTAAGATACTTGCTTAACGATCTGGTGAAAAGACTTGAACTCTCCTATGGCAAAAATTACGTCCTATTTGCAAAGCTTCCAGTTTTGCAGGTACTTTGATTTTATCAGTAAGATGCTAACGGGTGTGCATTCTTGCGAGAGACTTTAACTTGCTAGACCAGTTGCTTAAATCCCCCTGTGAAACACCCTGATGACTCAGGATGAGGCATCCTCTCTCCGACTCTCTTCATGCAGTCAGGGTCGTGTTGGCTGCTCTCTGTTGCCTGGTAACCGCAGAGGTACAGATGCTTTTACAGATGCTTCTGTGTGATAGCAAAGAAGTTTCCCCTGGGGGTTTCAGGGTACGTGCCCTTGAGCCATTTGCCCAGGATGACACCTCCTAGAAATCTCCTGTGTGTTTCCTCATAGAGTGATTTGGCGCAGAACAACCGTCCACACCTACACAGACGGACCACATTTCCAACCTCACCTCTCAGTACATTATTTATTTACAGTAGTCCCACCTTTTCTGTGATTTCCTTTGCTTGCCATTTTAGTTACTTGAGGTCACCAGATAGTCCAGAAGGAAACAATGCGTAAGTTGTGAATTGCATGCCATTCTGAGTACTGTGGTAAAATCTCACGCCTTCCCGCTCTGTCTTGCCTGAAGCATGAATCATCCATTTGTCCAGCATACCTCACCTGGTAGTCACCTCATTGCTACTCTGTAATCAGACTGATTATCTCAGTACTGCAATGCTTGTGTTCAAGTCACCCTTATTTTACTTACTAATAGCCCCACAGTTCAAAGTCACAGTGATGTAGCAATTTGAATATGCCTAAGAGAAGCTATAGAGTTCTTCAAGTGAAAAATGCAGAAGTTCTTGACTTAATAAGAAAAAAAGTCATATTGAGGTTGCTAAGATCTATAGTGAGAATGGATCCTCTATTTGTGAAATCGTAAAGAAGGAAAAAGAAATCTAGTTTTGCAGTCACTTTGGGGTCATCACACCTCAAACTGTAAAATTTATAGTCAGAGTGTGTGATAAGTGCTTCAGTTCAGTTCAGTTGCTCAGTCGTGTCCAACTCTTCATGATAATTGCTTAGTTATGATAAAAAAGGCATCAAATTTATATAATAAGATATTTTGATGGAGAGAGACCTCATTTACATAACATTTATTATAATATATTTTGTGATTGCTTAGAAGAAATCTCTTAGAAGAAATGGAGTCGTCCTCAGTCAACAAGAGTCTGAAATGCAGTACTAGGGTGCGATTTCACAAATGACAGAATGATCTCTGTTCATTTCCAAGGCAAACCATCCAACATCAAAGTAATATGAGTCTATGCCCCAACAATTAATGCCAAAGAAGCTGAATGGTTCTATGAAGACCTTCTAGAACTAACACCAAAAAATGATGTCCTTTTCATCATAGGGGACTGGAGTGTAAAAATAGGAAGTTAAGAGATACCTAGAGTAACAGGCAAGTTTGGCCTTGGAGTACAAAATGCAGGAGGGCAAAGGCTAACAGAGTTTTGCTAAGAGAACGCACCGTTCACAGAAAACACTCTCTTCCAACAACACAAGAGACAACTCAACACTTGGACATCACCAGATGGTCAATACTGAAATCAGATTGATTATATTCTTTATAGCCAAAGATGGAGAAGCTCTATACGGTCAGCAAAAACAAGACTGGGAGCTGACTGTGGCTCAGATCATGAACTCCTTCTTGTAAAATTCAGACTTAGCAGGGAAGAAAGTAGGGAAAACCACTAGACCATTCATGTGTGACCTAAATGAAATCCTTTATGATTATACAGTGGAAGTGACAAATAGATTCTAGGGATTAGATCTAATACACAGAGTGCCTGAATAACTGTGGATGGAGGTTCATAACATTGTACAGGAGGCTGTGATCAAAACTGTCCCCAAGAAAAAGAAATGCAAAAAGGCCAAATGGTTGTCTGAGAAGGACTTATAAATAACTGAGAAAAGAAGAGAAGTGAAAGGCAAAGGAGAAAAGAAAAGATATATCCATCTTTGCTATTCTGAGTTCCAGAGAATAGCAAGGAGAGATAAGGAAGCCTTCCTAAGTGACCATAAAGAAAGCTGAGCGCCAAAGAATTGATGGTTTTGAGCTATGATATTGGAGAAGACTCTTGAGAGTCCCTTGGACTACAAGGAGATCAAAGCAGTCAATCCTAAAATAAGTCAGTCCTGAATATTCATTGGAAGAACTGATGCTGAAGCTGAAGGTCCAATCCTTTGGCCACCTGATGTGAAGAGCCGACTCATTGGAAAAGACCCTGATGCTGGGCAAGATTGAAGGCAGGAGGAGAAGGGGACGACAGAGAATGAGGATGGATGGCATCATCGACTCTATGGACATGAGTTTGAGCAAGCTCTGGGAGTTGGTGATGGACAGGGAAGTCTGATGTGCTGCAGTCCATGGGGTCGCAAAGAGTCAGACACAACTGAGCAACTGAACTGAACTGACTGATTATTGGTTATTGTTGTTAATCTCTTATGGTGCCTAATGTGTAAACTAAATTGTCATAAGTAAGTATGTGTAGGAAAAAGCAGTATTTATAGGGTTCAGCACTATCCATGCTTTCAGGCTTCCACTGAGGGTCTTGGAATCTATCCCTAAGATAAGGTGGGAGCTATTCCATTTATCTATTTATTAGGTACTAGATATCTTTGTAAAATTTATTTTGGACAAAGCATTTGGTTGTCAAAAATAAGGCATTTGTAAAATGTTACTTTAAAGAGTGAAAGTGATTTCTGCTTTGGGGGATATTCTGTATGGGCTACTGGGTCATGCTATGGACTGAATTGTGTCCCCCAGAACACATAATGTTGAAGTCTTAACCTCAGTATTACTGTATTAGGAGAGAGGGGGTTTTATAGGTAACGAGGATTAAACGAGGTCACATGGGTTAAGTCCTAAGAGCTCAGTGGCCTTACAAGGATAGAAGAGAGATCCTCCTCCTTGCTTCCGCCTCCCCACAACCAGAGCCTTCAGTGGGGACAGCTGGCTGCAAGGCGGGAAGGGTTTCTCACCAGAAACCCCCTGTGCCTGCCCCCAGAACTGTGAGAAATGAGTATCTGTTGTGGGAACCATGGTCCATGGCATTTTGTTATGGCAGCCAAAACAGTCATGGAGAGGCGGTTTTGTTCGGAAACACTCGAGAAAACACACACAAGTGTGGCCCGGACAGACCCCTTCCTCGAAGACGTGTTTCCCGTCTGTGTGTGTTGTCTGCAGCCCCTGTTGGAGGAATCCTGGCAGGGGGACAATGACATCCCACCGGGCTCTTTGGGCTTTCACCAGCCAGGACATGATGCACTGACGTGCCACAGTACATTCTTTTTTAAAAGCTTAAAAATTTTCAAGTGTCCAACAGGGTTTGTTAACTACAGGCATAGGGCTGTGCATCAGAGCTCTAGGACTTACTTAACTTACATAAGTGAGATTTTATCTTATGTTCTTAAGGTAGTATCTAACCTTCTGAATTGTCATACTTTATTTAATTGCATCATTGACTATTGTCCTCAGACCTCTATAAGTGACCAGATCAGTGAACTTAAAGTGGCTCTTTTTGCAGTTATCTTCTTGGCTGTCATTTCTTTTAACCTTGTACCACCAGAAAGCAAAGCTTCTACATAACGGGGAGACCCGCCAGGCTGTGCCTTCAAAATGAGGAAGGGGAATCTTATTAAAGTTATTTCAGGGACAGTGAGCTGATACTGGCATTAAAGAAAGAAAATCCATCTCAAGAAAGGAGGAAGCTAGTGAGTATGTAGATTTTTGTGGAGAAAAGAGGAGGAACTCAGATTAGTGTGGCTGGGAAGTGGCCTATTGCCAAACTACAGAGAGACTCTCCAGAATTACTGACATGCCACAAAACCACAGGCTTGGAGACAGCATTCTCACAAGGCAAGAGGTTGAGCATAAGGTCACCCAAAGGCAGAGGAAAACATTTACTTTACTATTTAGAGCTGTTTTCCTTTCTTTAGACAAACTGTCCCTCAATCCCATAGCAAGAGCTTTCTTCTGGTACCTCTGGTTTATGTGGATTTATTAGTGAGTCCCCAGGAAGGCACAGCGTCACATAAAAGCTCTTCATCTTTTCACCAGGTAATGATTAATGTCATGTCACAACTTTGCAATACTGCAGCTGACCAAGTAGCAAATCAATGAGGGTTCTATCATTACCTTATCTGTCAGAGATAATAACTTATTAATGCAGCATTTTCTTGATTACATCTACCAGTTGTTCCTAGAAATTATGTGCTGAGCTACTGTCTTTCTTGGGAAATATTTAAATATACTGCTCAAATATATCATTTATGTGTATGTGCTAGTGATTTTAACAGAAATCTAAACTCATTTCAGGAGTTGTTTGGTACTATCAACAGAGCTGTAAACAGGACCTCAGTGAAGAATTTGCGCATCACTGTATTAGTTATGAGAATTGCAATCATTGATTCCAGTAACTGGAAAATACCTTCGAGATCGTAAATTGAATACTTGGAGCCTAGAGCGGGTAGAGACTTGTCCAGGCCTTTCTGGGTATTTAGAGGTTTTAAATTAGAGCGATAGTCCGGGCAGATTCTGTCTCCTTATCACAGATACACGTGCAAGATGCACATGTATTACTCAGGAATATGTTAAAACTCAGTTCTGATGGAGTGAAATGAAAAGTGTCAGTGGAAGTGGAGGTAGAGGACAGTCTCCTCTTTCTTCTGAGAAGTAGCTGCTAATGTCATTCATACAAAGCCCTCACACTTGATTGCCTAAACATCCAACTCTGCTGGGAAAGTTTATGAAGATCATTTGGGGATGGAACATCTGAGTGGGGGCAGGCATGCTCTGAAGCTTGCCTCTTCCTAAGGCGTCAGCTTGGTATTCTCTAGAAACAGTTTAATCCACGATTTTGAACTGGTTCCCTAAATCACAGGAAATAAACCACATTCTTAGTTTGGCCTTGGTTTTTTTCACAATGGCTATATATTAACATTGCCAGGGGAACCTTTAAAATCCCCAATGCCCAGACAGCTCCTCAGACCAATGAAGTCAGAATTCCTGGGCTGGGACCCAGACACTGGCAATTTTTAAACTCCCCAGGTGATTCTAATGTACAGCCAGGACTGAGAACTATTGAGTTAGGCATAAAATCAGGCCAAATAAAAAAGGATTATTCATAAAATGTTCCTCCTACCAAGGAAGTAAAGCAGTGTTTCAGTTAACTACATTTAGCCCGTTATTCTCAATTGCACTGGCACCGCCCTCAGTCTGTGGGATTCATTTTTCTTCTATATATAGAAGGGTTATAGGGTTTAAGGGTTAAAGGATAAACCTTAATTTTCATTCACCAACTTGCTTTACTTCCCCTCCCCAGGTTCTTCTCCTCAGGATGGAATGTGCTTTAAATGGTTTCCCAGTCAACAATAATGATCATTTACTAACTTTTTAATACTTGCCTGGCCCTGTCTTCCGCACTTTGTATGCTAAATTTATTCCTCCCGACAGAGTTATGCATTAGATTTCATTACTCTCATTTTATATATAAAGAGACTTTAGTCTCAGAGAAGCTGTTAGATGCCAGAGTATATGGAGAACAGCAGATCTGAACACATGCACCATGGTTTTTTCTATCCTGGCATACCCTGAATTCTGGCAATAGCATGGCATTTCGGAAAATGCCATCCATTCTCAGTGATGGCAGTATCACCCCTCAAGGGGATGAAAACTGGTTCCTAGTGAGGGGCGGGTGAAAAAATTCACTCTTTCTATGTAAAAAACACAGATATACATGCAGTACATTATCAAGTATAACAGCATATTTGTAGTATTAAATTTCATGGGAGAGAGAAGATTAGAAAAATTGTCTAGAAAGCTCTTTATGAGTATGGTAATGAACAAAAGGTTTACAAACTCTGGAATAGACAGAGGTCAAGAAAGTTCATGCGAAGAGTTCTCAGGGGATTCTTAAATAAGACACCGGAACCAGACACCGAGAAACCAGGTAGGCTGTTGTTCTGACTAGGAAGAGGGAGAAGGGCACCATCGCGTCTCCTGAATCACACATTGCACCCCTATGAACGCAGCCAGGCTGTTGTTCTGACTAGGAAGAGGGAGAAGGGCACCATCGCGTCTCCTGAATCACACATTGCACCCCTATGAACGCAGCCAGGCTGTTGTTCTGACTAGGAAGAGGGAGAAGGGCACCATCGCGTCTCCTGAATCACACATTGCACCCCTATGAACGCAGCCAGGCTGTTGTTCTGACTAGGAAGAGGGAGAAGGGCACCATCGCGTCTCCTGAATCACACATTGCACCCCTATGAACGCAGCCAGGCTGTTGTTCTGACTAGGAAGAGGGAGAAGGGCACCATCGCGTCTCCTGAATCACGCATTGCACCCCTATGAACGCAGCCAGGCTGTTGTTCTGACTAGGAAGAGGGAGAAGGGCACCATCGCGTCTCCTGAATCACGCACCTCACCCCATGAACGCAGCCAGGCCGTCGTTTGTTCAGCAGACCCTTCACACTATTGGTTCCTCTTTGATTCAAGAAGATCTCAATGAAATGGAAAAATGTAACATATAGAAATAAATGTAAAGACCTGTATTTTTTAAGTTCAAAAAAATTTTACAAGAGTATTAAGAAGAATCAAAGAAACAAAAAGCAAAGCCATAAACAAAATTTTGGAGGATGAATTAAGTCACATGTCTTCTAATGAATACATGCATTCGTGTATTCTGGGATTAATCCCTCAGAACCTCCCCCTCTCAAGATACTGCTTAGCTTGAAGTCAATCATCTTTGGAAACGGAAGGAAGAAATCTAAGATTTGTTCAGAAGTACTTGTAAATTGGGCCTTCCCTGGTGGCTCAGACGGTAAAGAATTCACCTGCAATGCAGGAGACCTGGGTTCGTTCGATCCCTGGGTTGGGAAGATCCCCTGGAGGAGGGCGTGGCAACCCCACTCCTGTATTCTTGCCTGGAGAACCCCCATGGACAGAGGAGTACATGCGGGCTGCCGTCCATAGGGTCACAAAGAGTCGGACACGACTGAGCGACTAAGCGTGTGAACAGGCGTGCGCACACACACACACACAAACACACACACACTTGTAAATTGAAACTTTCTGTTCTTTATCTCAGTTTCTTTTAAAACCACGCTTCTAAAAAGGATGTTTTTTAGAACATGTTCATTATTGCAGATGAGAACATGAGTGTTCAGTGAGATGAACACTTTCAAGTTCTACATGGGATACAAGGCAGAGTTGAGATAAAGTTCCTAATTTGTGGGATTTCAAAGCCCATCATTTCCTACACCCGCATGACAGCTACTGTTGTGGTGAGTGGGACGGTGTCTCATTCAGTTATCCTGAGTCCACTGGAAATTGGCTTGAGCGCGCGAGTCAGGGGTGACCGCAGGTGAAGGGTGGTACCCTCACCGCCCTATCTCAGCGGTTCCGTGCGTGGGTGGGGGATGGTCCCCAGGATGGCTCGCCGGACCGGGGCTAAGAGGAGCCCGACGGGTTTGGTTAGAGCAGAACCGGTCTCAGGATTGCAGAGAGCCCATTAGTCACCACTTTACATTCCATTCCATATTGGTCAGTGAGGGAGAGGCATTCCGATCCTGACCGAAAGTTGAAGGACCACGTACATTTTGGCTGGCTGCCTGCTATTCCTCTGCTGCTTAAAGGTAGACCTTTTGCTCTCTGTGTTCTCCCAGATTCCACTTGCAGCTAACACACGCATCAAGGAATGGCTGCTCATTTCAAAATTAGAACAATGTCTCTATAGCAACAAAGAGCATACAGGCATTTCTGCGTTTTCTTTTGTGCCTAGAGGTGAGTATACAACCTTTTGTGTAAAGTCTCCTACACAGTGTAGAGTTAAATCTTTCATCTCCTTAGGGCTGCTTGATACTACATATCTGCTTATTTTTTATGTTTTTGATTTTTCTTTCCTTTCCCAGTGACATGTTGCCCTTTTAACTATGATTGATTATCTATTTTTGGAAGCAAGGCCATAACTTTAACTTTTCTTGGGAAGACAGAAACCACATGTCCCCATCACCCACCATCCTCATACTTCACTCCAACCCTGGGGCAAATTAAGTGTAAGGAAGGCTGCTTGATCCCCTTGGTAGGGAAGAAGAGAGGAAAGTAAGCTAAGCGTTAGGAGATAGAGGTTTTGGTGCTGTGTCTGCTTCCTTTGCCGTAAGAGAGACAATGACCGATGCTTGTCTCACGCTATTGTAACAAATAAAGGCATGTAAAAGAAACCTTAGGAAGCTGTCACGTATAACCCATCAGCAAGGACAAGCTGTGATTGTTGTTATTTTAATCTGTAACCAGATTAATAGACTTCACATCTGTCCTGAAGGGTACATACCAAGCCTCTCACAAGGTTATGGGTCATCTTGCTCTGTGCTAGCCTTGAAATAAATTAGACTTGAGAAAACAGGAAATGAATATCCTAAGGCATAACAGGATACATACAGATGCACCATAGGGATATTGCTAGTTATTCTGGATCCTTGAGCAAGACCTGAGATACAAGAGCCTCTTGGGGGGTACCAAAGGTAATGGAGAGAAAATGAGGGCCCTCGTGGAAGGCACTCTCCCTTCACTCCTTCTCTGCTTGTGCTACACTCATCACAGGTCAGAGCCTCGGGAGTCAGAATGCAGTCCTTGGTGAGGTCGCACCTTGATCCACATGGTTGCATGTAAACCCCATGTTCATGGCACCTTAGAGAGAGTTGGTGGTGCTCTGCAATCTCCTGGGCTTTCACTTGATAGACTGGGAAAAACCCTAGGTAGGAGCCACGAGTCTTGGTGTTAAGACTCAGAATTCCACTTACTAAATATTCGATCTTTAGCAAGTTAGTCAATCTCTCCATCTTGGTTTAGTTATTTTAAAAATTAAAAAAATTGAGGTATAATTTACATACTACAGTATTCAGCCTTTTTAAGCTATACAGTTAAATAGTTTTTAGTATACACACAGAGTTGTGCAACCATAAACACTTTCTAATTTCAGAACTCTAATCACAGGAAAAAAAAACCCAAACACCCATACGCATAAGCAGTCACTCCCCATTTCTCCCTTCTCCCAGCCCCCAGCAACCATGAATCTACTTTCTGGTTCTGTAGATTGCCTATTCTTGACATTTTATATAAATGGAATCATACAATATGTGGTCTTTTGTGTCTGGCTTCTTTTAAATTGCATAATGATTTGTAGTTTCATCCAAGTTGTAGCATGCACTTCATTCCTTTTTATGGCCTGATAGCATCCGGTTGTGGTTCTTTATTTAGTCACTCATTCATCCATCATCACTCACTCTGAGTGAACACCTACTGTGAACCAGCTTTGTCCCAGGCTCTCAGCACATCGATTCGTGTTTATTCATGTTTATTACATGAATAAATGAAGGCACACATTTATTCATTTATATTGGCAAGTCATTGAGGTTAATGGGTTATTTATGAGTGTTTTAATTTTGAGAAGTGTTTGTCTTCATAGGTAAAAGAAGAGCTGAGTTAGCCTTGTTAGAAGCATTGCTTCTAGAAGCATGCTTTTCTGTATTCTGTAGGACTTTTTCTTATTGTAATCCTTTTGTTTTGAAAAACAGCATTATAAATTCATCTTTTTTTTAATAATATGCAAAAATGAAAAAGTGAAAGGCAGGATTCATGACCCACTCCATTGCCTAAAGGCCTGGGTTGTTTAGCTATTTGAGTAACCAGCACAATGTGATTTGATACGTTTCCTAACACAATTGTACAATTGTGCACAGGACAAATTAAAAAAGCATTATCCTCTCTACAGGATATTGACATTTCCAGTTGAGTTGGGTTTTGTTCTAAATCTGAAGAGCACGGCATGAAACAGGGTCTGAGGAGACCTGGGTTCCTATTTACATTCTGCCTCTAGGGCCTTCTAGGAACTTAGGTAAGAAGAGGGAGGGAGGCGCACATTACTGGCCTGGGAACCGTGTGGTAGTTGTACAAAGTCTCGTACTCAGAGCGGCCCGTGTTGACTTAACGCTTTGTTGTAGCTGTCTTGAATTCTTAGTCATTTTGAACAAGATGACTTGTAAATTATGTACTCGGTCCTGGAAGGAAGGAACATTTGTTAAGGGTCTACTCTGTACTGCCCACTTAATCGGAACCTCCAGCCATTGTTTTAAAAAATGTTTAGTTTTAAAATAGGAGGACTAGACTTCATATTCTTTTAAGGTCATCTCTATGTCTAAAATTCTCTAATGCCAAGTTATGTAAAATGTTCTAGTGAAGGTAGTGGTGTTTTGCCAACTATTTTTTTGTTTTTTTTTTTAGAGATTTATCTTAATTGTTATGTTTTTCTGGAAATCTCCCTTAGTCCAATGTAATTTAGTAACTTTTCTTCTGTGCCCCATGCCCCCTTTGCATTAAGAGTGTTTGGAAAAGATTTTTTAGATTTAAGCCAGCTTCTGTCTCTCCCACTGCATTTCTTGCTCTTTAAAATCAGGTACTTTGTCTTAATCAACTTGTAACTTACAAAATGGTACATATGCAAAGCTATGCCCATAAATGTAGGTTAAATGAATGATTATCTGAAAGACCACGAATCCTATACAATTTTTGACTTTGAACTTAAATTTAGAAGCAAGTTTAAAACCACTACTTTTACAGATTTCTATAAAGAAACTGGGAAATGCTTCTTAAAATAAGCAAGATTGAAGAATTCAGTCGCAGAAGTGAAAATTCAGACTTGCTAGTACGTAATGTTATTAGAGATGGGGTACACTAAGGCAAATGCATAGCCCACAACAGTCACTGGCATACAGAAATTAAAGATATATACAATGAGAAACTAAGGCAAGACATTTTCCCAAGTAACTTCAATCTAAAACACTGTATCTTTAAACTGATATATGTATAATAAGAATCTAATAACAAAATAATACTAATTCATGATTAAAAGGTAATCAAAAGATTTAAAGGGTATAAAACTAAAAAGTTCTTTTTACCCCAAGCCACACTCTTATTTCCCAAAAATATTCCCCAATGAGAGTTTCTTGAGTATCCTTCCAGTGTATTATACAATCTTGTTTCTGTACAAATAGGACTCTATGTATACACAGTTCATCTTTTGCTTTTTTATTAATAATATTTCTTAGCCCTTCTCTCATATTGGTACTTGGTGTTGTTATTGTTCAGTTGGGAAGTCATGTCCGACTCTTTGTGACCCCATGGGCTGTAGCACCCCAGGTCTCCCTGGCCCTCACTATCTCCTGGAGTTGGCCCAATGTTGATACTTGTGAATTTCCTTTATTGTTTTTTAGGAGTGTATAGTGTTCCACTTCATAGTTAGAACACAGTTGATTAAAACAATGCCTTCTGATGAAAACTTCTGTTGTTTTCAGCTTGGGAGAATTACATAAAAGCAAGGGCTTCCCAGGTGGCTCAGTGGCCAAGAATCTGCCTGCCAGTGTAGGAGATGAGGGTTGGATCCCTGGGGCAGGAAGATCCCTTGGAGAAGGAAATGGCAACCCACTCCAGTATTCTCGCCTGGAAAATCTCATGGACAGAAGGGCCTGGTGGGCTATAGTCCAGGGGGTCACAAAAGAGTCAGACACGACTTAGCAACTAAACAACAGCATAGAAGCAAAGTAAATATCTTCACATAGGAATACATCCACAGACTAAATTCCCAGCAGTGAGCTAGCTTGACGTCTCTCTGATTTGATATGAAGGAAAATCCAATTCAGTTACCAACTTTGTAATATAATATTTATAATGACTTAGAGACAATTACAAACATACTTGACTATTCTTGTCTTGAAACTATTTTTAGGAACATTTCCCAGTTGGTATGACTTTCTTTTTTTAGAGTAATTCCTAACTTTCAAAAAAAAATTTTTTTTGAAACAATCAGTCTGTATACTATTCAAGAGCAGCTGAAACTGTCTGCTTCATCGTTGTGAAGAATGGGGGCTGGAAGTGAAGCCTTGGTGAAAGGGGAAAGATTGTAGGATGTTCCCCAAGAGACTGATTCTTCTTAAAGTTGATTAAATGCAAGGGTGAATATTTCTCAGTTTCTGCTTGAAATTAAATACATATTTATTTCTACATATCTGCCTATTATTTCAGCTTATAAATATATTTGCCAAATTTATAGTGTTTTCCAAAACATTAAAAAAAGAAAGAAAATAAGTCACTTATAGGAAGGATGACAAAAGGCACCGACTAGTAAACACGGGCTTCCTTGGTGGCCCAGACAGTAAAGAATCTGTCTGCATTGCAGGAGACCAGGGTTTGGTCCCTGGTTCAGGAAGATCCCCTGGAGGAGGAAATGGCAACCCACTCTAGTATTCTTGCCTGGAGTATTCCATGGACGAGCCTGGTGAGTACAGTCCATGGGTCGCAAAGAGTCAAAGCTAAGGCATTTTTTCCTTTGTCTCATGACTGACTGTCTCATGTAATCCTGCACATGGACTGAAGTGCTTTCAAGTCTGCTAGTTAACAGTAATGTGAAACAGAAAGGCTGCAGCAATGCTTGGGTTGAGCCTGCTGTCAGCCAGTTTCTGAGCCGAGAATTAGGAGAGGGAGGGTCTCTTCAATAAGCCACAAATACTGTGCGTGTGTGTGTGTGTGTGTGCATGCGCGTGTGTCTCCCTAAGTAGAACCTGAGCCACTCAGTGTTCTATATCCTTCTCTTTCATTAATTAATTTCTCGTGTGTCTACTATGTTAGGCACTAGTGATATGTGGTCGGTACCAATATGTAGATAATGAGGAATTATGCATGTACCAAGAAGGACAATAAAGAGTATAAGGAGAAATGAAAACAGGGTCATACTTATACTGATTTTGAAATCAATAAAAGACATCTCTGAGGAAGTAGCATTTAGCTAAGACCTGAGGCAGAAGCAGAAGGTACACAGGAAAAGATTTCAGGCAGAGGGATAGACTAAGCCTGACGTAGTGAAGAGCTTGGGAGGCTTTAAAAACAAAGAACCAAACAAAACTGTGTCCCGCACCTGGAGAAACGCCACAGGGACTGAGGCTGGAAGGCTTGCAGGCCTTGTCCTGGTCGTTGTTGTTGTGCGGTCACTAGGTCCTGTCCGACTCTTTGTCCCATAGACTGTAGCCCACCAGGCGCCTCCGTCTGGGGGGTTTCCCAGCAAGAAGACTGCAGTGGGTTTCATTCCTTCTCCATGGGATCTTCCGAACGCAGGTTTTTTGGGTTGTTTTTTTTTACCACTGAGTCACCTAGTCTTCCCTGTCCTTGATTAGGACTTTTAATTTGAATACATCACTATTATTACTGTTTTATATCTTACTAATTAAGGCTGTAGTATAATCTGATTTGTATTTTTAAAATCTCCCTCTGGCTGGTCTGTGGAGAATCAAGTCTGAAGAAAACAAGGGAGCTGTGTTTATATTTGTTATAATAAAGCACATATGAATGGTGGCTTGAGTTAGGTGACGGTAAAGAGAGCTGGAGAGAAGTGGGTACATTTCTGACATACTTTGAGGGTAGAATCGCCAGGACAATGTCATAACACCTTTGGGTTTTTTTTTTTTTTTTAACATATCAGTTCATTTTGACTTTACTATTCTAGAAGACTCTGGAAAGATGGAAAGCTATTTTTTTCCATTTCTCCTTAGGAAAACAGGATTTTCCTTAGGACAGCTAGGTAAACTGAGGCACCCTGAAGGATTACCCCAAAGGGAGAGAAGCTCCAAGGCTTGGAGGAGGAGTGTGAGTAGAAAAAAGACTGGGATCTCCCAAGACTTGAAGATGTAAGGAGGTGAGTAATTTTATTAAATGCATAGTTTATTTCAAATAGATACAGTGGGGGCCAAGTTCTGCTTTCTTGGGGCTCACCGGAGATGGACAGATCTTTGATGGAGGCCATTGTGGAGGCCAGTGTGAAAAGTCTCAACAATAGGGCCCCAGCTCCAACTTTCCACAAAGTAAATAAAGATTACAGCTGCATGCAAATGGACCCAGGCTTGGACCATGTGCTCTTTGGCAATGAACTAAATTGTCTAGTCAGATTTCCATCTCCTTTTAAGCCATTTCTATTCTCCTACCATCTTTGGAAGGGAAAGGGGCACTTAAACACTTCTGAGATGCAATTTCTCATGACTGGAGGGTAGAGGCCTAAGCATATTTATCTCTTGTGTAAAATAAATAAACACAAGTATGTCTATTCTTATTCATGGACCTGATACTCTGGGCATCTTAAACAAAAACCAGACATTAGTTGTTACTGTTAATGATGATAGTGGTGGACAGCAGGCAGGTTTTAGAGTAGTATTGGCAAATACATCTTGAGAAAATATTACTGGAAATGGGCTGTGGCTGGCGTAAGCAAGGAAACAGCTGGGGAGCAGGTGGTTCTTTTCACATCTGGGAGCCACTAAACCCAGTGGTAATAGAGGCATTCCATATGGTTCTACCCCTTAGCCCAGTGGGATTAGGCCCTGCTCCCCATCCCAGCTCCGGGCACCACTTAGGTAGGATTTCAGCAAACAGGCTGGCTTTCAGCAAAGATGACACTGGTGGACAAGATGCCTCACCATTAGTGGATCAGGGACAGAGGTTCCCGCTTCATTCCATACAGCATGGCCTAGGTGAATCTAGTCCAGTCACTTCAGCTTTACAGAATAATTCAGGATACAGTGAAATAGGTACTCATGCATTTTGTGGGAATATAAATTGTCTAATCTTTCTTGAGGGCAGATCTGGTGATACCTCTGCATAATCTTAAAATGTGCATTTTTTCCACTCTCCTCACTGTAAATAAATTAATCATAACATTGACTCATTATATATACATGGTCTTATTTGTTTATTTATTTGCTTATTTATTTGTGATAAATCCTTAGAATGTACCACTCCAAACAAATGATCAGATCTGGATGGTAACTGGTCCATAACCGTAAGGTCCCTGGATTTTATCCTCTGCTTCCTTCCTCTCTGAGGTAACCTGGATCTCATATTCATCATCATATAAATGCTTTCTCTTTTACATAGATATTTTTGGTAGCATTTGTATTTCTGAAATTTTAATTCTGGTGTATGTGTGTATATGTACATATGTAAATGTGTATATTTAATCTTTGCAAAATTATTTTTAATTTAATAGTATATTGCTAAGATATGGATCATGTCATATGATAGTTTGATGAACTCCTGTTGGCTGATGAATTGTATCACATTGTATTCAGCACAGCTGATTCATACCCTCTCCTTTTTTAAAAAGATGATTTTGCCCATTTGTTTTCGTCTGTGCTGGGTCTTCGTTGCTGCTCAGGCTTTTCTCTAGTTGCGGCGAGCAGGAGCCACTCTCTCGCTGCTGAATGCAGGGCTTCCCTTGTTGAGGAGCGTTTCTCGGGGGTGCGATAGTTGTGACTCGCAGGAGCATGGACTCAGCAGCTGTGGCACATGGGCTCAGCTGCTGCAGGGCCTGTGCGATCGTCCTGGATCAGGGATCAAACCTGTGCATCCTGCACTGGCAGACGGATTCTTTGCCCCTGAGTCACAGGGAAGCCATGTCCCCTCCTTTTGATCGGCATCTGGGCTGTGTCCAATTTTTGTTGGCTCAGCCCAAACATTCCAACAAAATATAGTCAAAAGGTACAAACAGGCATTTCAAAGAAGATAAAATAAATATATAGCTAACAGAAATATGAAATAATATTTAACATCAACGGAGATCAGGAAATAAAGTGAAGGTGATGAACTGCTAGTCGCTCAAGCATGGTTGGCTCTTTGCAGTTCCATGAGTTGTAGCCCATCAAGTTCCTCTGTTCACAGAATTCTCCAGGCAAGAATACTGGAGCAGCCATCCCCTTTTATAGGGAATAGCCCCGACCCAGGGATGGAACCCAGGTCTCCTGCATTGCAGGCGGACTCTTTACCATCTGAGCCAACGGGGAGCCCCAGGAAATGTAAATCATGATTTTAATAAAACAGTGTTCTACGACCATTTGCTTGATAAGCATGAAAAAGTCTGACTGACAGTACCAGGTGTCAGAGAGGATGTGGATCCAGAGCATCACTTATAGATTATTAGGGGAATTTGAGTTGGTGCAACAATTTCGGGAACAGTTTTACATTATCTCATAAAGGAAAGTCTTCATCTATCCTATGACTAGGATGACTGACTATACATTGCCCAAACCAAGACACTTTTGAGGATAAAAAGGGGCACTAAAAGGGTGAGTCCGTAGGTCAGCTGGAATTAACTGAGACTGCCTGGGAAAACTGAGCCATACGGTCCTTTATCCAAGACTTGGAAAGTCCACTCCCAGGAGACACATGTTACATCTGCTGCATAGGAGTCCTGTACAGATTGTTCAGAGCAGGTTTCGTCATGTGAACAAAATCCTGTGCAGAGCCTTTCACTCAGCAAGTGCAACATCTAGGAGCTTACTGCTCCTTGGAAGAGAAGCTATGACCAACCTGAAAGTGAAAGTGAGGTTGTGTCCGACTCTTTGTGACCCAGTGGATCGTAGCCCACGGAATTCTCCAGGCAAGAGTACTGGAGTGGGTTGCCATTTCCTTCTCCAACCTAGACAGCATATTAAAAAGCAGAGACATTACTTTGCCAACAAAGGTCCATCCAGTCAAAGCTATGGTTTTTCCAGTAATCATGTATGGATGAGAGAATTGGGCTATAAAGAAAGCTGAGCACTGAAGAATTGATGCTTTTGAACTGTTGTGTTGGAGAAGACTCTTGAGAGTCCCTTGGACTGCAAGGAGATCCAACCAGTCCATCCTAAAGGAAATCAGTCCTGAATAGTCATTGGAAGGACTGATGCTGAAGCTGAAACTCCAATGCTTTGGCTACCTGATGCGAAAAACTGACTCCTTGGAAGACCCTGATGCTGGGAAAGATCAAAGGCAGAGGAGAAGGGGACGACAGAGGATCAGATGGTTGGATGGAATCACTGACTTGATGGACATGAGTTTGAGCAAGCTACAGGAGTTGGTGATAGACAGGGAAGCCTGTCATGCTGCAGTCCATGGGGTCGCAAAGAATCGGACACGACTGAACGACTGAAATGAACTGAACTGAACAGAGGAACTTATTGTAAGGAGAGGTTACTAAGAACAAATATTTATCTACTATGTCATTCATCAAAGGATTTTTGTAATACTGAAAATCTGGAGACTATTCAAATATTGACAATTCAGGCCTGGTACTGTGGTACATTCATAAAATGTCTTATTAAGCAGTAATTTAAGATTAACTGTGTATATAAAGAGATCAGGAGATGCATTTTACAGCATCAGCATTCATGGATTCCTCGGAAACATTTAACCTTTAAGTGTGTTTCTCTATGGTTTTCCATGGTAGCTCAGTCGGTAAAGGATCCACCACGCTCACCTCACCAAAGTTTCTCCTGCATCCATGGAAACTTATCTCTCTTGGACAAGATACGACTGCTTAGGTGGCCACAAACTTGAATTAGTTTATTGTCATAGTCTGACTCCTTGATTACAGTCACTCAGCAACTTACTGAGAGAATCCTAACACCTTAAGTGCTGTGAAGAAGATGTAAAAAGACTACTAACTATGTGGATTAGAGACTTTGGAGAGGTAAATACTTAACTTTTCAAGGACTTTGAAAGTGTGGGTCTTTGTCAGAGGAGAGACAGTTACCTGAGGAGACTGAATAAGTCTGTTTGGAAAGGTGGCTTTCGGAGCCTATCTGGAATCAAAGGGCAATAAAGTGAATCTCATTTTCTACAATAGCAGGAGTTTCTCCCTTGGCCAGTCGCCAAATGGAGAGTTGTCTCTATTTCTGATGAGGGAGGCTGAATACTCAGAGCTATGCTACAAAGCCTTCAGAATTATGAAAACTCAGGTATGGCCTATTTCTGGGTAGGAATAAATACTAGGAGTCTAGGTTTCCACCTTCTGGTGTCTGACTAAGCTGAAACACCTCTGAGGCAATAGTATGGCCCAGGAAGGTTTAACTCCTACTGCCCACAACACCCTCCTGACCCCATTAAGCTCCTTAAGCTCGTGGAGACTCCAACGCAACTCTCCTAGTGATGGAACTCCAGTCCCAAGTTCTGAGGTGGTTTGGCTGGAGAGACCCTGGATAGACTGACCAGATTCTGGATTTCACAGTAAGGCAGGGGTAATCATCAAAGAAGTCATTGTTCCCTGGGTCTTTCGGGGGCTCCATCTTTCTGTTGCAGTTGGAGCTGTTCAGTTGGCTAAAGATAAAGGACAAACAAAAACACTCCAGGCATAGCCTCTGTGACAGAGCTAGGCCAATCTTGGCACAACTAGTAATCATAACCAATATATTAACCACTGTTCACTGGTGCATTTCCTATAGGGTCAGACACTGTATGCATAATAAGTACATGATACACATTATCTCATGCAATTTTAGGGCTTCCCTTGTGGTTCAGGCAGTAAAGAATCTGCCTGCACTGTGGGAGATCAGGGCTCAATCCCTGGGTCAGGAATATCCCCTGGAGAAGAGAATGGCAACCCACTCCAGTATTCTTGTCTGGAGAATTACATGGTCTGAGAAGCCTGGCGGGCTACAGTCCATAGGGTTGCAAAGAGTAGGACACGACTGAGCAACTTACACTTTGACTTGACGTGCAATTGTTAAGAACCCTACAAGGTATGCTATTATCATTTCCAAATGAGAAAACTGTATCTCAAAAAGGTTCAATAACTTTCCCAAGTCCACAGCCTAATCAAGAAATCTGAACTCAGGACCATCTGAACCCAAAATTGTATTCTCATTCACTGCAGGACGTGGCTTCCAGTGTCTATATGGCAGAGCATTTTGTTCTTTCTCATTTTATGGAAAATGTACTTATGTATACTCAGAGCAAAACTATTTTGTTCTTAATAGCCTTTAAAATCATCCAGACAGGAAAATACATGCTAATTGTGTAACCAGATATAAATGGTGTTTCTTTAATAGTTGGTTGACCAAATGACTACTTAGTTCCCATAGAAAGTATATTATTACACCTTCTAAGAAAGGGGGTTAATAAGGAGTTCTATTGATGACAGCAATCTTTTCTTCAAAGGAACACCTAATCTGATGCCAGGAATCTGATAGAACCTTGAACTGTGGGTATAATTTGTTGTTTAGAGAGCCCTCTTTGCTTGTGAGGATCGTGGTTTTATCCGAGGCTTTGTTCTAAAACCTGCAACAATGATTGGGTAGAATAAATTTAGTCTACAAAAGAGTCACAGACAGATTTGATGTATAAACCTTTGTGTTCCTTTCTCACCAATTTAGCTTCACTGGGGGAAGAACAGCGCAGCTCTCATAATGACGCCTGTCCGTCCATGGGCGTGCGATGTTCCCCTGCCAGCAAGCGAAGGAGGAGTTATGTCTGCTGGGTGCTTTCTCAGAGGTTACCCTTCTAATCTTTACTTTAGATCATCCCTATGTGGTAGGTTTATGCAAGCCAATTTTACTATTAATTAAATACCTTACCTCAGTCTTTTTTTCAGAGAGAAAAAAATAATAGGTAGCTAGAGTGGAGAAGCAAGCAAGAGAAGAGTCAAGTAAATGTTTTAGAGGCGCCTTTTCACTTAGGGAAATCAAAGTAATGTCATTGAAAATAATAGTGACAGATATTTTCTCTTCCCGGCCTTTTCTTTTTAACCTTTAAAGGATGAAGGCCTTGACATTAAATAGCAGGACTGACACCCACAGATTCCAGGTCTCCTTCTGACTTGGCTGAGTCTGTCTTGTCGGTCTTGGTTTTCTGACAGAGGAGGGGAGTCATGCATATTTACCCCCATGGCTTTTACAAGACACAAAATAGCATCTATCCAAATCACTGTCTTGAAATGATAGTAAAAGGATAAACTGCACTGTGGTTCTCTCTGCCTGCTAGTTTCATTACCCGAGGTCCTTTCTCTTGTTCTTTAACCACATTTGAGGCTAAGATATCTGAACAACTATCTTCCTGGAAACCAGTGATCTGCTTGGGTCAAAATGCATGAGGTGGGACTTCCCTGGTGGTCCGGTGGTGAAGGCTTTAGACTCTGAATGCAAGGGGCCCTGGTTTGATCTCTGGTCAGGGAACTAGATCCCACAAGCAGCAATGAAGATCAAAGATTCTGTGTGTCGCAAATAAGACCTGGCACAGCCAAAGAATAATAATAATAATTATTATTATTTTTAAAAAGAATGCATGAGGTGATCATTATGGTTTAAGTGAGAAGCCTATTTGTGACCAGGAGTCTTGGCCCATTTTCCTTTCATTTCCATTTCCTGTATTTTCCAGATTAGAGAATTCCTAGCCAACTATTTATAATATACTTTCTGAAAAATTTACTGTTTTATTCACAAAGGTTTATTTTGGGGGCCTACAAAGTCTGTTTATTTAAAGATTCTAGAAAAATAAGAATTTGGTGTATCTTTAACTGGATGTCTTATTTTGGAGAAATATGCAGCAGGGTTGGATCCACCCCAAAATTGCCTGAGTGGGCTGCCAGCGGCCCTACCCTGGGGTGGCGCTTTCTTCTTGGCTGTATCTGTGGAATGTCTCCCCTTTCTCCCACGGGTGTCTGTGTCTTCTCTGAGATGAAGTGGGCCAGAAGAGAATTGGCAGGACCAGAAGCAGGGCCCCAGAGAACAGGGGAGTGAAAGTCCAGAATCAGCACAGGCCACCAGCCATGTCTCTGGAAATGGAGAAAAGCAAATTGAGCACTGTAGTTTCAGCTCCAAACGCTTTAATCTGTGGCACGTGCCTGGTCACAGTCGTACACCATGACACCAGGGAGAGTCTATGGATGACACCATGCGGAGGTCCTTACTTCCAGCCTTGGTATCCCAGTGCAGAACAGTGTCCGAAGATAAAGAAGAATCTCTCGTTTATAGGGACCATTTAATTTTGACTGTTCTCTAAAGACATTGTGATAGCATAGCATGCTATAGAGAATACAACAGACACCTATAGTGCTGAGTTATCGAGTTGTTTAAATAGAGAACACATCCAACTAGAGTAACTTGAAGTCATGAGGATAAGAATTACTTAAAATATGAGAGCGATCTAAGTGTCCATCAACTGATGAATGGATAAAGAAGATGTGATACACACACAGACAGTGGAATACTACTTGGCCACAAAAAGGAATGAAAATTTGCCATTTGCATGGATGGATTTGGAGGGCTTTTATTCTAAGTGAAATAAATCAGATAGAGAAAGACAAATACTGTATTATATCACATATATGTGGAATCTAAAAAAGGCAACAAAATAGTGAATATAATAAGAAAGAAACAGACTCACAGATACAGAGAACAAACTAGTAGTTACCAGTGAGGAGAGAGGGCAGTAGAAGGGGTAAGTGAGGGGTAGGAGATTAACAGGTACAAGCAGTTAGGTATAAAGTAAGCTACAAGGATATATGGGCTTCCCTCATAGTTCAGGTGGTAAAGAATCTGTCTGCAATGCAGGAGACCTGGGTTTGATCCCCGGGTTGGGGCGATCCCCTGGAGAAGGAAATGGCAACCCACTCCAGTATTCTTGACCAGAGAATCCCATGGACAGAGGAATCTGGCAGGCTACAGTCAATGGAGTCATGAGGAGTCGGAAACTTCTTAGCAACTAAATCACCACCTCAAGGATATATTGTACAACAGGAGAAATATAACCAATATTTTATAATGGCTGTAAATTATAAAGTGAAAGCCTCTCAGTTGTGTCTGGCTCTTTGCAACCCCAAGGACTATACAGTCCATGGAATTTTCCAGGCCAGAATACTGGAGTGGGTAGCCTTTCCCTTCTCCAGGGGATCTTCCCAACCCAGGGATTGAACCCAGGTCTCCCACTTTGCAGGCAGATTCTTTACCAGCTGAGCCACAAGGGAAGCCCATAAATGGACTTTGCTTATGGAGTATAACCTTTAAAAATTGTGAATCACTGTACTGTATACCTGCAACTTATGTAAGATTACATACATCAAATATACTTCAATAAAAACATTTCTTAGCTTCTCAGGTTGTACCTGGAGTATGTAAAGGCCCAGAAACTCAACTCTAGAAGACATCATACACACCAAGAAAACAGGAAAGCTAGGATATTGCTGAGAAACAGCCTTAGTCTGAAGTGTGATATCTTGATGGGTTGTTTCTTTATCTTCTACATGCTGATTCACAGCAGATATTGGTTTCACCTATTGTAGATGTTATCCATTTACACCATACATCAAAGGTCATTGACCTATTCATATCTTTTCTTCTAGCTCCAGGAAAACTCTTAATGGTGTTTATTTCCGTTCTTTTCTTTATTCTATTTCTGAGAGATTTCTCTAGGGACACCCTTCATGGACAGAGAACCTTGGGTTGGCTTAGGAAGTTTTTTGAGATGCAAAAGCATCTTTCAAATGTCAGCTATCTTCTAAGGCAGTGGTTCCTATACCACCATCAGGAGCAGCATCACTTGAGAATTCGTAGAAATACACATTCTTAAGAACCACTTCAGACCCTTCTTAATCAAGGACTCAGGGTTGTGGATCAGCACTCCATGCTATAACAAGGTCTGCAGGTGATTCTGAGACCACTATTCTAAGACACATTTTTCTCCCTGGGCTGCTGCGTACCTGAGGATGTATTTTATTTGAAAGGTAGTAGTGGCAGAAGCAATCACATGTGTCAGGGTCCTATTGAAATGTTCTCTTTGGTCACCTAATGTATTTTCTTTTGCTCTGTTCTTGATTGAAACAAAACCCAGTTTCATAATGTGGGAATCTGAGGGCTTAGTGCTATACAAAATACAGCATCAGAATCCTTTTCTAGTAGTTTACAGGCTCTAAGAGGCAGATCATATACGTTTCCCTGCAAAGGCCAACTTCAGATATTAGACAAGTCACTCCCCAACCATCACTCGAATCAGTACCCTTTGCCAATGCAATCACAGGGGTATGATTAGACCCTCCCTTAAAACCAAATGTGCCTTCACTGAGTAGGTTATTAAAGCACAAGGGCTTCCCAGGTGGTGCTGGTGGTAAGAACCTGCCAATGCAGGAAACATAACAGATGTGGGTTCAATCCTTGGGTTGGGAAGATCACCTGGAGGAGGGTACGGCAACTCACTCCAGCATTCCTGTTTAGAGAATCCCATGGAGAGGAGCCTGGCGGGCTGCAGTCCATAGGATCACAAACAGTCGGACATGACTGAAGCAACTTCGCACCCATGTAGTAAGGCACAGAAGGGTGTCCCTCTGGGTTTTATTTATATGGAGCTATGAAGGCTTATGAGCCAGCGCTATGGAAAATGTCCCAGAAGGTCATTGTCAGGAGGGATCTATGGAGACTGTGGTTTGCCTGGTTGAAACTCCAGAGGCATCTTTAATCTTAAACAAGCAGTTGTGTTTGACTCTCTGACTTGAGCCCCTGGTGGAGTGGGTATGGAAGGCAGGCTTTCTTCTCAGTCAGAAGCATGTGCACGAAGTAGAGCTGGAAGAGGATTCAGACACCATCTAGACCTACTGTTTAGAGACTTACACAGGAGATGCACATCTTTGAACCTTTGAGTAATTAAAGACACTCAGCATAATTATCACATTGTATTATAATTGTTAGTCTACCAGGCTATCATCACAGCTAAATGTGAGGTCTTTGAGAGCACAGACTTCATTTTAACCCTCTTTGAATCTCTGGTAACTAGCATAATGCCTGGTACACAACAGATTCTTAAAATTTTTGATTAATGATGAATGCATCAACCTTGAATTTAACCTCTGGATCTGTTTGTAGAGGCCCTCATTCAGATAAGCCACTGAAATGGGCAGGTTTTATTAGAACAGACATCTGGGTTTCCATTTGGAAACCTGGATATGTAGTTTATTCCACCTATTTATTAAACATAGAATTATAGCATCTTAGACGGGATCCTTAGATGACCTAGCAATGCTATCTTCATTCACTGCTCTCATTTTAGAATTACAAATGGCAGCCCAGGCAAGATAAATGATTTGCCTAAGGCTCTACTGGGTAGTAAGGCCTGGGCTAGTACACAAATGCCCAAAGTTAATGCTCCTGCTCCTCAACTGATGCTTTGTCTTATCCTCTCAGTTTACATCATTTTCATAACTCAGACCTAAATTTCTGAAAGGAATAAGAGTTATTTATTAGGCCATTTTCTTCAGGCCAAACATAGTCTTGAATATTATCCATAAAATCTTAGATTTTGGAAGGGGCCTTAGAGATTTTGGTCCAACATCCCAACCCCTAGAGAAGGGAATGGCAGCCCACTTCGGTATTTTTGCCGGGAGAATTCCATGGACAGAGAAACCTGGAAGTCTACTTTGAGCTCACAAGGAGTGAGATATGACTGAGTGACTAACACACACACACACACCCCTCCACCCGGGAAAGGATCTCCTCTACAAACCCCCTGACAGAAGGACATTTAGTCATCGTCTGACATCCTTCAGTGGTGGGAATGTCAATACCTCATTTTTGAACTGATCTAATGGACACAACAGTCTTTTGTTTAAGTGAAATAATTGCTCTACATTTGAATGCAATAACTACTGACATCTAGAACTATGCAGAATGAATCTAGAACTTCTTCTTGGCAGTTATTCCTAAATCTGAATATAATTTTCATTATCAACATTAATCTCCAACAAAACACCCCTTGAATTATTCTCCTAGAGACAGAGTTTCCCCAACCACAATCGTTCTGGTTGTCCTTCTCTGACTCTTTTCCAATTTGCCAATATCCCAATTTAGATGTAAAACCCCAAGCTAAATATTTCAGATGTGGTCTAATGGATAGGGAATGCAGTAGAAGAATTTGCTTCCTTTATTGTATGTCCTAGATTTTTGTTAAGGAATTTTAAAATTGTATTAATTTTTTTGTCTGTCTCACTACTTGCTTCCTTTTGTGTTTTAGGTCAGTTAAAAATTCTAGGTTTTTTTTTTTTTTTTTGAGTGGGGAAGAAAAGATTCCTATTATATTTAATATTCCCTAGTAAATTCCAGATGGATTAAAAATGTACATGTAAAAGTAATAAAAGCACTAAAGGAAAACATTATATTTTATTTGGAGATTTAAGAAGATATCTTAAATTTGACTTCCAAAGACCTAAGTCTTATAGAAAAAAGATTGCTACATTTTGTTAACAAAACTTAATAACTTCAATATGGAAAAAAATCTTAGTTAATATTAAAGAATAGAAAATTTAGAAATATGTTTGCAAAATGTATGAAAGGGGTTAACAGACAGTATCAAACCACAGCTTGTGAATCAACTAAAATAAATGAAAAAGGCCATGAATAATTGAATAACAAGCAAAGAAATAAAACAGCCCACAAACATGTCATGAAATGTTCAAACAAAATAGCTACCAAAGGTGCTGGCAAAATTAGACTAGTAAAAAACATCCAATATTCTGTGTCAAAAAACATCTGGCAAAACTGGCTTTCTAACACACAGCTGGTGGGACTGTATGCTTGTGTTAATTATTTTTGGATAATTTTAAAATGATAATAAAAGCCCAATAAAGCAACAACCATTCTTCCTATGATACCTCTCAAATTTATCTTAAGGAAAATATTAAAGATATGATAAAGAGTGTTATTATAGGATTAATTATCATATAATAGGAAAAATAAAGTTCTAACAATAGGAATTTGGTTGAGTAATGAGTTCAATGCCCGAAGCTATAAAACTGACGTTGTAGAAATATATTTACTTCACAATATAACGAAGTTAACCTGTATGACAAAGTAGAGTGGTGACATTTTTATAACTTGTGTGTGTGGTTGCTGTTGTTGTCGTTTAGTCGCTCAGTCGCGTCCGACTCTTCGTGAAACCACGGGCTGTAGCCCGCCAGGCTCCTCTGTCCGTGGGATTCTTCAGGCAAGAGCACTGGCGTGAGCTGCCATTTCCTTCTCCAGGGGATTTTCCTGATCCAGGGATTGAACCTGTGTCTCCTGCTTAGCAGGAGGATTCTTTACCACTGAGCTACCTGGGGAGCCCGTGTGTGATACATATGTACTTAAATTGTACTGGGAATTAGCATATCACAAACACGTCTCTTCTTGTGTTCAGAAATACTAGTTTTATCAGTAAAATAGATTACGATAAGTAGGTTATGTAGCAGTAACAAATAATCCCAAACCACAGTGACTTAATACAACACCCAGATCTCAACAACAAAAGATGAGTTCTTGCTCTGCTACGCACAAACTCAGGCTACAAGAGGGGGCTTGAGCACCACATTCACTCAGACACAGCCGGACAGAGGCTCCAGGGTTTCCATTGTCACTGAGGCAGGAATAAAGGATGGGACCACTTGAACACTGCATGAGACTTTTGTTATTTTGTTAAAAGAATATCATAAGGCCATGTTTTATGTTCACTTGAAGAGGAGAGTGAATAAGCTGGCTTGAAACTCAACATTAAGAAAACAAAGATCATGGCACCCAGTCCCATCACTTCATGGCAAATAGATGGGGAAAAAGTGGAAATGGTGACAGCTTTAATTTTCTTGGGCTCCAAAATCACTGCGGACAGGGTGAATTTAAAAGACTCTTGCTCCTTGGAAGGAAAGCTATGACGAACCTAGACAGGGTATTAAAAAGCAGAGACATCACTTTGCTGACAAAGGTATGTCTAGTCAAAGCTATGGTTTTTCCAGTAGTCACATATGGATATGAGCATTGGACCATAAAGAAGGCTGAGCACCGAAGAATTATTGCTTTTGAATTGGGGTGCTGGAGAAGACTCTTGAGAGTCTCTTAGAGCAAGGAGATCAAAGCAGTCAACCCTCAAGAAAATCAACTCTGAATAGTCATTGGAAGAACTGATGTTGAAGCTAAAGCTCCAATAGTTTGGCCACCTGATGTGAAGAGCCGACTCATTGGAAAAGACCCTGATGATGGGAAAGGAGAAGCAGGTGGCAGAGGATGAGATGGTTGGATGGCATCAGCGACTCGATGGCCATGATTCTGAGCCGACTCAGTGAGATGGAGGAGGACAGGGGAGCCTGGCGTGCTGCACTGTATGGGGTTGCGAAAAGTTGGACATGACTGAGCAACTGAACAGTGTCTCACTTCACAGGGAGTAAGGAAGTGTAATCTTACAGTGAGCTTGAAAGAGCTGCAGTTTTCAGACAGTTCTGATGACTATCATATTGACAATTTTTTCCTTCTATTTGCTTGTTTGTACTTCTTGATTTTTCTAAATCAACCTATAGGGAGGAGCCAAGATGGCGGAGGAGTAGGACGGGGAGACCACTTTCTCTCCTACAAATTCATCAAAAGAATAACTGAATGCAGAGCAAACTTCACAAAACAACTTCTGATCGCTGGCTGAGGTCATCAGGCGCCCAGAAAAGCAGACCATTGTCTTCGAAAGGAGGTAGGACAAAATATAAAAGATAAAAAGTGAGACAAAAGAGCCAAGGACGGAGACCCGTCCCGGGAAGGGAGTCTTAGGCGGCCTTGCTTGGGCTAGGGTCCGGGCCTGAGTGCCCTGAGGACAATCGGAGGGAGCTTCTGTGAGGTGCCAACTTGAACTGTGGGAGACCAAAAGAGAGAGAGAAAATTAACCGGCCGGAACACACTGCCAGCCCATTCACAGAACAAAGGGACGGAGAAAGTCCTGAGAAGAGCTCGCAGGCTGCGGACCGGCCCAGCCCCGCCGGAGGCAGGAGGCAGGGGGGAGGGGAGGGTCGCGGTGAGACACAGGGCGCAGGCACCCGACCTGCGCGGGCGGGGACTGGGGCTGGGGACGCAGAGCGCGGAAGGCGCGCGCGCCCGACTGGCGCCAGCGGAAACTGAGACTGGGTCCGCGGAAGGGAGTGAGTGCGCCACACCTGGGGAGAGTGCGCCCATCAAGCCCCTCGCTGCCTGGACCGCTCTGAAAGGGGAAGGCACAGAGAGCAGGCGCAGCTTTTCCTTCCGCGCTTTTGTGTAACACCCGAGGGCTGGAACCTAGCGCAGCGCGGGGCGCCGCTCCATATAGAACAGCCGGGAGCCTGAGCAGCGCAGACGGAGAAAGCAGCGTCAGCCCCTCCCGGCAGCGCCAGCCCGCCCCCGCAGGGCCAGCCCCTCCCCGCAGCGTCAGCCCCGCCCCGCAGCGCCAGCCCATCCCCGCAGCGTCAGCCCCTCCCCGCAGCGTCAGCCCCGCCCCGCAGCGTCAGCCCCGCCCCGCAGCGTCAGCCCCTCCCAGCAGCGCAACGGAACTAGCTACCTGAATAAGAGTCCACCTCCGCCCGCCTGTGTCAGGGCGGAAATGAGGCTCTGAAGAGACCGGCAAACAGAAGCCAAATAAACAAAGGGAACCGCTTCAGAAGGGACTGGTGCAACAGATTAAAATCCCTGTAGAAAACACCGACTTCACCGGAAGGGCCCTGTAGATATCGAGAAGTGTAAGCTGGAACGAGGAGCTATCTGAAACTGAGCCGAACCCACACTGACCGCAACAGCTCCAGAGAAATTCCTAGATATATTTTTACTTTTTTTTTTTTCTAAGTAAGAAAAAAAAAATTTTTTTTTCTTTTTAATTTTTTCTTTTTTATTTTTTCTCTTTTATTTTCCTTTAAAATTCCCTATTACTCCCCCATTACTCCTTAACTTTCATTTTCATAGATTTTTACGATTTTTTTAATTAGGGAAAAAAATCTTTTTTTTTTTTTTTTTTTTTTTTTTTTTTTTTTTTTTTTTTTTTTTTCTTTTTTTTCTTTTTTTTTTTTCTTTTTTCTTCTTTTTTTTCCTTTCCGTTTTCTCTTTTATTTTCTATTTTTCTTTTTCTCTTATTTCTTTTAAAGTCCTCTAGTACTCCTCTACTACTCTTCATTTTCATTTTCACTACACTATAACCTTACAAAAAAAAAAGAGAAGCCCTATCTTTAAACCGAAGATTATTCTCTCCCAATCTTGACTCTCTGTTTTCTACCTCAGAACACCTCTATTTCCTCCTTTCCCCTTCTCTTCCCAATCCAATTCTGTGAATCCTTGTAGGTGTCTGAGATACGGAGAACACTCTGGGAACAGACAGCTGCGTAGATCTGTCTCTCTCCTCTTGAGTCCCCCTTTTTCTCCTCCTGCTCATCTCTATCTCCCTCCTCCCTTTTCTCCTGTTCATGTAACTCTGTGAACCTCTCTGGGTGTCCCTAACGGGGGAGAATCTTTTCGCCATTAACCTAGAAGTTTTATTATCAGTGCTGTATAGTTGGAGAAGTCCTGAGACTACAGGAAGAATAAAACTGAAATCCAGAGGCAGGAAACTTAAGCCCAAAACCTGAGAACACCAGAAAACTCCTGACTACATGGAACTTTAAGTAATAAGTGACTGTCTAAATCAACCTATAGAATACTTATTATTAAAAATTCTTGTTCAGACATGTGTCCTTAATCATAAGTTTGTGAAATGCTGGTAATTAAATTTATCACCAGTTAAAATATTTCTCAATCTTGATCTTGATTTTATTAACCAACCTATTTTCCCTCCCAACTTGGTGCTTTCAGTGGTTTTAAAAAATGTCAACTAAATCATCATCAGCATTCCAGGCAGAGTGAATCCTGTGCCTGACATGCCTGAGAGGCTACTCTTTCCAAAGGATGTGGATCTGCTAAATAACCCCCTTTAATAGATTTGTTCAATCAGCTCTAAATCAACTCCATTGTGTTTCCATGTAATCATGT